>NC_030417.2:11944121-12266621 GCF_001660625.3 Ictalurus punctatus
TAGATTTTGTTTTAATTTCTGAAACAATTTATTATGAGATATACACAAAAACGGAAGAAATCAGGATGGGGTAAGTACATTTTCACAGCACTATATACTGCATAACCAGCCACTCATCTGCTATGGTTACAGTTCACTTTGAGTAAATGTAGTCTATAATTTTATCAATATATAAATGCAGTAAAAAAATAAGCTGTGTCTCAGATTAAGTTGCTGTCTCCTCCAATCTTTGAGAGAAAAAAAACACATTTTGGGGAATTTATGATTAAATAATTAATCATAATAATTATTTAGTGTCATATTTGTGGATTTAATATTGACATTGAATGGCATTCCATAGTCTTTGAGTTTATTTACAGCCCAAATGATACATTTCAGGGTGTCATGGATTATGGTTACATCAATCTGTCAGATAATGGCACTGGACTTACCCTGATCCTTCTTCAAACCAGTATTGTGCAAGAAAAATGGGCTTATGTTCACAATCAGAATTGTCTATAATTGAGACACATTCCTGTTTTTGACACACTCTGTGCAACTCACACAACTGCCCAAGTAGAGCATAACCCTGTAGTTACGCTTGAGGTCTGAATACAGATGTGCTGTATTAACGCCTTACTATGTGCACACAACTCAACTCAGCAAGTTAAATCATTAAGTACACTGATTGGTCAATAAAAGCTATACTCACACTGCATGGCTATGCAAATATTTTGAATTTATTCTGATCGCACCTTTCAGGTGAACTGTTAATATGCATCCTAAACTGGGTAGTGTGTAAAAAACAGACATTTATCACTCCAGCACAAACCTGTACCAATACACACATGAGCACTATCCACTTATGAGCGGATCACCCAAGACAGATGTTAACACCAGGTCTGTACAGTGCCTAAGACTTTCAAACCTCAGCATAATTAAACTCCTCAAATTATTACATCTCTCATTTTTCTTTGTGTCTTTCATAAACCAATGACGATAACTAAATCCACTTACTGATTTGTTATCCTAAAACTCCAGTCCTGTTTTTTCTTAACTGACACACAGCAGTGAGTTGAGCTTTCATGCTAAGAAAATAGTAAACAGAATCTAGCAGTGCAGTAAAGTCTAGCAGTGTAGCAACATTTTGAGAAGTAATTAGCCATTTGTATATATATTAATACAATTTGTTATATACAAATACACTATATGACCAAAGGTTTGTGGACACCTGACCATCACACCCATATGTGGGCCTTCCATAAACTCTTGCCACACAATTGTATAGAATGTCTTTGTTTGCTGTAGAATTTCCCTTCACTGGAACTAAGGGGTGCAAACATGTTCCAACATGACACTACCCCTGAGGACAAAGTGAGGTCCATGAAGACATGTTTGGCCAAGGTTGGGGGAGAAGAATTCGAGTAGCCTGTACAAAGCCCATACACCAACCTCACTAAACATGTTTGTGCTGGATATATTCAAACACTGACTGTGCACCATTTCAGACACTTCTCGTCTGAAATCAATGCCCAACCTGACTAATGTTATTATGGCTGCAAGAACACAAATCCCCACAGCCACTTTACAAAATATAGTGAAGACTTACCACAAGAGTGAAGGCTGTTATAGCAGCAAAGAGGGGACCAACTCAATTTTAATGCCCAGTGATTTGGAATGGGATGTTAATCAAGCATAGGTGTGATGGGTGTGATGGTCAGGTGTCCACAAACCTTTGGCCATATAGCATATACAGTCATGTGAAAAAGTACACCCCACGGAAATTGTCTGTTGTTATTTATTTATTTATTTATTTATTTGACATATTTGGACAATCAAACATTTGATCCTCTTTGAAACAATGTCTATTAATAAATGTTATACAGTCTATCAAATGACATATAAAATTTACATATTGCAGTAATTTTCAAAATAAAATTAGAATCAGATGTTGAAGATTGAGTGCCAGTGATTGGAACCTACTTATGGAGTGAAGGTGGAACCTTTCTCATTTATACCCCTCTCATATCTAGTCTCTGGTTTTCCCTTTGTTATTGTGGTGTGAGGTGTCATCATGGCAAGATCTGTAAGGCCTTCAGAAAAAAGGTTGTGGATGCCGAGGAGTCTGGCAAGGGATTTAAAAAGATCTCCAAATTATTTGAAATACACCATTCCGATGTAAGGAAAATAATCTACAAATGGCGCAGATTTCAAATGATTGGCCGTCCCAGCAAGTTCAGCCCAAGAGCAGACCGTCTGATGCAAAAAGAAGTCTCCAAGAACACCAAAATTTCATCACAGGACCTGCTAGTATGTCTTTTCAATTGTTGATGTCAAAGTACATGATTCTACAATCAGGAAAAGATTGCAAAAAATTTGACTTGCATGGGAGGCGTGCCAGGAAAAAGCCTTTGCAAGACTACAGTTTGTCAATGAGCATATTGGCAAAGACCAGGCCTTTTGGAATAATGTGCTTTAGACCAGTGGTTCTCAAACCTTTTCAGGGTGAGGCCCCCCCTTGTGAAGAGTCGTCAAATTTTCGTAATTTTGTGTTTTTTTTCACACTAGGCTCTTCTGTATTAACTGTCTCAGCATAGAGACTACGTCCTCTATCTAAAAACTTATCCATTTTAAATAGTCTTACGTTTTATCAGCGTGTGGCTAACAGTAGACTAGTATATCAACAGATGTCTCTGTTTGGTGTGTGTCTTTTGGTGCTGTGTATAATTTATTTAATTTATTAATTTATTAATTTTTATGTACTTCATAGTTCAAAGGTTGACAATCCTGACTTACATACAGGTAAAATGAATTTTTTAAAAATAATTTCTATGCAGCCCAAAGGTACCATCCACAGCCCCCAGTTTGAGAACCACCGCACTAGACAGACGAATCAAAAATAGAGCTGTTTGGCCACAGTAACAGCAGACATGTTTGGCACAGATCAAAGACAGCTTTTCAGGAGAAGCACCTCATACCAACTGTGAAGCACAGTGGTGGAAATGTTATGGTTTGGGGTTGCTTTGCTGCCTCAGAGACAGGACAGCATGCATTCATTGATTCAACTATGAATTCTACATCATATCAAAGAGTGCTTGAAGATAATGTAAATGGTCTGCACTTATGTAACACTTTTTAACCTTAGCAGTTCTACAAAGCACTTTACAATGTTTCTCATACACACACACTCACACACTCACATACCAATGGCAGCAGAGCTGCCATGCAAGGCGCTAGCCTGCCATCGGGAGCAACTTGGGGTTCAGCGTCTTGCCCAAAGACACTTCGGCATGTGGAGACGTGGGCAGGGAATCGAATTGCCAACCCTACAATTAGTGGACAACCCGCTCTACCACCTGAGCCACAGCCACCCTGTGTGAGGCCATATGTCCAAAATTTGAACTTGAACTGAAAATGGACCTTTCAACAGGATAATGAGCCTAAGCACACTAGCAAATCTGGTTGGATTTGCTAGTGTGCTTAGGATCATTATCCTGTTGAAAGAAATGGCTCAAAAATAAAAAATGGAGGGTTATGGAATGGCCTAGTCATTTGGATTCGGATTTGAATCCTATTGAAATGTTGTGGGGGGACTTGAAACAGGCAATAAATGCAAGAAAAGCCTCAAACATCAAGAATATTGCATAGAAGAGTCCTCAAAAAGTCCAGCAAGCCTGGTGGACAATTATGCAAAAAGCCTACAAGAAGTTACTTCTGCTAAAGGAGACAATACTAACTTCAGAGGCCAAGGGTATACTTACTTTTTCCATAGAAGAATATCACATCTATTGATGTTTCTGTCGAATAAATGATTGAAAAAGTTCATTTTCCTTGTGGTTTTGTTCAAGTATATTAGCTTCATTAATAGGCACTGTTTCAAAGATGATCAAATGTTTGCATGTCCAAATATGTCAAAAAAAGCCAACATTTTCCATGGAGTGTACTTATTTTTTCACATGACTCTATATTAATTCTTTGTCACATATACTGTACATAGACAGTATTTCCATTCACTCTCTGTGTGTCTGTCTGTGTCTCTCTGCATGTCGCTCTCACTCTCTCTGCAGGTCTTAGTAACATTATCGGGATAATTGTCTACATCTCGGCTAACTCAGGTGATCCAGGTCAGAGTGACTCAAAGAAGAGTTACTCGTACGGTTGGTCCTTTTATTTTGGTGCTCTTTCCTTCATCATGGCTGAGACAGTGGGGGTGCTTGCTGTGCACATGTTTATTGAAAAACATCGCAAGCAGCAGCGTGCCAAGACACTCGTCAAAAAGTCCAGTCTCGGCTTTGGTCGCATCCCCACTTACCGTTATCGTTTCGGGCGCCGCTCCAGTGAAACACCATCACGCGATGTCCCCATGTTCACGCTCTCACGCGACTCTGACAAAACTGCCGCGGGGAAGCTGCTTGACTCTGACAGAGACTTCCTGCACAACTCTAATGCTAAGGATGCAGCCAATCGGAGAACAACACCAGTGTGACATGGATGACTGGTGAAAAACAAAAGATCCAGAAGTGGTGTCAAGACACTCATAACTTCACAGAAGGACAGAAATCAATCAACAGGAACAAAGCACACAGGAAGTGACATCAAAATAACTTTAAATGCCTTCTCTCCTTATATAAACCTTCTTCCTATAATAATATAAAATCCTAGCTAGTGATTGTTAGGTCTTTTAATTTTATTGACTGGTTTATGGGGGAAACAAGCACATAGGACGTGGCAATTTTGCCACAGTTAGAATTTTGTTCACAGAGGCCTAACAGGAAATTCTTTTATTTGAACTGAACACAATGGATAATAATATATGATCAGTTTATGTTACAATCAAAGCTAGATAGTGATTTTTTTGGTGCTTCTTTTTATTCCTTCTTAGCTTTCAGTTAAACTCATCAATTCATACTTGGTGACACTGTTCTCCAGCGTTTTAAGGGTAAATCCCAGCAGCCAAACATACGCAAAATGAGAAAGACAGGCTGGGTGCCCACAGAGACCTCTTTCTCACTCTCTCGCTCCATATATATCACACAGGAAGTGAATCCACCAGGATGTTACAAGCAGGAAACTAACATGAAAGTTGAGCTCGATCATTGATGCTTCCTTGTTTTTAATTTTGTAAGGTACAAACAATTTAAATGTAGCCTCAGAGGTCTTTAAGGTCCACTGTTCTTTTACTGTTGTGTTCTCCTAACTGATCGTATAAAGCATGTGACCTTAAGGGTCCCACCCCATTCCCCATTCCACTGACAAATATTCCTACCTTAAAATTCAGATTTTTGTATCTTATTATATCTTATTTGTATTTTATTCTCTCTCTCTCTCTCTCTCTCTCTCTCTCTCTCTCTCTCTCTCTCTCTCTCTCTCTCTCTCTCTCTCTCTCTCTCTCTCTCTCTCTCTCATCTAATACGAACAGGGTTTTTTTCTTAAAGAAGGTTGTTATTAAATGTCATGTACAGTCCATTTCATTCCCTGGTGTTATGTTTCTCCATTACGTTTAGTACTATTCAAAATTATAACAATTGTATATGTATTTATTTATCATGTATTGGAAAACCGATTAGTCAGCGTCTGCTGAGCATAGACTTATTTAATTTGTAGAGTTTAAATGAAGTAGAATATATTAGACATGTTCTCTTTGTATCCATAAACTAAAGAAGCTCAGAAGTTTAAAAATAAATCTCCAAATAAGAAAAGATGTTCACACACTTTATACAAAATAAACTTACGATTCAGCAGAATAAAATACATAATTAGCACTTTTTAAAGTCTACTCTAGAGTCGTGCAGTATTATATACATACAACTATATAAATGTGATGTAAATACATAAATACAATTATAATAGTATTTTAGTGGTTATATTAACATCACACCACCAAGGGCTTTTAATTTTTCTTTTTTTAAAAAAATATATATTTAAGCTTACAAGGGCTTTGAAGAAGTTTCAATTCAACATATAGAAATGCCTGAAATTAAATGAATCACATTTAAATATGGCACATTTACATATTCATGTATTAACATGGCCAGATGAAATACTGGTATAAACATAGTAATGCAATTTACTGCCTTCTACTTTTATCTTTCTGAAAAAAAGGTAAATAAACTACAAAGCCATGCAGATATACAGTATATTTAATCATGTAAAAATACATAATTTATCAATTTTATGTCTTGTTGTGCCCAAATATTCATCTGTCATTTGTCCAAAGGGTCATAGGTCCCACACGCCCAAAAGTCATAAAAGTCATGTTGATCACCATTTTGAAGGATTCTAATTAGTGTTATACTCCACCATTAGCCATTCTAAGCTATGTTTCAAACACACAAGCCTGTGTGTGAGGGAATGATTTTAATTACCCATAATGCACTGCTAGCATACATCTGATTTTACACTAACCCTACATTCAAACTACCAAGTTTGTGTTGCTTATAGTTTGTCTCTTGTTGGCATGTAGTGACTGTTGTCGCTTGTGGGCGTGTACTGTACAGTGACAGTAGCTATATATCGCATCTAAAGATATCTACTTAAATATGTTAAATAATGAACTAATCAGTGTGAAAATTGATTGATTACATGTTATGTGCTAGGCTTCATACTTTGTGGGCAGATTAGTGAAACAAGAAAACTGTACTAGCTACTCATTGTCTCTGCTACTTCCTTCCGAGCTTTATTTTTTTCCTAATGTCTCTATACACATTTAATGAGAGCTTGTTCAGTGAAGGAAATAAGTATTGAACGCGTCAGCATTTTTTTCAGTAAATATATTTCCAATGAGGCTATTCACATGAAATTTTCATCAGACATCAGTATTAACTCAAGAAATCCGGAAATATTAAGAATTCACAACAATAAAGTCCATAAATAAAGTTATGTGTAATAAAGTGGAATGACACAGGAAAAACAAGTTGCTAAGAAAAAGCAGTTGACAAGGCAAGGCACCAGCTGAAATCCGTACGTTATTATATCCTCTGTCTGTGCAAATTAATATCAGTTGGGTTAGTAAATTAATGGTCTATAAAAAGGCTTTTTGTTACCAAGGTGTCACACAAGAAACATCTCATGATGGATAAAAGCAAAGAGCTCTCCCAAGAATCTTATTGCTGCAAAACAAATTGATGGAATTGGATACAGACGTATTTCAAAACTTCTGAAAGTAAGCACCATTGGGGCCATTATCTGGAAGTGGAAGCAGCATCACTCCGTTATCAACCGGCCACGCACAGGAGCTCCTTGCAAGATTTCTGACCAGGGAGTCAGAAGAACAGTCAGAAGAGTAGCCCAAGAGCCAAGGACCACTCAGAAAGAGCTCCAGAAACACTTGGAGACAGCAGGTGTCATTCGTTACAGAGAAAATAATGCACTCCACTGCCATGGCCTCTATGCACGCTTACCCCACAAGACTCCATTACTAAAGAAAAGGCATGTCGAAGCTCATTTAAAGTTTTCTACAACTCATTTGGACAAGCCTATGAAATACTGGGAGAGTATAGTCTGGTCAGACGAGAGCAAAATTGAACTTTCTGGCTGTCATACTACACACCATGTTTGGAGAAGAAATGGCACTGCACATCACCCTAAAAACACTACACCAACAGTGAAGCTTAGAGGTGGAAGCATCATGGTGTGGGGCTGTTTTTCATCACATGGTACTGGTAGACTTCATATAATTGAAGGAACAATGAATGGAGCCCTTTACCGGGAGATTCTTGAGAAGAATCTGCTGCCATCCACCAGGATGATGAAGATGAGGCGTGGGTGGACCTTCCAGTAGGACAACGATCCAAAGCATACAGCAAAGGAAACTCTCAATTGGTTTCAGAGAAAAAAATCAAGGTGTTAGAATAGCCCAGTCAATCACCTAAGTTGAATCCAATTGAACAAGATTTAAAGACAATATGTTTAGAAGAATGGGCCAAAATCACATATGAACACTGTGGCTGATTAATTTCTTCATACAGGAAGCGTCTTAAAGCAGTCATTAGAAATAAAGGCTCCACTAAGTATTAAATAAATTTCAGTTAGCGTGTTCAATACTTTTTTTCCTGTGTTGTTCCTCTTTATTACACATAAATTCATTTATGGACTTTATGTTTGGATTTCTTTAATAATTAAATTTACTCAGTTAATACTGTAAATAGTCTCATTGGAAATACATTTACTGAAAAAAATGTATGCCAATACTTATTTCCCCCACTGAATATGACAGGATGAAATCATGGTTATATGTTCTTCTTCTATTTTTATATGTCAACCAGTAATTTGCAGGTAGGAACTAAAGTTATGAGTGAGGGATTGAATAAATTTTGGACCACACAAGCCATAGGGTGCGGAATCATTCAAGGTAATCATTTGGATTTTTTCTCTTCGCAGCATCTAACCTAATTTGCATAGAATTCAGAAAGTTGCACTATCACTTGTCACTGAAATCACAGGTGCATGTTGTGCACGTATATAGAAATAAATGGGCACATGTTGCTTTGTCACTTCCTAGTGTGAACGCAGGGTAATAAATATTATTACCCTGAGTTGTTTTAGAAATTTTCAACGTTCAGTTGAGTGTGAAATGAAAAGATTGCTAAGATATCTGTAAGGTAGAGCTAAAGGCCATATATTGTATGTTTAGTGAACCTATAGGTACACTGAGAGTGCTATCTCATGTTAATCTTTAATTACCCTATTAGCTAGCTATTACAGTATAGGAACATTAAAGCATTCTCTTTTCTAGCAACTCTTTTTGTGTAGTAGTGTTTGTGTACACCATCTAAACCCATACATTCTTTTTATTTATTTTTTCCACAAAATCCTTTAGGTACTGGGGTTCTGTTAAGTAATCTGATACTCCAAAAATGACTGCGGGTATACAACCCTGTTCTAAAGCTTGCCATGACTATTTGGGTTATTGTTGTGCACTGTTATACACTGATGATATGATTTCGTTTATGTTCTTATAGTTGTGCTGTTCAATATGTAACCTAATGAGTGTGTAATGAGTGTGTTAAAACCTTCCTGTAGTGTGCACTTCGTAGCAAAAAAAAATATTTAACTTGACACTTTTAAATTGTTATTTTGAACTGAACAAAACAGGTTAACACATCTCTTCATCATGTCTAAACCTGTAATTGGACTGTTATTACTCCTGTAAGCCCCACCTCCACTCCCCTGGCTCTACCAATCAGGAGTTTGTGCCATGCATGTGACCCTTTCAATGACTTTTCGGTCTCCATTTAAACATGCTGTAGAAAAAGCACACCTTTTGAATACTGTAGTTGAAATAAAATTATAGCCAGAGATATTTAAAAATAGATAATAAAGTACATTTAAAAAATTGCACTTTTATTATCTCTGCTTCTTTTAAATGAAGATCCGGAAGGTGTATACTGTACGTCTAACACAGTAGGAAGTTGTGAAACCAGGGCCGTTTCTGGCCATTTTGGCACCATAAGTGAGATTCCTCTTGGTCAACCTCCCACCCCCATGGAAAAGCCTTCTAAATCTCTATCCAGCTAACAATTTTTAGCCAGGAACGTTTTCTTTATGGAAATAGAAAGATATTTTTAGGTTTGCAGAACGTTCCCCTTATGTTCTCTTAACGTTTCCCTAATGATTTCTTAACATTCATAATAATTTCATGAATAAGAGTTGAAAACTACTCAAAGTAACTGAGTAAATTTTCATAATCTGTTTGTAAAAACCTTGCTGATGGACCTATTTGATATGATCCACAATTCCCACCTCAATGGTACAGGTAGTAAAATGGTACAGGTAGTAAAACTTGAGAAAAATAATGGTCAGTTCTCCAGCTCAATGTTCTCAGCTAGCTAGTAGCCTAAAGTCGTTTTTTTTTTTTTTTTTTTTTTTTACAGAAGCTGTGGTAATTTACCTGTCAGTGTATGACATGATCAGACAAAAAGTTGGATTTATCATAAAACTTGCGTTGGGTGTTATCACTGTTTGCAGGACTACCAGAACGATAAAATATAAAAACCTTTTGGCTATCTAATATGAGACTAGGATAGTTTAGTGTCACTAGCCAAGGGGAGGCACAACTAAGCTATAATTATATGGATTTAGCTGCTACAGTGCCATGCAAAGTACATTATCTGTCCTTGTGCTCTGCTCATATCATGTTCACCTAACTTGGAATTCATATAGACACATACAGACTTTGTTTTCATGCTCAGCATGAGAGAATATTAGTGTTTCAGTTTCAACCCCTTTACTAGTCCAAAATAAATAAATACAAATCAGTGTATTTCCATTTTTCCATCACACTGACTGTGTGAGCTAATGTTTGGCAGACCCCGTCTGATTGGTCTTAACTCCGTTCACTGATGATAAAATACAGCACTTCATTCGCTGAAGATACAAAATTACAACACTTCAGTCTTCTTTTACTGACGTTCAGTTACTTGGTGACAAACTGCTCACTAAGTGGATTATTCACTACTAAATTATTCGGGACTAAAGAGAACATTTTTGGGACTACAGCCCCAAATGCCCAGGCCACGTACTGTCTGTCAGGTGGGGGCGTTGGCGTTTGGACGCTCATTGGTGCCCTCAAGCTGGCGGTGCCCTAGGTGGCCGCCTAGATCCCCTATACCTAGAAACGGCCCTGTCTGACCCTAAATGGTTCCATCTCAATCAAGGAATACCGAAACTTTATTATTATATACATACTATAACATAATAATAACCAAGTTGAAGAATACATATAAGTAATAAGATGGGCAGGGACCCTGGAGCACAAGAAATGGCCTGGTGGCCATTATCTCATCTGCTAATCTATTATTGCATCATGTAATACACTTTACATTTTATTTAATTTGATCAAACGCTTTCAAATCAATTCAGTCCGATGGCAAGGAATTGTCTGCAAAAATGTGATAGCTGTGAAGAAAACTGCAAAAACAATAGTCAGTGACATCACTAACAACCTCCACAGAGCAGGGGTAAAGATATCACAATTCACCACTTAGCAGAACTATAGAAACCATACCACAAGATGCAAACTACTCAACAGGAGTAAGAAACAGAAAGACTGCATGTCAGTTGTTTGTGTAAAGAAACAAAAAGAAGCTTAATTTCCTCGCTATCTTTTCTCAAAATCTCAGAACTTTTCTATCTCTTTAAAAAAAAAAGAGAGAGAGAGAAGAAAAAAAAGGAATGAACGAGAGAGAAAAATATGACTGAGTGAATTCAGAAAGTGCGTTACAGCTTGCTCCTGTTTCATCACGGGGAATAGTGCACACTTTCTGGGTGAAGTGTTTAGGAGTGTAGCATGCGATGGCGGCCTCGAGAGGCTGCGCATGGTAATGCCTACATTAAGCAGCTCGGCTCGCGGCTCTCGCTCTTCTCGGAAGCCGAAGCGAGTTGGGTTTCGGAGCTTCGCGGATTTGGGCCGGCTGCTGGCGAGGCAGCTAGCCATCTCAAGTTCGGGGGATCTCTTATGGATCCGGAAGAGGAGCCAGAGACGAGCGCTGCTCTATATCTTGCTCTGTCTTCCGGGTTCGGCTCTCTGCTGGATTTTGTAGCTCGCGTCGCGACTCCTCCTTCCGCTATGGAAAGCCAAAAGGGGGAAAAAAAGGTGGGAAAAAAACCACACACAAAAATAATAGTAATAATTCCTCTCTGACTCAGAGGAGCCAGAAGGATGTGCTAAAAACTGAGAGCAGCATATAAAGAGCTGCTTGAAGTGATTACTAAGGCTGGATGAGCCTTTTTCTCCCCAGTGAAAGTAAATCCCTCACTCTGCAGAAACTACCCTTTCTTCCAGAAGTGCATGACAAAATATCAGCCTTCTGGAGGAAAACCATGCATAAGCCATATTTATAACCCCAAGATATTGGATTATCCATTGTGGGGAATGAACGGCATGGCTATTTAGCTATGCTGAAGGTGGAGGAGGTGCTTGCGAGCTACCTCTCTGCATCGACGGCAGGTAATTTAGGGGGGCCGGCTTTGCCATTCAAACCACCGTGTAAGGCCACCGTGGCATTGGTGGGCAAGGCCTATGCAGTAGTAGTCTTGCTTGTGGGTCACTGCAGACAATGACAGTGTTGCAGGCCTACCAAGCAGACCTGCTGAGTGAGCTCGACATATGGCGGCATTCAGGCAGTTCCTTCCCTGTTGTCTCGAGCTCACCCAGGCATCCACGAGTGGAGCCCAGGCCAGCACTAGTACGAGGGAGGCCCAGAAGGTGAGTATGGCAGCCCTCCAACCCCCGCAGACAGCCAGGGGAACTAGGCAGCCACAGTCGCGGCCTGCTACTAGGCCTGATCTGAGAATGGTCATAAAGGCCAAGCAGGAAAAAAGAGCGGTCCTAAGGGGCCGTGGAGGGATGTATCAGGGGACATGAGGAGGTTAGGGCAGGTAGCCCCCAGTGGTACTGTAGGGCCTCCCCTAGCCAAGGCGGTCCCCAAGTTTCCAGTGTTCTCTGGTCAGCGAGCTGTCACAGGGCAACGAAAATCTGATGCCTTCCCTCCAATAGAATGTGGAATAGTTAATGTCACTAAAAGACCATCGGGCAGTGTGGAAATTACAGCCAAATGTGTCTCCATGGGTTCTGTCTACCGTAGAAAAGGGTTACCTGGTCCAGTTTATAGCTCGACCCCCCCCCCCCCCCCCCCCCCCCCCCCCGATTCAGAGATGTGCTCACCCCAGTAGTCAGCACAGACCAGAGCCTGAAGTTAGTGCAGGAAGTAAGATCTCTCTTGGAAAAGGGGGCCATGGAACATGTACCTCATTCCCTGAGGGAGGATGGTTTTTACAGCCGTTATTTCCTGGTCAACAAAAAATAGGAGTATGCGGCCAATTTTAGATCTGCGTGATCTGAACTGTACTATTCGTACATACAGGTTCAAGATGCTGACACCCAAACTTATCATTCCACAGATTCAGTTTGAGGACTGGTCTGTGATGATAGATCTAAAAGGTGCATATTTCCACAAAGAAATATCACTAGCTGTATCCCCTCGCACCTTCACAAAGTGCATGGATGTCACTCTGGCTCCATTGTGACTCCAGGGCACCCGTGTACTAAACTACCTGGACGATTAGTTAATTCTAGCATGATCCAGGGAACTGGCGGTTCAACATCGAGATGTTGTTCTCGCCCACATGAAGAGATTGGGGCTCAGGTTGAATCTCAGAAAAGTATGATTTCCCCAGTGCAGTGGACAACTGTTCTAGGGGTTATAAGGATTCTACTACGATGAGGGCGTTTCTATCCCCAACATGCATAGGGTCAATCCTATCAACACTGAGCAAGATAAAGCTGGATCTTGGGAGACTATTGGCGCTTATAGGCCTATTGTACAGGAGACCGTTCAGTGGTGGCTGAGAAGTTGGGGGTTTCGTCCAAGGACGAAACCTCGGAGAATAATCAGTGTCACGCAGTGATGCCTACGTGCTCTGAGAATTTGAGTGTCCCTGGGTTCTAGGCTTGGGTCACACTCTAGGGGTGTCTCCTTAGTGCAAGACGGTAATGGCAGACACCTACCTGTGACTGCGCAATAGCTACAGTCCTGGAGTTCTTACAAGAACGTTTCTCAGCGGGGTGGGCTCCTTCTACAATCAGGGTTTAGGTGGCCGCCATTTCGGCCAGCCATGCCCCTGTTGATGGAGCCTCTGTGGGGCAACATCCTCTAACTTTGAGGTTCATGCATGGTGTCAGGTGGCTGAGGCCCATCTGCAGGCCACGCATACCTTCCTGGGACCTTCTGTGGTCCTGGAAGGTCTGTCAGGGACCCCATTTGAGCCCTTAGGGTCAGCCTCTGAGAAGCTTCTGACTCTAAAAGTAGCTCTTCTGCTGGGCCTGACATCTCTCAAGCGAGTAGGAGACCTACCTCTCCGTTGCCCCTTCCTGCCTTCACTTTGCCCCTGGATTAGCCAAGGCCTTCCTGTATCCTATGCCGGATTATATTCCTAAAGTGCCTACATCGGCTGCCCACCCAGTGGTGTTGCAGGCTTTCTGCCCTCCTCCATTCCCCACATTGGAACAACAGAGAATGCACCTGCTGTGTCCAGTAAGGACTCTCTGTACTTATGTCCACTGCTCCGGCCAGTGGCGTAAGTTGGAGCAGCCGCTAGTCTGCTTTGGCGGCGACAGGGGAGGTGATGCTGTGTCAAAGCAGCGCATCTCTAATTGGATAGTGGAAGCAATCTCTATTGCTTATGAGGCGCACGATCCCGCTACGCCTCTGGGCATAAGGGCTCATTCTACTAGGTCGGTCGCCTCCGCGAAGGTTTTGTCCAAAGGGGTATCCTTACAGGATGTGTGTGCTGCTGCAGGGTGGTCTACGCCACACACATTCATTCATTATTACAGCCTGGATGTTCATTGGGTCTTGCAATGACCCTCGGGCTTGGGTCTTTTTGAACAGGCGGTACCCTCGGTATGACAGAGTGAGTATTCTCGTTCCCATAGTGTTATGCTAAATACAATGTCGAAGTTCCCTTTGAAAGGGAACGTCTGGATTACGCATGTAACCCTGTTCCCTGAGAAGGGAACGAGACATTGTGTAGCTTTGTCATACCAGGGCAGGCCTGTGATTTGCGTCTTCACTTCAGATAATAGTGGCTGATGGCGCGGTTCACAGGTGCTATATTTATATTACACAACGCGCTTAACTGCCATGTCACCTGATCATGGCAGGCCTATAAATAGGCATGATTTTACACAAGCTTCAGATACTGGTCACGCGCGAGAGGCGCTTCCCATAGTGTTAGCTAAATGCAACGTCTCGTTCCCTTCTCAGGGAACAGGGTTACATGCGTAACCCAGACGTTTCTATGCATCATTCTCTAAAAATTCTATAGTACTTCTGTTTGTACAAAGAGGGTGAGAGAGAAATGAGACAAAAAATGATGTGAAAATTACCCCATTTGTATTTTACAAAACTTGGAAGTCAAATGTTAGGATATCTCAAGTTCAAATCCTGACAGTACAATAGCCATCCATATCTAGGAGATTGAGAGAATTTGACTGGCTCTGGTTTTTATGGGGAAGAATAGCATTTCTCTCTTCAATCAGTGGCACTTGCTACTCGCAGACACCTGAGGTCATGGAATAGGGCAATCAGCACTATTTTCCACGTGCATTCAGCTGATCTATGACATTGCATGAACAGCAGCATGTTAACCCTCAGTCTCTCAATGGGAAGAACAAGCTAGTGTGTGAAAATTGGCAATGACTACATTGGCGAAAAGAAAAAAGTACAGTAGTAAAGAAAAGTAGTACTAGTAAAGTAGTATGTACAGCTTTCTGGATTTAAATGCATGCTTATAACCTGACATCCTCATATTACTAGAGCATTCTGACAATGTTCTTTAAAAGATTCTGACAATTGTCAGGACTGATTTTATTAACATGTACACGATAGCAGAGATGACAACACAACCAGGGGAGCCCCCTGAACCAATACATCTAGATTGTGGGGAGTGTTTTTGTTTTTACAGTGGAATGTGGAACATGGCCCAGCAAGACCCCATGTTTAAGTCTGCATTAACTGCACAGATTTGTTTGCATATGTTTAAAGTTTCAATCTGCCCAAACAAAAGAGAGATGTGTAATCTAGTAATCCAGCCGCTGCTCATCATCATGTAATTTCTATTATAGACCCAAGAGATTCATAAAATTCAGGACTATACTTTGTATTTGTTTGCCTTGTAGGTTATAAAACTTGGTATATGGGGCCACAAACACTTGTTGAGTCTGCTGAATTGCAGAGATTATAAAAAATGTCCTATGTGATCAAGGGGTTTGTACTATCTATAGTGTAATGTGGCTTAGTGGTTAGCACATTCGCCTCACACGTCCAGGGTCGGGGGTTCGATTCCCACCTGTGTGTGTGGAGTTTGCATGTTCTCCCTGTGCTGCTTCCTCCCGCAGCCCAAAAACCTGCATGATTGATTGTCTGTAGTGTATGATTGGGTGTATGTGAGTGTGCCCTGCCTTGTGCCCGATGCTCCCTGGGATAGGCTCCAGGTTTCCCTGTGACCCTGAAGGAAAGATAAGCGGTATAGAAGATGGATGGATAATGTAATGTTAGTTACCTAGGAAACCTAAGAAATAGGCTAGCGTGTGGAGTCTACAGTGATTGTATCAAGAGGAGACAGTTAGCAGAACTAGATTTAACTTTCAAGAAAATTATGTAAATGGCTATAGAATCTGGTAACCAAAATGGGAAAGTTTTGAGGCGAAATTAACCATAGCAAGCAGTAGTGTATGAAATGTAGTCTGAACACAAAAATGTGCAGATGTGCAGGAGAGTGATCCATCTGGCCCTAAAATTAAAACAATGATGTCCCAGTCAGATACGTCAATCATCAAGGTAATATCCTAGCAGCACTGTACAATGGTGCACCAGTCATGCTGTTGTCCCCTGGGAGAGTA
Organism: Ictalurus punctatus; assembly: GCF_001660625.3. Classification (NCBI taxonomy): domain Eukaryota; kingdom Metazoa; phylum Chordata; class Actinopteri; order Siluriformes; family Ictaluridae; genus Ictalurus; species Ictalurus punctatus. Next base: position 11,960,503 of record NC_030417.2, read on the forward strand.
CTATCAAACACTGGCAAAGGCGCAGGTGGACTGTTTCGCTAATGGCAAGTCAACCCATTGACAACTGTGTTTGGTTTTCCTTAGCAGAGCTGGACAGACTGCTCAGACAGGATACACTGTCCCTTGACTGGCCCCTGCACCTACTGTTTGACTTTCCACCACTACCACTGATTCTTCTCAGGTTGCAAAGAATTTAGCAACTAGTACACAAATAGGAGTCCTATTTGTGATTTTGCGATGGCTGGGAAAGGCTTGACTTACACTGCTATGTTTTCTTGTGTTTGGTACACTATGGCAGCTTCTTCCCCAAGCAGATCTACTATGCCCAATGTATGGAAAGATATGGCAGCCCCAGCCAGGTCACCTGAACTTGTTATTTTATTTAGTTTGGCCACTCTGTATAAATCCCCTAGCAGTCCTGGAAACTTCCTCACGGAAACTTCTAAGGCCTTGTATGCCCTTAAGTAAAAACTGTTCTGCAAATAGTTTGTACTTCATCAGCTAGATCTGGTGTACTGTTCAATTCCAAAATAAAAACAAATAAAGGTGTAAGTGGTGGCCATTGTGACACATTACAGATATGTGGATGGGATTTCGCTGGGGACTTATAAACATATTACTATCTTTCTAAATGGGGACACCTCCATCAATCATGATTCCCCAAAAGCCTGGTGTGGATCTCCTATTTGTGCTGAAGTTCCTTAAGATCCCTCCTCATGGTCCTATATAAGATGTCTAATTGAAATGAGTCCCTTTAAAAAGTGCCTTTTTTAACTTCTCTCAGCTACAACTGGAGCAGAATCAGTGCTCAAGTAAGCCAACCAGTTTGACAGGGAGTACTCAGCACCCACGTCGACAACATAAACAAAGACAGGGTGAGGTGAGCTGTGGGCTAGGCTAAAGCTAAATCCTCACTGACCAACACTACCTGCCATCTTCCTCACCAAGGTATGGTCTCTGGAAAACAAAATAGAGAAGCTACTGCTTTGGATTATGTGGAAAATGCTCATGATATTTTATTTTTTTTGCAGGAACTTGGCTCAATGGTAACATTCCAATCAGTGCATTGTGTAGTGCACCTTCAAGGCTGGCAAACAGTTGTGTTTGCATCTTTATTAAGGCCTGGTGTATAGACACTGTTGTTACTGAGACTTACTGCCGATATACTGTCAAGTTCTACATTATAAACTATAGACCCTTCTACCAGCCCTGTGAATTTACATGTGCCATAATCACTGCATTCTATGTTTCGCTAGATGCTAATGCTAAGTTAGCCATGAAAGAACTCAGTGTTGCTATTAGCAAGTTACAATCAACACATCTGGATAGAGCCTTTATTGTTGCTGGCAATTACAATCATGGCAATTTGTACTCCCCAAAAGCCAACTTAATGTCTCCTGTCCCATGCAAGAGACAAACACATGGATCACCAAATTTGGATGACCTCAAAATTAGATTCCTATCAATTGGCCTACTGCCCCAACAGGTCAATAGAAGACACCATCACCACATTACTCCACTCTGTCCTGACCCACTTGGATAATAGAAACTCCTACATTAGCATGCTATTAATCAATTCAGTTCAGCTTTTAACATTGTTAACCCATCCAAACTGATATCCAAGGTCACTGACCTTGGCATCAGCACCCTCTGTAATTGGACCCTGGGCTTCCTTACTAACAGATCAGAGTCTGTTGACAGCCACACCTCTTCCACCCTCATATGAACACTGGCATTCACAGGGCTGTGTACTGCCTAAAATTCATCCCTCCATCCCTTCCTGACTCCTCTGAGTGTTTTATTTATCAGGACAAAATTCATCCACAAACCAATAAAATACAGTTTGCAGAAATGAAACTAGTGATTGGACAGCTGAGAAATAACAAAAATCAATGAGAAGCAAATGACTGTATGTATTAAAACTTGGAATGGAACACAGGACTGCAGCAGAGGTAAGACATTGATGAAATGTCACGTAAAGAAAGATGAGTGAAAGGCAATTTATCAAGCCCCTCTAGAAAGGGCAAGAATTTAGTATGCTAGAGAGGGCACAGCTTAGCACCAAACTGAGTTGTTAAATCAATAAGGGCCCTATTTACACTGCATGAACTGTGAAGTCCACATCTTCATCATCAATAGGGCATTAGTGTTTAAATCAGGACTGGACAGAAGATTCAAAACTGAGAAGTTACAGACTTCCAGTTCTGTGTACATCATTCATACCTAGGAGGAACAAAGGTAATAAAAGTGTTCAGTAAAAATTGGTTGGTGTTTGCAAAGCATAAAGGTTATGTTAATGATGTCCCTTCCACTCCACTTCTTGCCAACACTTTTGCTGAGCATGTGTTGTTGAAAAATCCAAAGAGGTCTCTGGGACAGTAAGATATAAGTTGTGTATGGTCTGGGACAATAGGATATAAGTTGTGTTGCATGTTTTTATTATTATTATTATTATTATTATTATTATTATTATTATTATTATTATTATATCATTTCATATCAACATTGTAATTGTATTCATTTTGGTATACTGCCTTTTAGTGTTTGATTCATTTCTGTCAGCATTTTATGTATGTGACCGTGGATTTAGATTTACCACCAAGAACACATTTAAAGGGTTTTTAGATTTTAATTTATTCAGTAATTGATCTGATAAGTTATTTGACTATAGTGTTGCTAACAAATTTAGCTGGCAGAAACAGAATAAAATTTACAGAGCTGATGAGAAAACCCTTAATTTCTCCCTCAGTTCGCTCTTTTTCACATTTAACAACCATATGTGCAATTCACAGTATCACTTCAACTATGCTGCACCATAGGTCAGGGTATATTATTATCACCAGATGTGGCAATCACAATTTAAACTATGCAAAGACCAAACCATTTCTACTAGTTACATCTGGCAATACGAGAGTGGGCATAATTTTATAAAATAAAATTAAAAGGAAACAAATGAATACATTCTTCATATTGCCCAATTACATCGTTTGAAAGAAATAAAAATGTAATAACACTCTCAAAATTAGGAGCTCCTGCACCACACGATACCTTCATTCCACAGGAGCTGAAACTCCCAACATTTTAGTTGTACACTGTATAAAACCACAGAAAATTACATATCACTAAAGATACTCAGAAAGCAATTAAAATTGAAGTGTATAACATCGAGAACTAGCAAAGGGGGAAAAAAAATTAAATAGCCTTGCACCATATGGCGTTGCATCATACCATCGCAGACACTACAAGTGATATAACTCTCTCAATATGATATTTCGTTGTCATAAAACAAGAAAACATACATCCAGAAGTGGTATTTAACCAAAATATTGTCATGAACTATTACATTTCTACTGGATGACATAAAATCTACCAAGTAAACCAAGTAAGCTTCTCTCTCACTGAGCATTGGTAGTGTATGTGTGTGTGTGTGTGTGTGTGTGTGTGTGTGTGTGTGTGTGTGTGTGTGTGTGTGTGTGTGTGTGTGTGTGTGTGTGTGTCTAGCCTCTTCAGTTGTACCTAACATCGCTACTTTCTGACACCTCCAGGATAAATTAGGCAATAACAGCTTTTCTTGCCTTTATACTTAGCTGGAAACGTTCGTCTGAACATGAACTAGATTTCATACAATGCAAGGAAAGAAACAACATAAGCAGACCATTTACCACGTGGTTACATTTATATGAACTGTATTTGTTAAATGAGAAATAATACATGGATATCTGCCTCCCTTTAAGTAAAGTAAAGTTTTTATAAGTAAAGTTTTACATCAGTGAAATCTGACCTATTCAATTGCTAAAATATAAAAAATAAAAAAAAAACACTTTTTTTAAAAATGTACTGTACCAAGCATTTTTGTAAAATGTACATTTACATTTTTACAATTACATTCTTACTTTACATTTTTCTTTCTGTTACATGAAAAATAACTCACACAGAAGCCAAAATCTGCATGTCCAACGCTTGCTTGCCATTTACTCAAATAGGATTAGCATTAGATTTGCATACCTGCAACTCATCACAGTAAAAGCTTGTGCTAACATTTTATAATAAAAGTAATTTAAACCTTGAACATAATAGGGTCTTTGTGTGTGTGTGTGTGTGTGTGTGTGTGTGTGTGTGTGTGTGTGTGTGTGTGTGTGTGTGTGTGTGTGTGACATACAATATTATAAATTCCCCTATTTGCTTTAACAATTATTATTGAAGTATTTCTTCACCTTTCTAAAATTTGCAAACCCAGATTGTTACTAAAAATAAGATTAAATATACATTTATTTTCAGTGTACTGAGTTTTGAAATATTTAGTATAAAGTAGTAAAGGTACGCAAAATTCTAGGTCAGAATTATCCACACATGTGAGACATGTCTCATAACTCAACTCTGAATACAGATCCAATACTGAATTTTTTGGCCATGAACACCATCAGCTTGTTTGGTGAAAAATGGGGACTACATACAAAGAAAAGCACCCATTACTATAAAACACTAAATTATTGACATTCTTTGTTTTACCACGGGTGGCTTCAGGGTCATTGTGGAAATCTATGGCATTATGAAGTTTGCTTTATGAAGTATTAATATACTTTATTCCAATACCTGGTTAATGACCACAAACATAGATTGAAATCAAGAGTTGGTTGAGAAATAGTTGCAGGAACTGAATATCGTTTTTTTGACATGGGAATCTCAGTCTCTGTATTTGAACCCTATTAAAACCTGCAGTAGTATCCTGGGATAGTCCACTGTAACCATGACCAGGATAAAGTTGTTACTGAAGGTGAGTAAATGAATGTCATTATGGGCTTAAACATATGACATGCTTTCACTCACTACAATCAATAATTGTGTAGACATATAAACAGACAGCACATTATTTTTATGAAGTAAGAAAAAGAGCAGTGTTCCAAATCCCACAGTAGCACTACAGCAGTGACAATAGAGATAGAAAAAAAGATATAATTTTTATTGCTATAAAACTTTTCAAAGGCCAGAGCTAAAGGAGGTCTTTGATGTCAGTTTCACAGAATAAATATAGCCCTTTCCCTCGGTTTGTTTGACTAACAGCTGCAGGGGATTTTTGATTTTCCCCCCCTTTTATTTATTTATTCAGTTTCTTTATCAGAGGCCATTAAAAAAAGCTGAACATGAATTTCATTTCAAATGCTTCCTCCTGCAGTATGAGGGAAGCACTTATAGCAGCTTTTCATAACGTCAATCACACTGTGTGACGGAGATAGGGGTGCTAGGAAGTTGCACAGTCAATTGGTGGAAACAGATAATGAGAGAGCACACAAGGCACTTAATACACAAATGAAAGAGTGCAAGCGCTGTCAGCACACTTTCCGGGATTAATAAAAACACCAGAGAGAAGACAGGACTGCTCCAATACTGCTCACACACTGTTTATTTCATCTGTGCATGGCAATATATGTTAGCGTTTGAGAAAATGCTGAAACAGTGCCTGATAACTGAAATAAAAACAGCTCTTCACAGTGCACTTAAAATGTTAGACCTGACTGTACATTGGAAGATCTGTAAATATTGTTAATAGATATGGTGAGTGGAGCGCTGAAGGAATTCATCTCCATCAGAGCTAGGTCAAATAATGAAAACAGAATAACTATGGGGAGTGGGTAGGCTAGGTTAACTAGGTAACCAGGAGTATAGGAAAACTATGGGGACTAGGAAACTAGAACTAGGGAAGGAAACATGGAGACTAGAAAGCTAGGGCTAGTAACTAGGAGATGTAGGGGAACTAGGGGAATCTGGGGAAGATGGAACTAAGAGAAAATGTGAACTACAATACCTAGGATATGTAGGGGAACTAGGAAAACCAAAAACTGGGGAAGGGGAACTAGAAGGGAATAAGAGGATAAGAATTACTCAGAGTGCAGATACTGCTCATATTTCTTATGGAAAATAAGAACCACTCTATGTTGCCACTGGACAAATGTCCAAAAGTGACACTGATCTAAGTGCCACCCAAGAGGTAGACATAGCGTGTGTCAATTGACATTCAATGAAAGAAGGCATCTCTGCATTCTGAATTCAGGTATGTGTGATACACACAAAGTATGTACACAACTGTTATGTGGGTTTTTTTTGGTATGGTTCTCAGTTAACAGACTTAACAGTCTTTATTTTCGCTATACAGTGCCGAGTTGTGAAATGTTGAGTGTGTAATGATTTGTATGGACAATACAAAAGGGACTTTTATTTTGAATACCGGATGAATTAAAGGAGAGAACAGACAAAGTAGCATTACTGTGCATGCTTCCTCATACCATCAGAGGAGCTATGACAGAGCAGATGTGATTCCCCTGCTTCTTCATTTTCTCCTGTTCTTACAGCATTAATTCTCACCTGTTGGCTCTGTCTCTGGCCTGCAACTTTTGCTTGTGCATTCACTTCCTTTACACATTGTACTAATCTGGCTTTATGTCTTGCGGTACTAAGAGGAACCAGAATCAAAAGGGAACCCATCCTCATTTGGGTTACACAGGATAGTGTAATTATAAATAATTTCCCCTCTATAACTGTATACTATATAGTCAAAATGTGCACTTGTATAAACGGGAACTTATGAGCTCATGAGCAATTTATGAGAATGAGCATTAGAGTCATTTCTAAATTCATTATAGTCTAATGTAAAGTCTATTATGTTGAAGTTATCAACTGTTCAATGATGGAGGCTTGAGTGCAAAACTGTTTGCAGTCCTTTGCAGTCCTGGCTATCCAAGGAAGAACATCCTCAGCCATCTTTATGTTTCTAAGTGGTATCATCCACAGTAATCTCGTGGTGCTCTTTAGATTGTCCATTTCGAACCATCCTCAGCAGCAGTGATTTTCAGGTGATGAGAACTCCAAAAAGAAGTAGGGCAACGGGATCAATCAGGTAGGTCTGGAAAGGTCAAGCAACAAAAGCAAAGGAGACACAACCCTGATCAGAGGCCAGTAATAGGTCATTAACACATTAACCAGCACTTTCTCTGTGCTATGATGAAATCTACAGTGCTATGAAAAAGTATTTGCCTGATTTCTTCTGTTTTTGTGTATATCTCATACTAAATAGTTTGAGATCTTCAAATCAATTACAACATGAAACAAAGGCAACTTGAGTAAACACACAATACAGTTTTTATTTATTTACTTATTTAAGGGGAAAAAAGAAAAAAAAAACAGGTTATTACCCATGTGAAAAATGAATTGCCCCCTTAAACTTAAAATCTGGTTGTGCCACCTTTAGCAGCAATAACTGCAACCAAACGCTTCCGATAACTGGAGATCAGTGTTTCACTTACTTAGCATGCTTTGGATCATTGTCTTGCTGAATAATCCAGTTGCTCTTGAGTTTCAACTAACAGACCGGGCATTCTCCTTTAGGATTTTCTGGTAGAAAGCAGAATTCATGTTTCCCTCAATTATTGCAAATTGTCGAAGCCCTGAAGCAGCAAAGTAGCCCTACACCATCACACTCCCACCACCATGCTTGACCATAGGTATGATGTTCTTTTTGTTGAATTCAGTGTTTGGTTTACGCCAGATGTAACAGGACCCCTGTCTTCCAAACAGTTCCACTTTTGACTCATCAGTCCACAGAACATTCTCCAAAAAGATTTGAGGATCATCAAGGTGTGTTTTGGCAAAATTCAGATGAGCCTTAATGTTCTTCTGGGTTAGCAGTGGTTTTCACCTTACCATGCTTCCATGGGTGCCATTTTTGCCCAGTGTCTTTCTGATAGTGGATTCATGAACAGTGACCTTTAGTGATGCAAGAAAGGCCTTTAGTTCCATTGATGTTGTCCTTGGCTCTTTTGAGACTTGCTGGATGAACAGATGTGCTCTTGAAGGAGTTTTGGAAGGTCAGTCACTACTGTGCCAAGTTTTTTTATTTGGAGATAATGGATCTCACTGTGGTTCTTTGGAGTCCCTGAGCCTTTGGAATTGCTATTAAGTATTGCTATCACCTTCTTCCTCATCACTTCTGGAATTTCATTTAATTTTTCAATTGTGTTACTGGGTAAGACCTTTTAACCAACTTCATGCTGTTGAAAAAGTTCTATTTAAGTGTTGATTTGACTGAACAGTGTTTGCAGTAATCAGGTTGCGTCTAGTCCAGCTGAACCAAATTATGAATACAGTTTCATAGATTTGGGGAATTAGTAACAACAGGGGCAAATACATTTTCATACAGGCCTAGCTGTTATTGGATAACTTTTTTGCTTCAATAAATAACTATCATTTAAAAACTGTATTTTGTATTTACTCAGGTTTCCTTTGTTTTATCTTAGATTTTGTTTTAATTTCTGAAACGATATAGTATGAGATATACACAAAAACAGAAGAAATCAGAAATCAGCTCTGTAAATCCTGACTGATAGAAAACATAAATGTTATTCCTATATAGGTATGAGCATAACTGTTGTGGTACAATCTTTTCTATTATCTTGGAGAATAAGGGAAGGTTTGATATTGGCCTACCTGTATAGTTGATATATTTTTAGAAGAGGTACTATCTGTTTGATGAACTATGTAGGTAAGGGATCTAGTACACATGTTGATGATTTTGATGAGGAAATTAGTGAAACTAGTCTCTTGAAGGTTAGCAAGTTCGCCTCACTCCTCCAGGGTTGGGGGTTCGATTCCCACCGTGGCCCTGTGTGTGCGGAGTTTGCATGTTCTCCTCATGTTGCGGGGGTTTCCTCTGGGTACTCCGGTTTCCTCCCCCAGTCCAAAGACATGCATGGTAGGCTGATTGGCATGTCCAAAGTGTCCGTAGTGTATGAATGTGTGTGTGAATGTGTATGTGATTGTGCCCTGCGATGGATTGGCACCTTGTCCAGGGTGTACCCCGCCTTATGCCCGATGCTCCCTGGGATAGGCTCCAGGTTTCCCCGTGACCCTGAAAAGGATAAAGTATAGAGGACAGATGGATGGATGGATGGAGTCTCTTGAAGCAGAGTAAACCATTTTAATCGCAGATTTGATAGGTCTGAACAAATCGCTGATCTCTAGTAGATCATTTAGCAATTTAACCAGCACTGTCTCAGTACTTTAATGAGACCTAAATCCTGACTGAATGATTTTATGAATGTTATACCTATGCAAGTATGAACCTAACTGCTGTGCTACCACCTTCTCTCAGAACTTAAGAGATAAAGGGGAGGCGTCAAGAGTTGGTTTCTTAGTTGGACTGCTGACAATCTTAAAGGTTAGTTTTTTGGTCTTCTTCCTGGTTAATTTTTATGCTATATTAAATAAAAATGTAGGCTTATTTATGTGATCTTCTATTAAAGTGGAGAAATAAGCTGATATAGCAGCATTAAGAGCCTTTCTATAGCTGAGAAGGCTCTCCTTCCATACAATTTGGAATACTACCAATTCAGTTGGACACGATTTACATTCTAAATTTTGTGTGGTCTGTTTTAACGTGCATGCATGATCATCATTATACCAAGATGCAAATTTTTTCTCCCTAATTATTTTCTTTAAGTTGGGCTGAATTATCTAGAGCAGGGGTCATCAATCTTATCCACAAAGAGGCGGTGTGGCTGCAGGCTTTGATTTCAACCAACCAGAAGCCACACCTGATTTCACTTGTTTAATCAGTTCACTTTAGTCTCCCATCAACTATCAAGTGTGCCTCCAATTTGGCTGTAATGAAAGCCTGCGGCCATACCAACCCTTTGCAGATAAGATTGAAGACCCTGATCTAGAATGTAGTGGAACATTAACTCTAAGCTTTCAGTCACTGATTTAGTTCTATGGGGTCAGACATTGAAGCAACCAAAGTCGACAACACTGGTAGATTTTCAATAAACCTTTGTACAGTAGCTGACATGAACATACACTTAATGCAGTACTGTGGTCAAGTGCATATGTATATTATGACTAAAACACATTTTAAATGAGATGAAATAGCTTCAGTCTGGACTCTTCTTCTTGTTCTATTTTACATGGCTTCCAGGCAGTTCTCTTCATTTTAAAAAGCATAATAATTCTAAATAATCTTGGGCAAGCACCATATGCTAGAGAGATCAGACCCCCTTTAGGGGGTTTCCTGGTATAGCATTGTACCTTTCCCATCTCTGATTTTCATTAACTTAGTCTCAGCTTCCAGGAGGCCTGAAAACTCCTTAACGTCCCAACAATTGCCTGCCTTGACTGTCCTTTATCTAAGCCTCTGTGTGCATGTTGCCCTGGCATCCCATCCAGGGTATATTCTGACCTCACAACAAATGTTCCTGGGATAGGATCCGAATCCACCATTACCCTCACTAGGATAAAGCGGTTACTGAAAGTCAGTGAGAGTGGGGGAGTTACGCTCGTCCCTTGTCTCTACTACAAAAAACTGGTCTGCCAGTTTGGAACATCAGGAAATAGAGCTACGGGAAGTGGAATGTAATTAAAGAATTGTGAGCACAAATAATAGGATCACCAGAGAACCACAGTTAGGCCCCTGAGCATGGCCTTTATCCCTTAACTGCTCAAATGCTTGGATTATATATTATCTTGCTTGTATATGTCCACTGATGGAGTAATGCATGACATTTTTTGCTGATGTCAGGTTGTGAGGCAGAGCTTCACAAGGCAGAACATCTGGATGAAGCATCAACATAGTGTGTGTGTGTGTGTGTGTGTGTGTGTGTGTGTGTGTGTGTGTGTGTGTGTGTGTGTGTGTGTGTGTGTGTGTGTGTGTGTGTGTGTGTTTATTGCTTATGGTACCTCGCACTGGGCCAATTCTTATCCTGTCTCTTAAAAGTTATTCCACCAGCCCCCTCAACCGACACACACACACACACACACACACACACACACAAACTGCAATCAGATGCTTTTCATGACTACATAAAGAAGAGAAGGTCCCGCCTTGAACATCTGTCTCTCACTCACTTTGATGTTCTAATTAACTTCCTTTCATGGCTTTTTCTGTCATTTTAAAACTCTGAAACTTGAAGCAATGCAAAAAGACTGTCGATTAAATCTCCTACTGGGTAAATTCCTGTAATGGGGAAAGTGTGTGGCAGTTTTATTTCAAGGTGCTTAACAAGAGGACCAGCCAGTGTGGTATACAGCTACATGTGCCTAACTGAAATCAGTTGAAAGTTTTAATTAATTAATTAATTAATTAATCTTCAGTAACCTGAGTGGCGGGTTGTGTGGTAGATATGGAGCCTATCCTCGGAACACAGAATGGGAAACGGGAATACACCCTGTATGGCACGACACCAGTAGGGTCACATTCACACATTCACACTCACATTGGGCATGCATTCTGGGGTGGCTGTGGCTCAGATGGTAGAGCGGGTTGTCCACTAGGTTGTCCGTAGGGTTGGCGGTTCGATTCCCAGCCCCCACATGATTCCACATACTGAAGTGTTCTTGGGCAAAACACTGAACCCCAAATTGCTCCTGATGGCAAGTTTGCTCTGCTACCATTGGTGTGTGTATGGGTGAATGAGACACAGTGTAATATGTCTTTGGATAAAAGCACTATATATAAGTGCTGACCATTTGGTAGAAACCGGAAAACCTGGGGGAAACCCACCTGGACATAAGGAGAACATGTGAAACATCATAACCTGAGGATCCTACCAGGGACCCTGGAGCTGTGAGGCAGCAACACTACTAGGATAGTCATACACTACACTACACATACTTATGATAGTATCTGGAATTGTTGATCGTTTCCGGCTATCAAGTTAAATGTTTCGAATGTCTTTTGAAAAAATGTTGTCTGCAGCTTTAAGATCGACAAAAATACATTTGTACAATACAGTGTTGTGTCTTGTAATGTGTTTCCTTTTCACCTAGTTTGTAGTCCTATACAAACCTTAATAGCCCATGTTGCCTAACTGTGGAGCAGAGTAACAAAACATCTTTCTCTGATACATCCCTTGTCCATGCTTGCCAAACAGATAAAGCAGTGAATGTCTTCCCTCATAAAACATGAATGGAGATTTAAATAAGAGAATGAAACAAATGTTATCAGGGCTACTTTGCTATACTAGAATTCAATAGGTATCTCTGTAGAACACAGAGCATATTCACATGTAGTTGCATAACTTTATTTAAAATGTTATAATGACATAATAATAATAATAATAATAATAATAATAATAATAATAATAATAATAATAAAGGACCCAGGAGGCCTGGCTGAGGTCAAGAGGGCCAGCAAGAGGAGCAGCGCAGCCGAGGAGTTCCTCTTCTGAGCTCGACGTCGTCTTCGTCATTGTCCACATCTGAAAGCAGAAAGAGAGAGAGGCGAATCATTCACCTTGCTTATGGAGCTCGAACTGACCACACCGTCTCTGCCGCGCCCATTCATAGCTGCTCCTCTTCTCCCTGACAGTGAGAAAACGCCGCTCCAATCATTGGCTGCCGGCCGTGTGTGTTTCTGCCACCCTACAGCCAGGTCATAACAGGCTGCCAGATTTTTTCACTGTAATGAGGTAACATGTAAATGACACACATTACATATGTCTGGTCACGCCCCCTTATTTTCCCCCTCAGGGCCTTATTAGGTAGTAACCCTAATCCTAACCCAGGTGGTATGGTAGTGTAATGGGTAGCATTGATGACTCAAAGCTCCAGGTTCCTGGGTTCCATCCTCAGCTCAAGTTACTGTCATTGCAAAGTTCTGTGCATGTTCTCCCTGTCTTCACATAGGTTTCTTCTGGGTTCTCTGGTTTCCTTACATCAACATGCCAGTCGGTGAGCGGGAAAAAATGTAAGAGAAAAGATGAGTGTGAATGTGCATGCATGGTCCCCTCTGATGAACTGGCGTCCCATCCAAGGTGTATTCCAGCATTAGCTCCAGTGTAACTGGCATAGGCTCTGGATCCACCACGACCCTGACCAGGATAAAACAATTACTAAAAATGAGTGAGTGATTATTACAACAATGGCAGCCCGTTGTCATCATAACTCACTAGACTTAGTTAACCATAAATAACTACCAAGCTAAAGAATTATTGGTGCATTTCATGAAAATAAGTCAAAATTGAGCATGATGATGCATGGATCTGGAAACTGTGATGGCCATTGCAAAACATTGATGTTGTGTTCCTGATTTGATTGTATGCTGTAGCTTGAGTTGAGTTTCTTTGTTGGTTTGGGTTTCTTTGCTATTTGTCACTGCCATGGCTTCTCATGGTTAGCTATTTTCCAATATATAGCATTGGCACAGTAGCTATGCTATGTAATGCACTGTTGTGCAGCCAGAGTCTAAGTTTCCTGTAAGCCAAAAACAAAACCAACAATGTGTCCACTGCCACTGACCATCCAGTTTTGACATTCCCTGCACTGACTGTGCAGCCATGCTGATACCAACATGGCATGCCTGGTTGGAAGCTTCAGAAGCTGATTTGGAGTTGATTCAAAGGTGTTTGCTTTAGTGGAGATATAAAGCTGTCATCTGCGTAACAGTGAAAATACACTCCATGATGCTTGAGAATATGTACAAAGGGAAAAAAGTATACGATAAAGAGGAGTGGTCCCAACACTCTTTGGGACACCCTGACTAACCAGGGCCAGTTCTGACCAGACATTCTTGATCCGAACAAACTGTTTTCTGTCAGTGAGGTGGGATGAGAACCAGAGAAGTGCAATGCTGATAACCCCAATGTCAGCCAGATGCTCCAATAATAGTGAATGGGAGATGGTATCAAAGATGGCAATGAGGTTGAGGAGGATGAAGATGGTCAGAAGGCCAGAGTCAGTAGCACAAAGTAGGTCCTTAGTGATTTTAACAAGGGCTGTTTCAGTGCTGTGTTTGGGAAGGAAACCAGATTGAAATGGCTCATAAAGATTATTGCTTTGCAGGTGAGTCTGCAGCTGAAATACTACTGTCTGTTCAAGAATTTTTGCAATAAAAGGAAGGTTAGGGATGGCCCAGTAATTATTAAAATCATGAGGCTCTGCAGCAGGGTTTTTTTTTTCTTCAAAATTGGTGTAATGGACGCAATCATTAACGAGAAGGGAATAGTTGCAGTCAACAGCGAAGAGTTAATTATAGACGTGATAAAAGGTGAAATTGAGGGAAGGCAGGCTTTAACCAGGGTAGTAGGAAGGGGATCCAGTGAGCAAGTAGATGACTTGGACTTGGTAATGAGTTCCATGATATCCTTGACTGATGACGGTTTGAAGGTCGAGAGAGTGGTGGAGGGCAGCAGTTTCAGTGTATTCCATGAGGGGGAATAGCTCATCACAGAAGTAGAAGAGGCTAGTTGTTGATGAATGTTAGTTATTTGAGCTAAAGAATTTCAGAAAGGCAGAAAATTCACTAATGGTGTTGAAATGAGAAGAGGTATTTTCTATACAGAAATACACACAGATGCTCTGATTTGTCTCTGTGAGTTCAGAGTCATTTTACATTTGTCTGTATATGAAAATGCAAGAGGGAAATCAATCATTGATCTTTCATACCAGTCTTTTTACCTATATAATTGTCTATCTGCATGTCTATATAAAATATCTACATATCTGTCTGTTAGAGACACTGTGCAGAGTATATAAAGCTTAAAGATGAAACTTTCATTTTCAGTATTTAGCTAGAACAAAAAGGGTTTAATATTTTGGAGTGAAAAGATTTAACACATGCTGTAGTGTGGTCTGTAGCTGTGTTTGCATCTTACTAGTACAGTTAGTGTCATTATTATTCATTATTCTGTACAGATTGTACAGATTAATGCCACAAGATTGGCCAGCAAAGCCAGTAAAAAAAACTATTGCATATGATGGAATAAACTACAGAAATCTCAATAATAGGAACAAAAATAATTAAATCCAATGCTAATTAATGGATGTTAATTTGATCTGCCTTGCAAATGACAACAATTAAAAACTCAGCCAAGAATTACACATCACAGCCACCTAGTGGCCATGAAGTAGAAAAATAACAGGGAAGAAACAAGCTTTGATAGGCTTGACAAAAAATCTTAGAATTAACTGAATCATTGAATATTAATTTAAATTATATTTTTGGTGCTATCATGACAGTTATGGAGTTTAGTTAGTGAACAGTGAGTAGGAAAAAGTATTGTTTCATCATATCATGTGATCATTTCATCACTGTACCTATTTTAACACATCCTACTAACAACTGTAATGTGTGGCACAAGTGTGCATTTGCAGGACAATCTGCACAAAAGTCAACAAAGGCACAAAAAAGGAACAGTTTGACCAGTTATATGATTCCCAGATGTACTCAAGTAAATATCTGCCAGTACTAAGGCAATACACACTTCCTGCAACCTGAGCCTAGGACCTCCTATTAAATGCTCTCTACGAGGTGAAAATTGCTGTTTAAAAGTAACTGTGCAGTGGTGGGAAACAACACTAAATTGGACATGCTAGTTTGATTAAAAGGGGGGGGGGTTAATGTGTTAACATTGAATTTCTCATTAAATGTCAGAAAAAGTAAAGGGTGAGGAGGGCATTCATAAGGATGATATGCAATTTAATTATTGAAATGGGAGTCTCTAAAAACTGCCGTTTAGTTAAATATTATTTTAGCAAAAAGATTAGGAGAACTGCATGCCTTGGTGTCCAGATAACTCAGTGATGACCTTGTGGATATACCTAGAGTTTCTTCCATGGTCATATCACTCAATTTTGTTTCCAATGGAGTGAAGTAACAATATTAGATGAAGGGGAACCTTCAGTGTGTTTCCTTGTAGTGTCTAGTATGCGCCCTACTCTTTGGACCAAACAGGTTATTTAATTCTCGGTTCCACTGTAAATCTGTCACAGACAGAAGACACATGGAGCTCCCCTGTCTGAACAGAGACTAGGCCACTGGGTGATGGATGTCTTCACCATGGGACATAGGTGGGCTGAGCTCCCAGATATCACCAGACATACCTAGACATCACTGTGCACCTTCTCTAGGCTCCTCCCAGAGGTAGGAGTATGGAGGTAATTTCCAAACACTTTTCCAGTCAGTTGTGAGGTGTCTCAGGTGGTATGTAGGCTTGATTGGCAAGGGTTACATTGCCATGGTAAATTATGCACAGCTAACATGGGGCCTGTCTCATGAATCATGGTTCACATAGCTGTGCAGCATTAGACCATGGCAACATAAACTGGTAAAAGGTAAACACACATGATAAAACAGGTGATCTAGGGTAAGATCAAACTAAGCTCAAATATTAGATAGATAGATGGATAGATGGATGGATGGATGGATGGATGGATGGATGGATGTACTTGGATGGATCGCACCCCAAGGGGTAAATTTGTAGATTTTATATACCACTTATTAAACACAGTGTCAAAGGGGAACCTGGAGCCTATCCTAGGAAATTTTGGGGCACAAGGCGGGGGACATCCTGGACAGGGTGCCAACCCATCACTGGGTATAATCATACACACACACACACACACACACACACACACACACAAGTTAAATCTCACACGTGAACTTCCCAAATTCAAACAGCACCTTACATGCCAAACCTGAGACAGGAACATACTGGATCATTGCTACACAACAATAAAGGATGCATATCGCTTTGCCCCTAGAGCAGCTTTGGGACTCTCTGATCACTGTCTGTTTCATCTTCTTCCAAGATACAAATATATATATAGAAATTAAAATCAGCCAAGCCTGTAGTAAGGAGTTGACCAATTAAGCAGAGCTGGAATTACAAGCCTGCTTTGATTGCACGGATTGGAGTGTTTTTGAGGCTGCAGCCATCGACCTGGATGAGCTCACTGATACTATTACATCATATATCAGTTTCTGTGAAGATATATGCATTCCTACTAGGACTTATTTAATGTTTAACAATGACAAACCATGGTTTACAGCAAAGCTCACTCAGCTTCATCAGGCCAAAGAGGATGCTTACTGGGGTGGGAATAATGTCTTGTACAATGAGGCCAGGAACATACTGAATAAGGAAATTAGAGTGGCTAATAAGCTCAAAAATAAGTTTGCAGCTAATGACCCTGCATCAGTGTGGATTTGAAAGGCCCAATCTCACAACCTACACCTACTCTGACCTTCACTTCACACAAACACCAACACCTCCTACAACCCACCTCCTCCCCCTCCTGATACTCAGCCTGCACTTAATATCTGTGAAGAAGAGGTGTGCAATGTCTTTTGAAAACAATAGTCTAGGAACGCTTCAGGCCCAGATGGCGTTTCACCCGCGTGTCTCAGATCCTGTGCTAACCAGCTGGCCCCCACCTTCACACAGATCTTCAATACATCACTGGAGCAGTGTGAAGTCCCATGCTGCTTCAAACGCTCAATCATAATAATAATAATAATAATAATTCTTCATAAACCCCGCCTTGTTCCCCATGCTCCCTGGGATAGGCTCCAGGCTCCCCCGCGACCCTGAAAAGGAGTAAGCGGTAGAAGATGGATGGATGGATGGATAATTCTTCACATTTATATAGCGCTTTTCTAGACACTCAAAGTGCTTTACATTGTATATGGAGGGGAAATCTCCTCAACCACCATCAGTGTGGATGATGTGACGGCAGCCACAGTGCGCCAGAATGCCCACCACACACCAGTTATTGGTGGAGAAGAGAGGAGAGTGATGTAGCCAATTCAGGAGATGGAGATTATTAGGGGGCCTTGTTAGATAATGGTCATTGGGAATTTCGTCAGGACACTGGGGTTATACCCCTACCCTTTACATGAAGTGTCCTGGGATTTTTAATGACCATAGAGAATCAGGACATCAGTTTAATGTCTCATCCGAAAGATGGTGGTGTTTTTTTTTGCAGTATATTGTCCCGGTCACTATACTGGGCATTAGGCCCAACACAGACCACAGGGTGAGCACCCCCTGCTGGCTGCCCTGATTCACACTTCGATCAGCAACCTTAGGTTTCCCCAGGAGGTCTCCCATCCAGGGAGACCTACTGGCCAGGCTAAACCCTGCTTAGCTTCAGTGGGACACCAGGCGAGAGCTGCAGGGTGATATGGTTCTGGCAATTCCTGTCCCAAAGAAACCAAAAATCACAGAACTTAATCACTACAGACCTGTCGCCCTGACGTCTGTGGTCATGGAAGCATTTGAGAGACTGGTGTTGACCCACCTGAAGGACATCACTGGACCCTTTCTAGATCCCCTTCAATTTACTTATCAAGCAAACAGGTCTGTGGAGGATGCAATCAACATAGGATTCCATTATATCCTGCAACATCTGGACAGACCAGGGACATATGCAAGGATCCTTTTTGTGGCCTTCAGTTCAGCGTTCAACACCAGCATCCCAGCTATACTCCAGACCAAATTACAACAGCTCTCTGTTCCCACGTCTATCTGTCAGTGGTTTACCAGCTTTCTGACAAACAGGCAGCAGCTTATGAGACTGGGAAAATTCACTTCCTGCACCTGTACAATCAGCAGTGGTGCCCCCCAGGGATGTGTGCTCTCACTATTACTCTTCTCCGCTCCTGAAGTTTGCAGATGACACCACTGTCATTGGCCTCATCCAAGATGGCGATGAGTCTGCATACAGAAGAGAGGTTAAACAGCTGGCTATCTGGTGCAGTCAAAGCAACCTTGAGTTGAACACGCTCAAAATGGTGGAGATGATTGTGGACTTTAGGAGGAACACCCCAACACAGACCCCCCTCACCATTCTACACAGCACTGTGACAGCAGTGGAGTTATTGTCCCTGAAGTGGGAGACCCACATTGACTCCACTGTGGAAAAAGCCCAGCAGAGGTTGTACTTCCTTCGCCAGTTGAGGAAGTTCAATCTGGCACAGGCGCTGCTGATACAGTTCTACTCAGGAGTCACTGAGTCCTTCCTCTGCACTTCAATAATTGTCTGTTTTTTTGTTTTTGTTTTTCAGCTACAAACTTACTCTGCCCAGTACCTTTTTGAACTGTTGCATTATGGCTGATGCTTCTGAGCTCTGAGCACCAAAACTGTCAGGCACAGGAACAGTTTTTCCCTAAGGTTATCCGTGTCATGAACAGATAAACTGCCCCAGTGAGCAATAATTATGTGCAATACACAGTTTAGTCTTTTCATATTTATACAACACATCCAACCTTTTCTACCATTACATTCCATTCTCTTGCACTGTATATAACATATCTGTATTAGATATGCACTAGATATATATATATATATATATATATATATATATATATATATATATATATATATATATATATATATATATATAGTTTTATTGTGTGTTGTATTTATACTTTATTACGTTATTATTTATGGATTTTACTTTTTTTGCCTATTCCTTGCTGTTGTTTTGTATTATTGTACCGGAAGCTCCTGTCACCAAGACAAATTCCTTGTATGTGTAAGCATACTTGGCAATAAAGCTGAATCTGAATCTGAGAAGCCTGTTGCTCACAAAAGACAAACATGGCAACTCGCATGCACGGAAGTTCAAAATGAACTCCGAATTCGAATTTCCGAATTCGAATTTCGATGTCCCATTTCCCACTTCCGAGTCCAGCATTTGTTTACTGATTATGCCTTTTGTTTACCGTTGATGCTTTGAGCAGCCATGTTGATTTGATTTTTTTTTCCTAGTACGAAGTCAGAAATGTCGAGTTACGAGTTTCAGACGAATGCCGTGTTGGTCTCATATTTATGACGTTGTGCCGTTGCCCCTGCGCTTCTCCCTGGTTAACCCCGTTGAGTGAACGGCCTGGTTAACGAAACGCGTATTCACAACTAGGATTTTTCTCTTTGAAATGTCAACAATGGCGCTTGGAATTACTACATAATTGGTTTACTTGTTGTGGGAATAAAGACGAAGCAGGATATTGTATTTACTCTTCGTGTTTTTTTTTTGTTCTTCGTGTTTTAGACCGTTTCGCTTCTAAGCTTGCTGCTAGTTTGCCTAGCCGCATTGCTTTAGGCCTCTCCCGCTTTGTTTTCTTTATATTTTTTGGATTTCCCATCGGAGCGTCTGCGGAGCAATTAATCTTGGGTGATTCTTGATCGGGACTGCGTTTTTCTCCATCACTTGGACTACATTTGGAAATCTCTGCATTTGTTTAAAAAAAAAAACCCGTTGTCGAAAGTGGACGTTGCGGGCTGACGCCGTGAAGTCTGCTCAGGCGTTCACACGGACGTTTTAATGAACATTGACCTCCCCTTCACCGGACCCTTATTTTTCGTTGTAATATCTTTAACTCCGGACTGATTGTAGTGTTTGGTATTCATTAACCTCCTCTGGATCCATCATGACATCCTGCGGGTTTTCTTTAGCTGCTAATTCCGCTGCTGTTGTTGGGCTTTGGGCTGAATGGGGTTTGTTGGCCTTGGCATAAGAGAAGAAAGGGAGCGTTAGCTCATTGTGTTGATAGTAGATAATCTGATCTGACAGGAAAGCGTGTGTGTAAAAAAATGTCTTGTGTTCATTACAAGTTTTCCTCTAAACTTAACTACGACACGGTGACTTTCGACGGGCTGCACATCACCGTGAGCGAGTTGAAGCGCCAGATCATGGGCCGGGAGAAGCTGAAGGCCGCAGACTGCGACCTCCAGATTACCAACGCCCAGACTAAAGAAGGTAAACTCAACCTCACACACATCTGTTAACTGTCTCTGGTCTGGCCAGCAATCAGAGAAACCTCGTAGTTACACTAAAGGTTAAGGTCTTCTAGGTTCGAGCAATAACTTGCACAGTACACCAACTGGTCACTTTAATAGGAACACCTGCTCATCCGTGCAGTTTTCCAATCATGAGCATGTTCATGTGCACATAAAACATCAGAATGGGGAAAAACATGGTTGTGGGTGTCGGATGGGCTGGTTTGAGTATTTTAGAAATGACTTGGGACTTTTACACACAGCAGTCTGTAGTGTTTGCCCACAGAATGGTGCGGAAAAACATCCAGTGAGTGGCATTTCTGCGACTTTTCTGATCACCGCAGTCACCAAACTGTGTTTAACCGTCAAGATTAGAGGTGGATCGATATTTATTTATTTATTTACCAATAACCAACTTGGGCAGTACATACCTGCCGATTAATCAACCGGTAGTTGATACTGAATGGAAACATAACGCTCAAAGTGAAATATTGCTGAACTTTTATTACAAAAATAAACAGTACTGATTGCACTGTGAAAATGTACTGTAGTTTTTAAAAGGAAATGAGTATACATATATTAACTATTAATACTTAAAGCAAATTTAAAAAAAAAAACGTATATCTGACCTGAACTTAAAAGTAACACTTCAAATAACATTTTATAAATAGATATTCAGAATAACTAAAAATACTTCAAATAACACAATTGATCAGCGATTGTTTTATATTTCGCCTCTAGAGGTCGCTCTCGTCCTGTATAATGACAGCAGACTCTTCTCAGTTGCTCCTGCACTGGGAAAAATGATGGGTGTGGATTTTTGCCCATAACCAATCGTTCCAGTGATCGATTATCGGTGCCAATCAATTGGTCGACCTCTAGTCAGGAAGGCTACGGTAATGTCATAAATTTCAGATGACATTTTCCCCACTCTGATGTTTGATGTGAACATCAACTTATGTGCTTCTGCCACATGGTTAGATAATTGCATGAAGGTGTGCAGGTGCGCTTATAAAATGGTTGGTGTCTGTACAGCGATTTCTCTGTTGCTGAAAATCTGAGGGATTGACATCTGATCTAGATATTATAAATATGTTAATGAATGTAATTTCATTGTATGCTGATTGAGCTCTAGACAAAATGTGTGTGTATATATGTGTGTGTGTGTGTGTATATATATATATATATATTTTTTTTTATTATTGTTTGGTTTGATTAGTAAAAGTAACATCTTGGTAGTGTGATCACTTCGAAAACTGTTGTCTGCTCTAAATTGTTTTCATTTTTACTATTAGATAATTTATTGACGTGCATAAGTTAAAACCTTTATAATTCATTTTTATGTTTCAGCAGTGACCATGTTGTTGTTTGTTGTTGTCCAGTCATGTTATTAATTATTCTTTGCTTCTTCTTCTTCCAGAATACACTGATGATGGCGCTCTAATCCCCAAAAACTCATCTGTCATCATCAGGCGTATACCAATCGGTGGTGTAAAGGCAGCCAGCAAAACATTTCTTATGTAAGTCATCTTTTTTGTGTGTCACCATCACTAATCCCAAACCTCAGACTAGGAGTGTGCACTGGGGCTGCATCTTGCTAGAGCGGGTGGTTTTTACCTTGCTTGTAGTCAGATATGAAGCTCACAGGATAAAGAAAAGCTATGTTCGTTAACATGAGACTGTATATGGTGCTTGCGTTATCCTGCTGGTTTTGTCCTTTCGTTCATGTAGGTGCAATTAATATTTGCTGCGGACAGGATTGGTCAAACTTTCTGCAGAAGAGGGCGGGATTAGTCAGAATTCCTTCAGGAGTGGGTGGGAATGGGATGAATACAGTCTTGTGTACACCTCTACCTCACACTCTATTCACTGTTTGGGTCAGGTACACACTAAAGAACAATAATTTATTCTGAATATTATGTACCTTCTGTACCTGCTTGGAAACTAACCTGTTCCATTGCATTGTGGGAAGCGCAGTAGATATTTTTCTCTATAATTTATACAGAGATAGACAAGAAAATATGTTTTTAGACACAGATTCAGACAACTAGACATGTAGTTAGACCAGTATGGAAAGTTACATAGACATGCATGTAGGGAGGATGCATTCACAGATGGACCTACTGCAGAATCACACTTGTTGCTTATGTGTGTGACAGTTATTTGTTTGATACTTTTTGTTTACATATGTTTCTAAATTCTAACAATTTTAATGAACAGTAGTAGTGCTTGTGTTGAAACCCACTCTGATTATCATTGTGTTTGTGTTGCAGTGATCGATCTGAACCATCAGTTGGATCTTCAAAAGCCGTATGTAACACCAGCTCATTTATTCTAATCTTTCACACATGCACTACACACCGTTTTTCTCTCACCCACTCGTGCCTTGTTCTTTCGTGTCATGTGTTGTGTTGAGACTGGTAATTACATTGATCCATGTGTATGGAAGTGTGTGCACTTTCTGCTGCACTGTATTACACACTGATCACACACTGGGGCTATACTGTACAGTTTGATGTACTGTCTGATCACACTGATCTTTATAAGATCTTAAAAAGTCTGTCTGTTGTACTTTGTACAATCTGTCTTTGTTTTATGAATAAAAAAAGTTTGTTTATTATTTTTTTTTAATTTATTTTTTTTTAAGTTTACCAAACAGCTTCTCTGTCTGTTTAAATAATTTATGCTAATTGTCATAACAGTTAATGATAATAGTAATGCTTAATATTAATGCTCAGGTGAAGGTACCTGATTGTCACTATTTTATTAAATGAAGTATCTAACTTCTTCCTTAAATTATATTTAATAGTGCACTTTATGAAACACTTGTTTTCATGCACATTTTGAATGTTGGTGTAAACATTATGGTGTGGATAAACAGATGATGATGTGATGAACGGGGATTCTGTGGAATAAATGATGACGGAACGAGTGTGTGTTCCTGTCTCTCCATGACTGCGTCCTCAGTTACCGTCCTTGTATGTTCCAGGCGCAAAAAATACCTGAAATCCTTGATGTTCTTGACTTTTGATCAGCGTTACAGTGTATAATCTCGACATGAACAAAAATGTTCAGCCGAATCCCAAATGATTTCTGACCCGCAAATTATACAGGCTTTCTAGAATGTAATATAATGGCCTAGTACACCCTATGTAGTGCACCTTGTGAGATTCAGACACAGAAAATGTGTAAAATTGAATTATATTGTTCTTTACGTGTTTACTTTGGTAAGAATTTGGTGTAAAATTGCTTTTACAGTTTTTTTTTTTTCTTTTTAAGCCATTAATACTTGGGCACGTTTTATGCAAAATTGAAACTGAATTGCCAAACTAGAGATGTGCCTCTATTTTCAGTCCTTTTCACATACCCCCCCCCCCCCCCCCCCCCCCCCCAAAAAAAAAACTGACCTGGCCGTGTTCACTGTTTTCAGTCTTATTGTTATACATGTAAAAGTATCAACACTGCTGTTTTTGTTTTGCGGTTGTAATCTAATGAGTGTACAGCACAAGAAAGTCACTGCTGTTGTTGGCAAATAAACCAATTTTAGTTTCCCCATTCCCAAATTTATTATCACAGCCCTTCAGTGTGTTCACTATGGAAACTCGCATGTCAATAATGATAAAATGTGATTACAGGGTTTTCGTGGGGTCTTAAAGTCTAAAATCTAATCATCAGAATTTTAGGCCTTAAAATGTCTTAAATACCATTTTGACAGGTCTTAAAAATTGTTTGGATTATGGAGGTAACATTACTTTTCTAAACTTCTAAAATTCAGTCTCACTTTTAAATGTGTTTTTGAGAGAAATTTGTATTGATCTCACTGTTACAAAATAGAACCAATAACCACTCATTCAGACTGTGCTGCCCCGTCAGAATTTCTGAGCACGCCCAGTGTGTCGTGATGTGGCGTGTGTGGGCTAACATGGATGTGAAATACGTCTTAAAATTGCATTCAAAAAGGTCTTAAAAAGTCTTGTTGAAACCTGCAGAAGCCCTGGATTAGTAGTGCCACCTCAAGTCCCGATTATGAAAATATGGCATGTAAAACAATTCGTAATTCGCTAAACCCAAGAAGCAATTACTTCAGTCACTGTGCTGAGTAAACTAAAGGAACACCCGGCTTTGCTGACTATCCCGTGACTTGATGGTAAACAGCTGGCCACTTGTGTTTGGATCGCCCCCGAGAGGTAGCTGTTAACACCTTATATTTTTCATGTTTCTTGAATGCATTTTATCTGACCACTTGATCATATTTCATCATTAGCAAGGTTTTGAGATTTGGCAAAAACAATTTGATTCAAGTTGGATATTATTTCAAAATCAACCACCATCATACTAGCCAATACCCAACATAAACTAAATTGTAATGTTTGTCATCAAATGTCATTTCCTAAGGGAAAACAAGTGGGTTCTTTGATTTTTTGATAAACGTTATTCTCATATTATCATTTTAATAATTCCACAAAGTAAAGACTGAAATAAATTGTGAGTTGCGTACGTACCTTTAGTCACTGCATAGCAAGAGTGCCAGCATGCACTGTTTTGAGTTTGAGGAGGAAAAAAATCCTACTTCCTTAGCTATTTCACGAATGCTTGTGCGTGCTAATGTTCTTGTATATTTTTTTTTTTGCATGTATCAACTAAAGAATAGTTGAGAATAAATGGCCAAATCACTGACACAAATAGTCTATATTCATGCAGTAACAAATGGAGCTTAAGTTGAAAACAGTACAGGTGACGAGTCTTTGCAGGACCAGTATACACCGATCAGCCATAACGTTAAAATCACTGACAAGGTGAATAACATTGATTATCTTATTACACGGTCACCTGATGTATTAGGCAGCAAGTGACTGAAGGCTAGTTCGTCTGGACCAATCAGACAGAAGAGCTACTGTAGCACAAACTGCTGAAAAAGTTCGTGCTGGATATGATAAAGGTCTCAGAACACACAGTGCATAACAGCTTGCTGCGTAGCCACAGACCGTTCAGAATACCCATGCTGACGCTTGTCCACCACTGAAAGTGCCTACATCGGGCGCGTGAGCATCAGAGCTGGACCATGGAGCAATAGAAGAAATTTTTTCTTTACATCTTGTGGATAGCTGCATGCGTGTGCATCGCTTACTTGAGGAAGAGATGGCACCAGGATGCACTATGGGAAGAAGGGAAGTTGGCTGTTGTGATCCTCTGGGCAATGTTCTGATGGGAAACCTTCGGTCCTGGCATTCATGTGGCTGGTATTTTGACACATACCACCTACCTAAACATTATTTCAGACCAAGTACACCCCTTCATGGCAACCTTATTCCCTAATGGCAGTGGCCTCTTTCAGCAGGATAATGTGCCCGGCCGCACTGCAAAAATTGTTCAGGAATAGTTTAAGGAACCTAAGTGTTGACTTGTTACTTGTTTGTCCAGCACATCCCAAGTCCAAACTACGGAGGCCCCACCTCGCAGCTTGCAGGACAGGACTTGCTGCTAACATCTTAGTGCCAGACACCACAGCACACATTCAAAGGGAACAAGATTAAGGCTGATCGGTGTACAGTTCTAATATAGCAGTTTAGGTAATTTTTGCAAAATGCTTAAGCCGCATACCACAAATCAACCCATTGCATGCATCAAAGTCGTGGCTCATTAATTTAATAAATATTCATAAATAGCTTGATTCAACATGAACATTGTTAAGATGACAGCAGGGGTTACTGGCCAGTTTTTGATGTTGGGGGGTGCATTGTCTTCACAGGTGGTTTGAGTGATGTGATCCCAACCTGAATTTAACCTCATTCACACTGTATTTATTTCTGCACGTCATCCAAGACAGATGTTAACATTAAGTATCAGGGAATATTATCATGCAATGACATGAGTATCAAGTGGCTGCTGTGATTGAGAAGCCCCAGTTTGGGCAGAAGAATCTATTACTTGGGCAGAAGTAAACGGGTCCTTTAACAGTAAAACGTAATTCCTTCATATCTTCTATGAAACCATTTATTTTTTATGAATGCGCTTTACCTAAATTTATTGTTAGCTATTTTACTAGCTCTCAGCAGATAGTTTAGTATGATCTCCCTAAACAACAAAATCAGTATAACAGGATAACAGAAAATTATCAGGATTGTATAAGGCTTAGGAAATATGTGATTTATTTCAAAGGTGTTTTACTAGAATTGAGGTTTAATTGCTCTATTCCTCAGTGTTCAGACTTTCCCAAATTTGCAACTTCACACAAACCTGAGATTTTGTCCAACTTGTGGCTTCTTCTGTATCTAGATTTTCACCACCACAGAGTCATTTGGCAAAAGAGCTAAATTAATTCCTGTGTGTGTATATATATATATATATATATAGAATATAAATGAAATGCATACACACAAAAATACTAATTTATTAGTTTTTGTACCAATTAACATGAAGTTTTATGTTGTTTAGCAGATATTGCTCCCTGTAGTTTAGTAAAGATCTCAAATGATCAGCAGTTATTTGACTCAAAATGATAAATTGTGTAAAAAAAAGCATTACCTTATTTACAAACCCTTATACTGCTCTCACACGCATATTTTGTGAAGGAGGTGATACAAGTGGTATGAGCTGATTGGTCTTTTAATGTTAGTACCAGTTGGGGTTGGTATTTACATTGTTTCCCTTTTTTCTTCTTTTTAAATTTTCTATTGGGGGGGTCGGATGTATTTTTGCACTATTTTTTTTTATTGTAAAAGCTTTTTATATAATAATTTTGTAAATGATAAGTATGACACATTATTATGTACAGTAATGCATCTAGCGTTGTTTTGAACTTATTGCGATCATGACATTTGATATTTTAATATATAATTATATATTTTTTCTATTACTGGATTGAGCTGTGCTTGTCTCCATGGTAACTGTACATGGTCATTTTTTTGTGTATGATGACACTTGTCAGTCACGTTTGTGCAAATGTTGCATTTTTGACAAATATTAATTCTAATTTAAATGTTCTGTTTATACTTTGTCATGCTCAAGTGATATTTATAATTTGCTACACTTGAACAAAATGGCTAGCCGTAAAAATCTCATCCAGTATTATTTTTATTAAATCGTCTTGTGTTCAAATTTGCAATGATGTCTCATCAGTGCTCACAGTTCCACTCATTTAATTTTATTTCTGACCAAAGTAAGTGTTTGTATAATGCTGAACAACGTTGAGATTTATCAATAAAATCCCTGCGTTTTAAAATGTTATAACATCATTCACACGGCCTCGTGTTTTCACTTTTTGTCCTGAAGTTGTGCCAAAACGAGGATCTTTACATTACGGTAAAGTCAGCTGTGGCATTATTAACATTTTCAGCATGTTTTGATGGATGACGTGGCGCTAATTCAACTAGCGAGGACAAAGCACTTTTGTAAAATGGTTTAAAAGAAGTTTTTGTTTATGGCTGTATAAAATTTGTGCTTTCTTTATATTCAATACAAGTTTGTAGTTGAATACATTGTGACTGAGTTTGGAGCCATTTCATTGTTTGATGTCATTGCAATATAATATCTTGTGCAATATTTTGTTTTTTTTATAAACAGATTGATGATTCTCCCTCCATTTCTCTGGCCCAGCTCTCTAAGGTACATTTAATTTGTTTGTGGTGTTTGTAAATTGTGTGTAAATATAGTGCATGTCAATATAGCTTCTTTTTAGTCACAATATTCTGTTGAAGGACGACCTGTTTAAAATAAGCATTGTTTCTGATTGTGACATTTGGTATGTTTTGTGACATCGCATTGAATCTTTGACAAATTCCTGAACAACTTAGAGGTTGATTTTTAATTTATTTTTTTTTTAAATTTGAATGTTAAATAAGTATTGTCGTGAGGTGAAATAGTGTTTACCGTCACGTTCTAATGTACTTTTCTTTAAACTTGCCAACTATTTTTAAAATGACCACAATAATACTACTGTGTGTTGAAAATTGTGATGTATATGGCATAACTAATTCAGCACATGCCCATCATGATTGATGTGTTGTCAGTAAAGCACAATGTGGTTACGGTTACTACAGAAATGACAATTTGGCTTTCCACATTACGGGCATCAGGCGTCTACGTGTAATTACCAACTTCTCTGCATGTGTTTGATGTATTGGATGTTTAACTGGGAAGAATTAGATTTTTGTGTTAGTATTACCTTTCTGGAGGTTTTTTTAGGTAAATTATTTCGAGTGAGTCTAGGTGACTTGACTGGTGTTTCAAACAAAGACATTTTTCTGCTCATCTTTATCATGATGGGAAATTTCCCAGTGTTTAACCTCATAAGACTGATGTGACCTAAGGGTTTGGAGATTTTGTATACATTTTTCAAAAAAATCTGTTCATAGTTAATTCTGAATTGAATTTGGACATGCATTTTAACAATGTCCTCTTATCACGTATGTTGTAGCAGCTGTCTAGAACGATCCTCACCAGCCTTTTTTTGTTCTCTTAAAGAATGCAGCTTGTCATGTTAGAGAAGCCACAAAGCCCTCGGTTTTTTCTGAAAGTCTGAAGACTTTCCGGTTTTGAAAAATTAAAGAAACCGCTTTACTTCTGGCACTGGCGACTCCTTCCAAAAATAGCGAATTAATGTTCCCTCACGTAAAACTTCGTCAGTGATGTACATATTTTTAACGCATTTATGTGGATTGTCTGTCATATAAGTCTTTCTGTAAGTTATTACAGAGACATAGCGTATTAGAATGAGCAGATTATTATAAACCTGTGAATTGCCTTGCAACCAGAACTACTGTAAAAACTGCTGTTATAAAAGATGACATGAATATTTAGATAATCAGATCCTTCCTTCTGTCCAGAAATGGTTTGTTGTGATTCTGATCTGATACTGTGCCAAATTGGAACATTTCCATTTATTTGCATTTATTCATTTAGCAGATGCTTTTATCCAAAGCGACTTACAAATGAACAAGCTATTTCTGTGTGTGGAAGGATCCGAGACCACTATTATCTACTTCCAACACTGTTGTAACATTGTTGAACACCTCCAGACTTTCATGTAGCGTGGCCTTATCAAGATTTGACAAAATAAATGAGCAGAGAAACGAATGACATTAAAACACAAACGAGCTTCGACACGTTTATTAGTTATAACAAATGATATGAGATTAAGATTGATGTTAGCACTATAATTATAAATTACAGCCTGTATATTCTATAATGCTGGTTATTGATGTAAAGTGTGTGAGCCATGAGAATACTTTATGCTGTAAAGAGGGTGCTCTCTGTCTTTAGCGCTGTGACAGGGCATGCACTAAAAGTCTTTTATTTTTCCCAAATGATGTTTTATGAAACATGGACTGTTTTACTGTGAAGATTTTCTCAGATATGGACTTTATAATGGCACCAGCCATAAAGCATATTTTTCCAATATGAGAAATCATTTCTTCTTGCTTACTGGAAAACTGGATGATCCAGCTGGAATATAATGCTAGCTAGTGACTTGCACACCCTGCTCGTCAGGTCAGCTCGTTTAGCTTGCTAAACGTAAGCATGGAGGTCTGTCTGGTAATGTAACTCAAATGAGTGTTGATCAGAAATGTTGCCGAGACTTATTGTGTCCCTCATTAAGTCATTTGATCTCAAACCTGTAGTGCACTTCCTCAAGACTGTTGTCTATTATAGAAATGTGTGCAGTAGTTGCAGTAAATTCTAGAATTGATCAGAGCAACAACACTACGTGGGTATTTCATGCAACAATATATTTCAAAGTATAACAATAATCAGCTCATGTTACCAGTGGGCTGGATAACAGCAAAGTGGATAAACTCCATCATGCTTAACTGTGCATTTGCAAATGATTGAAATATTATGTTAAACTTAACAAAGCCAGGGTTTTTTTTTTCTTTAAGATTGTGGTAACTAAATGTGTGATGTGATGATTGCGTAAACCTTGCAAAATCAGAATAACGTAAATAATTTTGCATATATTTATCCAGTCCTCATTTGCCGCTCTTTTAGTTAGTGTGCTCGTAACTAGTGTACCTGCGAATATATTGGATTACTCATTTACTGTAAAGCACTGAAAGGGAAAATGTTTTGTGGCTTACGGTACTCCCTGTCAGATATTTCTCCAGCATTTTTAAACAAGTAAAGCAATGGAGCAGCTTCTCTTTACAGCCTGAAGGATCTCTGGTCTCTTTATAAGCGAGTTAAAGTTTTATTATTAATGTGTCATCATTTGAAAATGCCTATTGAACAGACGGCGAATCTTGCAGAGGCGAACGCCTCGGAAGAAGACAAAATCAAAGCAATGATGTCACAGTCCAATCACGAATACGACCCCATTCAGTAAGTATTAAACATTACATATATCACTTTTATTCTAAGCGATTATTGAAATATGTTGTCCTGTTAAGTACCACTCTTCCACCTTTTTTGTGATGA
Source organism: Ictalurus punctatus (assembly GCF_001660625.3). NCBI lineage: Eukaryota > Metazoa > Chordata > Actinopteri > Siluriformes > Ictaluridae > Ictalurus > Ictalurus punctatus. The sequence goes on from NC_030417.2 coordinate 11,991,460, forward strand.
TCCCAGCTTCAAGAGTAATCCCTTCTATCCCTCCTTCCTTCCTTTCATCCCTCCATCACCTTCATAATCTTCCAAGCCACAGTATTTACTTCAGAAAAGTGGTTTAGCTAAACTTAATTACTGGAAAGAAATTAGTTTTACATTGAGATTTTTCTCTTCTCAGTTACACAAAGAAGCCGGTGGGTCCTCCTCCTCCAAATTACACCTGCTTTCGCTGTGGGAAAAGTGGACACTACATCCGAAACTGCCCGACCAATGGGGTAACTGGGTTTTCATTAATAGTAATAATAGTGATCTTCATCATAATTGTAGCACTTTTCATATGGCCCAAAGTACAAAAAAGTGACTTTGCGCATGTTTTTTTTTTTTTATAAGTAGGTAGAACATGTGCAAAAGTTATAATATTTGTTATAATATTTATAGAAAGGAAGTAAACTAATTTGAATGAATCTATATGAATCTAACATCAATTCCCATTTAATATGATAATTAAAAATCTAAAGTATTGTTAAAAATACGAATAAAAATAATTGAAAGTGATTTTCCTTAATCCTAATTAGACCTGACTGTTGTGTTAGCAGGATAAAAGTTTTGAGGCGCCTCAGCGGATAAAAAAGAGCACAGGGATTCCTCGCAGCTTCATGATGGAAGTGGACGATCCAAATATTAAAGGCGCCATGCTAACCAACACTGGCACTTATGCCATTCCCACCATTGACGCGTAAGCACAAACTCTCAAAACATTACACTAGCCCTGTATTCAATCAACTGCTGGTTGTTGGTTAAGCAATATGTAATGTGATCTTTAACGTGCACGATATTCTACTATCCAAACTACAATGTGACCAATGATCAGCACATGCCATAGTGTTCCTTCTCTGATGCCCAGTCCTTAGTATTTTGTAACTGCGTTCAATTTGCTCATGCAGTTTTTGTGCTTTAACAGTGAAGCTTATGCAATTGGAAAGAAGGAGAAGCCACCCTTTGTCCCTCAGGAACAGTCATCCTCCTCTGATGATGAAGATCCTGTTCCAGATGAGCTGCTCTGTCTGATCTGTAAAGACCTCATGGCTGATGCCGTTGTGATTCCCTGCTGCGGAAACAGTTACTGTGATGAATGTGAGTCAGTTCAACAATCACAGTTTCTTGTTTTCTCAAATGTACTACATTGCTTTAAGCTAGGTGAGGATTTCACGTCATCATTGTCAGTCCTGTAAGAAAAGATTTTACTGAGCAATGTATTGAGTATTAACACAACAGTAGGTAGGGAAGTGCATCTGTATTTGGTTCGTAAAAGTTAGAGATTTCGTTCCCATCAAAGAACGACTTATTCACTAGTGGCGTAAAAATATTTACCATGTTCACTATCTACAGGTATTCGAACAACTTTGTTGGAGTCAGAGGAACACGTTTGTCCCACCTGCAACCAGTCTGATGTTTCACCTGATGCTTTAATTGCCAACAAATTCCTACGTCAAGTAAGAATGTACAAGCTGTGGATAGAAACACGGGATAGCATTTTAGATGTATTTAAAAATTTAATTAGCTCAGGTAACATGGCTACATATCTACGCTTTAGACTACTACTTACAAGTTCAACTTTTAATTGTTCAGGCTGTGAACAACTTCAGGAATGAAACCGGCTACACCAAGAGAATTCGCAAAGCTTCTGCTCAGAGTTCTGTCCCCACACCCCAGCCTCAACCCCGCGTCCAGCGCCCTGTTCAGCCCCTCAAACTTCTAAATTCCCGCCAGCAGGATCCGCTACGCGCTCACACGCCACCCCAGAACCCACCTGCTGCCGTAGCCCCACCCCCTGCCATTACGCCACCCATTACTGTCACTCAGCAGTCTTCAGCGACGCCTCCTGAGGTTGATGCTTCACCTGTGGCCGTGAACAGTAGTGCCTCCCCCACAGTGGCTCTTTCTCCACCACAGCAGCCCAAGCAAGATGATGTTGTCATACCTAAGTAAGCAACAGTATTTTCTGCTGCATTGTTGTTTAACATTGCTGTTTTTCAGCATTGGTGCTCAAGTTCTGTCCTGTAGTATTGTTATATTCTTCTGAATTGTTTGCCAAGTTCAGCAAAATCATTCCTGTATATTGTGGCAATATTGTTAAATTCTGCTACACTGATATGAATAACATAACGGATTAAATAATTTAAAGTTGAAAGTATCGGATTTATTGCTTTATATGTGTTTAATGCAGAGTATTTGTTGTTGTTTTTTCCCCCACAGAGAGCCAGAAACACAGCCAACATCTGTGATAATATCTGACAGTCTGCTTCCTACTCCAGTTATACCAAAAGTAATGCATATGCTCATGGGCTCACAGTCTGACATTTAAAATTTAATAAGGTCACTTTGTATGTGCATCAGTGACATTTTATGTTGTTTATATTCCTTAGGGGCACCACGTTCCAGTGATCAGCCAGCCACATGTGCACACACTTCCTCTCCCCATTCCCAGATCAGGTGAGGCTTTGTACACTTATATACACAGCACAACACAGACATAGTATCTGTCAGGGTCTGATCGTTTGGCTAATAAAATCAGATTTATGAGGGTCAGCAGAAATGCTGATAAATTGTGATATGTCTTTAAGCATTTAATGTAAATTTCTTTAAAGGTTCTACAGGCAAATTGATTACATTCATTATAATGCATTACAATGTGTATGTTAGCATATTGAAAATCTGAAAGCAACAGTGCTTGAAGAAACATAATAAAAAGGTAAATTTTTTGGAAAACCCATTTTCTGTGGAAACTTCTATCTGTTTTCTTATTCTGTCATGCTGAATGATTTAATTCTTAGGACCGTTGAGGCCTGGCGCCCCAAGACTGCCAGCACCCCGGCCTGCATGGGATCCGTGAGTATTGTTGCATGTTACAGCAGTTATTGCTTAGTATTTTTAGTGTTAGAAAACTGAATGTGTCTGGCAAAAATGTCTTGTGTAAACAATAAAGTCCTCAGTGTAAGCACATTCTAAAAAGCTATTAAAATGTCTATGCTCTAATGCTAGTTAACAAAAATACATTCTTGTTACAAAGGCTGTTAGAACAAATGTCACTGTTTGAAAACATTCATAATATAATAGATTAATTCAAAGGCAAAAAAAGTACAAATTAAAATGTATAGCATCACATGAGCATCAGTTAATTCATTTCGAAAGTGTGCTTACAGGGAGCACTCGCCTAGAGTTTTGTGAGGAGACATAATTTGTGATGAAGTTCCTAGCAGGTGGCAGAACAGTTTGGGAATATTTGACTGTCCTTCTTCTAATGACGCACAAGATAATTGCCTAGTTTGTCAAAATGAATGGGCCGGAACAGTATAAATTTTCAGCCTCTTTTCAATTGGGCATTCATACACAAATCCATTACCCTGGCACAGTTTTGTCAAATCACTGTGATCAGTAATAATTGATGCGTATCTGTAGATATGTTGAATCCTAAAAAAAAATATATTCAGAAATGAAATGCTTTTGGGGGTTTGTTTTTGGTAAATTTGTCTTTTTACACATTTTTTAGGTCCTCAGGCCGAGGCCGGCCCCTCCTTAATGATCGGCACCCAAGGACACTAGTTCCTCCAGTCCAACCTCCTCCTGTTGCTCCAAACCTTTACCCTCCCTCTCTGTTCCCTCCCCCTCAGCATACTTTGCCCCACCTGCCTGGTGTTGTGCCTCCACAGTTCCCAATGCAGTTCCCTCAGGGGCAACAACTCCCCCCCCCTTTCAACATGCCTCCCCCAGGTTACCCTCCTGCCCCAACAAATGTACCCAGTCCCTGGGTTCCGCCAGGTACTCAGCCCCCACTCACAAACCCTCCAGTACCCCCAATACCAGCAGCACACTTACTGTCCAAGGAGGAGTTCTATAGACAGCAGCGTCGACTGAAGGAAGAGTATGTAAACTGTAGCTGTTTTTTATTCGTGAATTTGCTAAATTATGAATGATGACTTTTGCCTTGAACTCAGAATATGCCTTATTAATATTTTGAAATGTAAATGGTCTGCGCTCATGATCTGCACTTAGTAGACACCATATGACTGCTAAACTTCATTTTAATAATCCGGTTTTATTTCCCTCCTTGTTTTTAAATAAATCGTTCCCTTTTTGATTTACTGTTAGGGAGAAGTCCAAACTTGAAGAGTTTACCAATGACTTTGCCAAAGAGTTGTTGGAGTACAGAAAGATCCAGAAGGAGAGGAGGCGGTCCTATTCCAGGTATGTATTGTCTAACCAATGTTTTTTTCCAACTGAACATAAATTGAATTGAGACTTGATAATGAAAGCAATCTATTATTTTCCCTACAGGTCAAAGTCTCCATATCGATCCTCCTACAGTGGCTCATCCTACTCTTACTCAAAGTCCAGATCCCGTTCTCGATCTCCACGTTCTTATTCACGCTCCATATCACGATCTCGCTCTAGATCGCGTTCCCGTTCTCGTTCCCGATCCCGTTCTCGTTCCTACTCTCCATACTCCCGAAGAGGCAGAGGTCGTAGCCGCAGTTATCGTTCTAGATCACGCACACCCCCATACCATCGCTCCCGAACACGCTCTCCTTCCTATAGAGGGCGGGATGGAGGAGGAGTAAGTGGAGGTGTCTATCGATCTCGCTCTAGGTCACCAATCTATAGGGCCCAAAGTCCTGGCAAGAAACTGCCTCCAGCTTCTCAGGTAGAGGACCGCAAATATGGCGGAAGGTACAGAGAGATTCCTCCATATGATGCCAAAGCTTACTATGGCCGAGTGCTTGATCAAAGCGATCCTTATGAAAGGGAACGGTATCGCGAGTGGGAGAGAGAGTACAGAGAGTGGTATGAGAAGTATTTCAAGAATTACGAGGGGCCACAAGGTGGTCAGATCAGAGGCCGTGGTCCAGGTGGACGAGATCCATATTCTCCAGAGCGTTTCCCACCTCACAGACCTAGAGACAACTCGCCGTATGGCAGGGGTCGCCGGGAGGACTATCCACCCCATGGCATCCCACCAAGAAATCGTCCATTGACTTATCAGGAAAGGTGTGCAGAAAAGTACGGCCATCTTCATGTCAACAATATGGCAGTTGGAAGAGGGATAAACAAAGAAAGCCTGAAACCCACCAAAGAGCGAGAGCCAACCACAAGCACTGCTGTGGACTCTAAGGGCCTGAAACACAAGAAACATAGGAAAAAAAGGAAAGGGGAGGAGGGAGACATGTTTAGCCATTCTGACTCAATGGAAGAATCTAAGAAAGATGAACGTAAGGGAGACTCGATGCTGATGAACTCGAGTCGTGATGATGCCACACCAGTCAGGGATGAGCCCATGGATAGTGCCTCTGTGCCCTACAAGAGTGCTTCAGACAAGGAGAAAAAAGATAAAACCAAAAACAAGACCGAAAAAGTTAAACGCAAGACTGAGAGTGGTACACAAAAGAAAGAAGCTCCGGCAAAAAGCACCAAGCCTGCCAGAGAAAAGGATGCAGATTCAGGGCGGGAAAGAGTTGTTCCCACTGAACCAGCCATTAAAAGGATCAAAGAAGAGCCTCCTCAGAAGACTGATGGAAGTAAACCACATACTTCTGAGAAACTCATGCTTCCTCGCAAATTGGCCCAATCTAGACCGGTCAAACAACACCAAGAGCAAAAAGCAGTCAAAGATGAACCTAAAGATAAAAAAGAACCAGTCAAAGACTCTACAAAAGTTGAGAAACCTCCTGCTAAAGATGGAAAGCCCAAGTTGGAAAAGCCCATCAAAGCTGATGAGAAACCTGTCAGCAAAGCAAGTGAGATGAAGGGGGAAAAAAGGAAACGAAAAGAGGAAAAGCCACTTGTGAAGGAGTCAGAGTTTATGCCCAACAAATCTCCAAGGGTGGAAGTTGCTGAGATTGCCAACGTCTCGCCCAAGCCCAAGCCGAAGGTGGAGAATGAGAAGCCGATGCAGAAGGAGAAGCCTGCCATTCCTTCTCTGATGGATATTAAACCTGAACCTGTTAGAAAGATCAAACTCAATCGTGAGATTGGAAAGAGGATTGTGAGTACTGAGCGGCTTTCTTCAGAAGAATCTGGTGCTGTAAAGAACAAACTAGACCAGAAGTCAAAGGTCAAGCTACGACGACAGGGGCATGGCACAGACCGATCTGGATCCACATTGGTTGATTACACCAGGTAAGATGAATCTATTTCTTGTACGTTAGTTTTATAAATTATAGACATGCACTCAATGCTTATGAAAATTAGAATCTGGTTTTATTTCAGAGACAGTTAAGACGTTGTGATATTTGTTTATTTTCAATATATGAACATTTGAGTGGAACTATTATCATGCTATTAAGCAAAGCATATACGCTCACCTGCCACTGTAATAGGAACATCTGTATACCTGCTTATTCATGCAGTCAGTTATTATGTCAGTGACACAATGTGATCTCAGTGACCCTTGGTGACTGTGGCATGGTTGTTGGTACTAGACAGACTAGCTTGAGTAGTTCAGAAACTGATGATCTCCTGGGATTTTCAGTCTCAAGAATTCATTCAGAATGGTAAAACAAACAAAAACATTCAGTTAGTGACAGTTCTGCATTTGGAAGAGCCTTGTTGATATGAGAAGTCAGAGAAGAATGGCCAGACTGGTTTGAGCTGACATAAAGGATATGGTAACTCAAATAACTAGGTGAGGTGGCAAACTGTAGCCTCAACTTTCTCTTCTTGGTTCACCGCTCTTTACAATAGTGGTGAGCAGAAAAGCATATCTGATTTTACAATACGTTGAACTTTGAGGTGGCTGGGCTACAACGGCAGAAGTCAACATCAGGTTCCGCAACTGTCAACCAAGAACAGGAATCCGAGGCTACAGTAGGCACAGGCTCACAGAAACCGGACAGTTGAAGATGGGGAAAAACATTCTGGTTGTTTGAGTAACGGTGGTAGCCGCCTTGTCAGCTTAAACCAGTCTGACCATTTTCCTTTGACTTCTCTCATGAACAAAACTTTTTTTACCCTAAGAACTGCTGCTCACTGGATATTTGTTTTTCACACCATTCTATGAAAACACTAGAGACTATTGTGTGAGAAAATCCCAATAGATCAGCAGTTTCTGAAATACTTCAAACCATCTCATCTGGCACCAAAAACTATGCCAGTCAAAAGTCACTGGATTCTTTTTTTTTTCTTTTTAAAAAAGAAGTTTGCAAAATTATTTACAAGTTAAATTGTTGTGATTTACATAAGTATTCACCCCTGACACCCCTACTCCTCTTCATGATATGTAAAATAATAACATTTTGTATGTGGACATTATACACTAAAGTCCATTGTGTCTTGACAGCACCAGCTCGACTGGCGGTAGTCCCATCAAAAGGCATGAGGAGAAACCAGACCTGAAGAAGACTGTAGTGAAAACGCTGGAGGAATACACCAATGATAGCTCAACACCTGCTGAGGATGAAATAGTCATGATCCAGGTACCTCGCTCCAAATGGGAGAAGGAAGACTTTGAATCTGAGGAAGATGAATCCAAGGTCACGAATGCCTCTTCTGGAAATGGAAATGCTTCCACTGCTAATACGGCTGCTCTTGCTACTTCACTATCTAGCGACAAGGAGACTAGTAAAACACTCCATGACTTTAATGATGTTCAACCTGAGGCTAAACCTTCCAAGGATCTGTCAAGTGATAAGGAGAAAGACACTGATTGGGAAAGGGAGCGTGATAGAGGCAAAGAACGAGACAGAAGCAACTCTGATCGTGATGCCTCAGACAGAAAGAAACCTGGTACGTTAAATCAGGACCGGGAGCGAGTACAGGAGAAAGGAAGTGACCATGGAAGCGAGAGAAGCTCCTCATCTCAATCTTCCAGAGACAGACAGAGTGATAGGACTGCATCAACATCCAGGAAGCCATCAAGTAGGGAAAACAATTCAAGTCTTGGTGACAAGAAACAGGACAACCGCAGCAGCACAAAAGACCACACAGATTTTCGTCAGAGAGACACGAAATCAAGAGAACAGCTCAGGAAGAAAGACTCACCATCTCCACCTTCAAAAATGCCAACAGACACCACTAAAAGGGTGCCTATTGCTTCCCAGGAGTCCAGGATGTCTGAATATAGTCCTTCTGCAGAGAGGAAAGTATTGTCTCGGGAGTCCAAAAGGGCTTCCTCTGAGGACTCTAAAGCAGACAAGGCAGTACACAGAGAAGGAACAAGGCACTCTGATAATCGGATCGCAAAGGACAAGGAGCAACACAAAGTGAACCAAAGCACCACATTGATAGAGCCCAGGAGTGACGCTGAGAGAAGTGATGCTCGAATAAAGCCTCCTTCCACCCGTTCCATGCGTTTGTCCTCAGACTTGACACGGGAGACAGATGAGGCTGCCTTTGTCCCAGACTACAGCGAGAGTGACAGCGACGCATCAGATCCAGATAACAAGGCGGAGCCAAAGGAAAAGGGACAGGAAAGCAGTGTAAGTCCTGTCCACAGTAGGAGTGCAAGCCCCACTGGAAGTCATGCTAACAGCAGCAGCCCAAGCTCACCAGGTAGTCAGGACAGCAAGAAAAAGAAGAAAGATAAGAAGGATAAGAAGGAGAAGAAGAAGCACAAAAAGCACAAGAAACACAAAAAACACAAGAAGCATATAGGCAACGAATCGGAGTCTGATGCCAAGGGACAAAAACACAAGCATAAGAAAAAGAAATCAAAAAAGAATAAGGACAAAGACAAGGAGGAGAAAGACAAAGATAAAGAGGAGAAAGACAACAGGACGAAGGATGGACAAAACGAAGCACCTGTTTAAGGCCTTGACACTTCGTGCGAGTTGTTTTATAAAGCTCGATGGTACAGCGAATAAACATTTCTGCATATTATAAAGACTACTGTTCAAGCTGATTATTTTGTTTGTGTTCCATAGAAATTAATGATTTAACCATGCTAAACTCTGCCACATGAAGAGAGGAGCCTCCTTTAATAATGAAGGCTGATGTAATAATTTGCTCAGAATTTTTTGATGCATATTTTGGATCTGTTAATTGTTTTCTGATGGTTTTGGCATTAACTATGTAGAGGCTGTAAAACAGGCACTTTAGATATGTGAATAGAAATGTGCCCTTTTTACATCTCCCTTTTGTTTTTCTAATTGGAGGAGGCTGATCATTAACAGTATAATAAATATTGTTACTGTTCCAACTGGATATAGCATGGGCGGTGGGCACAGCATGTAATGATCTGCTTCAGAGATGTTTGCACTGTGAATATTTTCCTCTACTCTTGAGTTTTTATGTTACATCACATTCTCATGATGGTTAATTTAAATTACCAATTGAAAAGGTTTTGTTTAAAGTAATAAAATTGAGCAAAAATCCAAGTCATTTGTCTTCCTTGTTCAGTTATTTGAATACAGTGACCTCTGTAGTTAGATTAATGACACTACATTCCAATATTGATTTTCATCTTTTATATTTACATATTTAAGTGAGCTGAATGAAGTTTTATAGGAGTGTTAGATGAATTGAGTTCTCATTGTTGACTTCAGGAGCACAACCGACAGTTTCTTTTTCTTTTTTTTTAAAATGGTGTACGGGGCCAAAACTGACGAAGACCAAAAGGATGATTACCACAAAGGGCATGAGAAAAGATCTATAATTGTTTTCCATTTAGCCCTTGTGCGTCAATTAAGAAATGCACACATGGTTACAGTTGCAAACTGTCATAAAAAAAAATGTGTGTATATATATATATATATATATATATATATAATTTTTTTCCCCACTTTTTCATTATGACCAAACATTCATTCGTTTTCAGAATTGTAACCCTTTAAATGCTGGTTTGTTTACATAATGCCACAGATGGTTGGGGGTTTTTTTGGAAAAAAATAGAAAAATAGTCATCATTTTCCATATATTAAATGCTAAGTAGAATTCTTTTTATCTTTGATTATTACAGTCTTTGATACGTCAGTGATTAACAACAACATTAATTTTGGTGCGTTCACATTTTTTATGCAGTGTCAAGGTTTTAAAAAACTACCACTCAGTTCCATAAAGGACAAAAATGTCCATGTCAAAAATCTGTCATAGAAATATTATATATTAATATTTTTTTCCACTTTCACTAACCTTAGATATTTTTTTTTACCAGCATCAGTTCTGATCATAATTACCAAACATTCATTCATTTTCAGAATTTAACCCTTTAAACGCCGGTTTCGTTACATAATGCAAAAATCTTCAAAGCTCATGAACCTTCGTTGATTCATAGACATGTAGTGGGATTTGTGATTTCCACTACAATATCATTTCTTTCTTGCAAACTGTTCACTAGAGATGGGCGATACGGACTTAAAACTAAATCATGATATCTTCTGGTATTTTACTGCGATAACGATATCCGTGACGATATAAATATAGTACGATTCGCCACTGTTTTTGGCTACAAGTGACAGCTGCACGCAGTCTTGAGAGCCTCAGAAACACAAACATTGATCTAAAAGTAAAACTGGTTTTCTGTAACCAAACCAGTTCCAGATTGTAGAGGTACAGTAACTCCTCGTTTAGCGATAAGCTTCATGTCCGCCTTCCACCATACTTGTTTTTGCTCTGCACGTGAGCTGCGAATGGGTCGCACACAGAAATACATCATCAACTGGGCGTCATTGTTATAATCACCGGAAGACTAATTCTTATTGTGGGGAAAATTTCTACCGGTATATCACAAACGATATCGCCCATCCCTACTGTTCACACACAAACTACGACTCTGATATTCATACAAACACACCCACACAATTATAGCTGCATTGTTTATTCAGTTGGTCTTTAGCGCTCTATAATACAGCAGAATCAGTAAAAAGTAAAATAATGTATTTTCACCCAAGGCAAAAACTGAGAAAATATTACACATTTCAGAAAATTTTTAAGAAATTCAAGGTTTTGAAACCTTGTCAACAAAATAAAAGCCTATTAACACAGCAAGCATGCAGTTAAAATAGATTTATGAAAGCAAATGAAGGTGAAATGTTAAAATTCCAATAAAAATACACACCTTTTGAAAAAAAAAAAAAGAAAGAAAGAAAAGGACACAAATGGCCATAAGGACACAAAAGGGTTAATGGGTTGGAGGTGCAGTTGGTGCACTATATTCAGTAAATCCCTGTCATAGATATACATGGAAAATAGGTCATGATAGGTCATTTGATAGGTCATTTGATGCTCTTCAGCCTGAAGTTACTTGAAGCCACCAAACAGGAGCCCCCATCTTCACCGCGTATGTCATATAAACTTGTTCCCCAAAATTGCTCAATTAAAAATGTGCTGAAACAAACAGTTTAAATGTTATCAATTAAGGGTAGATATTGTGTGCAATTATATATGATATTTTTTTAAATCAAATTCTGCTTGACCTTATTTTAAATCAGATTTTACAAAGAGCGTTAATTGTATTAATTACAAATGTAGCACAGAATTCTGTACTGTGCTCTCTGGACAAATGATTAGGGCAAGTCTTTGTCCTGCCCCACCAAGGTGTGACTTGATGCAGGTGATGCATCTGTTTATTGGAACTGCCTTTTCCTCTATGATGCCAACCAAGACATTTAAACAAGGTCCCTAAGTGATTGAAGGTTCAAATTCAAAATATGAAATTATATATTTTTTAAATGGGAAATTGTACATGAAAAGTAAGTATATTAACATTGATGAGAGAAAATTCAATTGTGAAAAATAGCATAGATATGAAACTGAAATGGGGGGCACTGAAATTCATAATATTTATATTTACTCTATGGCTATTGATTTAGGTGTATACTTGAGTTAAGCAAGTGAGGCATAATGTAAAAATAAATAAATAAATAAATAAAACTGCATTTACAAGTGTAGAATAGAAAGAATATACTTTTCTTATCATTTAGATCTCCAGAATACAACGAGGCGAAGCAGGCTTGGTTCATGTCAAGGACAGAGTTTGCCAAATTAAAAAAATATGTACATTATTAAATTAATTGGTATAATATTCAATAAATAACTACATCAATGCTTTAATTAGCAATTGTGTGTTGGTGTGTGGCTGAATTCTGGTGAACAACCCAAACTGTTTTGGCCATGTTATGTCTACTGTAAGAAAAGTTACATTTATTTTACCCAAACAGTGTAGAAATATTTAATTTACTTTCTAACCTTGCCTAGACTTTCTGCAGAGATCACATTAAGTTTAACCAACCCAGTTGTAAAACAGTCTCTCTAAACATTTACATTTAGCAGACGCTTTTATCCAAAGAGACTTACAAATGAGGAAATACAAGCAAAACATGCTTTAATTGCTAGCTTACACAAGCCTTGATTAAGCTGTTGATTGGATTATAGCAAAATGGACTTAATCCTAACCAATTCTGTTTGTAAATGGTCTAAATACCAACCGTCCAATTATCCACAAAGCACACCCTAGTTTACATAGTAGTGATGGCTGCAGACAAAGTTATATTTTTTTTTAATACTAACCATAAATAGAAAATGGAATGGAATTTTATCCAACAAAGTCCACAATCAAGCATTTCGTGATGTCCATGGACTCCAGACTTTAGGCAGTCATTGATGGCAAAGAATTTGCAACCAAGTATTAATATAATCCTTGTATTTATAATTAGGTTGGTTTGTCCAATTACTTTTATATTTTTTGTGAAACTCCTTGAATTAAAGCTGAAAGTCTACACTGTGGTGGTGTACAGAGGCAAAATTACGAAAATTGTGTCACAAATTGTGTCCAAATACTTATGAGCCGAACTGTATAATGAATTCTAATAAAATGCAGGTAGCATTGCAGCCTCACAGCTCCAGTGCCCCCAATTTAATGCTGAACTCGGGTTACTACAGATTCACATTTTCTTCCTGTGTATGTGTGGATTTCCTTTGGATTCCCTGGCATCATCCCATCTCCCAAAAACTTCACTGGATTGCATACACTAAATTGTCCCTAGGTGTGAATGAGTGTGTGAATGTAAGTATACATGGTGCCCTGCGATTGACAAGCATCCAGGATGTATTCCCACCTTCTTCTATCTATTGCTGTCATGAATGTGTTTCTATGTTCAGTAAGGGCACTTACCTCTCATTTTCTCTCTACTGTCTGGTTTCTCGTTTGCTTTGTCTCTCCAAGTATTCCACATCTCCTGCCCAACTAGCGAGCCTATATCTACGTGCCAATAGAATGGTTGAGTGGTTGTCCATTTCCATACCACACATTATACACTGAGACTGCTAAGTTACCTGGATTTCCCCTAATACACAGCTCTAGGGCTATAGGTAATTTCCCTACAGACAGTGGACCCCTTGTTCTTTTCAAAAGGGTTGGAGGAGGGAGACCAGGCTTCTGCTTGATGGAGACCCAAGGCTCTTCTTATGGAACAGTTGGAGGTGGAGACTCATTGGATAGAGGTTGTCTGCATGGCATGTGGTCCATTTGTGAATGATCATAAAACTTCAACCACTGGGAACCGAGAATGGTCCATCTGGTCTTCACTTTCTTGCTTTTTTCATCTTCACCTTCTTACTAAAGTAAAACTCTTTTTATCTTTGTGTGAGTGATTTATGCTTTTGTACCATCTCGCTTAGATTATTGCAATTCGCTTTACTACGGTGTCTCTCAGTCTTCCCTCTCCCATTTACAGTTGGTGCAAAATACAGCTGCCAGACTTCTCATGGTTACTTGTAAATACAAGCCTGTTAAACCTATCAATTAATTTACATTGGAGGAAAGTGCTATCCACCCTCTTCTGCATACATGAGGTAACAGACCCCCATGATTGGCTAGTGTCGCTGTGATTCTTCAAATTATCTCTGTTGTGCAGGGCTTGTCATGTCCTTACAGGGCAACCTCATGCACTCTGCAGCTAGCAGGGATCCATGACAGCAGTCAAAATAACAATCTCCTAAAGGAAAAAAACGTGATGGTGCTCAGAATAGGCACATGGAATGTGCAAAATCTGATAAACAACATCAAGGCAGACAGAAGAGTAAGGAAAACTGCACAAGTTGTGAAAGAACTGACATGCAACAAGATGGACATCGCCTCACAGTAAAACATGTCTAGCTCTCAAGGGCCAGCTGACAGAGATCAGCAGTGGGTACACCTTCTGGGTGGCAGCAGCAAGGACATGAAGGAATGACCTGTGTTTGGTGTCGGCAATGCTGTCAAGTCCCAGCTTGTGTGTAAGCATCCAGAAGGGCTCAAAGTTCACCTGATGACCTTCCAGCTCCCACTGGGGAACAAGATGAATTAGGGCTGGAGCTCAGAAGTCACTGCTTTTAGCACAGGAGAAACAACACCACAGCTCTGTTTATGACACTGTTCATTTGTGAAACAACCAACTCAACACTGTAATTCCATATTTGGATACAATCTATTCATGCATACCAACTGTACACCTATACTACCATGATAGATCAGGGTTCTTCAAACCTGGACCTCGAGGTCCACTGTCCTGCAGAGTTTAGCTCCAACCCTAATCAAATACAACTGAACAAGCTAACAGTGCTCAGGATTCATAATAGGACCCACTCATAATGGTGGTCACACTCTTGACCTTATACTAACATAAGGATTTAATATAGAAAATATAGTCACATTTCTGCAGTCTGAAGCTATCTCAGATCATTATTTTATCTCATTTAAATTGCATCTTGATCGTAATATATGCACTTTACAATGCTACCATGTCAAACGTATATTCACGTCAGCTACTGCACAGAGTTTTATCATTAACCTCCCAGAGATATTAGCTATGATTTTATCAACGTCTGATCCCAATAAACTTGATCAGGCTACTGAATGCTTAGAGTCAGTGTTCCGCTACACACTAGATAAGGTAACTCCACTTAAATGAAAAACAATTAGAGGGAAACAGCTAGCACCCTGGTATAACAATCACACACGCACCTTAAAACAGATCACTTGAGCATAAATGTTGTCAAACCAAATTGGTATTATTTCAAACAGCATGGAAGGAGAGCCTCCTGAACTATAGAAAACCTCTTAGTGATGCTAGACAGACTGTTTTATAACTAACCCTGTAGATAATAATATAACAATACCAGATCAACAACTAGAATGTTTTACTCTCCTTTGAGAGACCAAATAAATTTCATTTCTTCATCAAAATCATCAACTTAGATCCCTTACCTACATGTTTCTTAAAACAGATTATTCCAGAAGTAATCAAACCCCTTTTAAAAGTAATCAATTCTTCCCTTAGCACTGGCTACATACCTAAATCATTTAAACCAGCAGTTATTAAACCCCTGATTAAAAAACCTTACCTCGACCCCTGTCAATTATCCAGCTATAGGCCAATATCAAATCTCCCATTTTTCTCCAAGATCTTAGAAAAGGTTGTAGCACAGCAGTTATGCTCGTACCTACATAGGAATAACATTCATGAAATGTATCAGTCAGGATTTATGCCTCATCATAGCACAGAGACAGCGTTAGTTAAAGTGGTAAATGACCTACTACTGGCCTCTGATCAGGGTTGTGTCTCCTTGCTGGTGTTGTTTGATGTTAGTGTAGCTTATGATACTATTTATCACACTATTCTCCTTGATAGACTAGAAAATGTTGTTGGCGTTAAAGGAACTGCCTGCTCCTGTGTTATTTGACTGATCGGTATCAATCTGTAGACGTAAATGGTGACTACTCTACGCACACTATGGTAAAGTTTGGTGTTCCACAAGGTTCTGATTTAGGTTCTGACTTTTTACTTTATATATGCTACCTCTGGGTCAAATTATTCATAAACATGGTATTAGCTTCCACTGTTATGCTGATGATACACAGTTGTATGTTTCAGCAAAGCCAGATGAACATAAAGTTGAGGAATGTATAAAGGACATTAGACACTGGATGCTTATTAACTTTCTTTTACTTAATTCTGACAAGACTGAAGTACTTCTACTAGGACTACAAGCAGCTAGAAGCAAGCTTTATGATTACATAGTGGATGGTCTTTCTGTTTCGTCATGTGCAGCAGTAAAAGACCTTTTTGTGTTTATTGACTGCAGTCTTTCATTTGATGCTCATGTAGATAATATTACTAGAATAGCCTTCTTTCATCTCAGAAATATTGCTGAGATAAGAAATATAATGTCACTACACGATGCAGAAGAATTAGTTCGTGCTTTCGTCACTTCTAGGTTGGATTATTGTAATGCCATACTGTCTGGATGTTCCAGTAGGTGCATAAACAAGCTCCAGTTAGTCCAGAATGCAGCTACAAGAGTCCTTACTAGAACCAGAAGATTACAATCACATCATCTTATCCACACAGCATTATAAAATACTATTATTGACCACTGATCTAGATATATAACTGGATAGCTCATAGAATTCTAAACTGCCAGCCGTAAGTGAAACCACCGGAAGTACTCTGTCAGCCATTTTACGATTCCCTACCGACAGAGGGCGCCGACCGCCAACAGACAAAAACTGTCTAGACTCTAGAGGACCCGATGTGCTGCTTTTAACTGCAAAACAACGATCTCTAAAGGATGTGGCAGAAGTGCCCACAGGCTGTAATTTATACAGACCATGTACCTATTAAGCAGAAATGCATTGTTATGCCCATGTACAGTGGTGACAACGATCATAATCTTTAATAATCAACAGTAAATATACATCAAAGAGCAGAAAATCCCCCTGTTTTAAAGCAAAAGTACCCAATAGACACATCTGCAGATTGTTACAGGAGGCAACGTTTCTCTGCCTTCAGAGTTTAAAAAAAGTTATGATCAGTGATAGTTAATAAAAATGACTAGCTTTGTGTTGATATGGTAACTAGAAAGTAACTTTTTAAAATAAATCCAGAAGAGCCAAATATATATATGTATTACACCGTATCTCACAAAAATGAGTACACCCCTCACATTTTTGTAAATATTTGATTATATCTTTTCATGTGACAACACTGAAGAAATGACACTTTGCTACAATGTAAAGTAGTGAGTGTACAGCTTGTGTAACAGCCATTAATGTCTAAACCGCTGGCAACAAAAGTGAGTACACCCCTAAGTGAAAATGTCCAAATTGGGCCCAATTAGCCATTTTCCCTCCCCGGTGTCATGTGACTTGTTAGTGTTACAAGGTCTCACGTGTGAATGGGGAGCAGGTGTGTTAAATTTGGTGTCATCGCTCTCACACTCCCTCATACTGGTCACTGGAAGTTCAACATGGCACCTCATGGCAAAGAACTCTCTGAGGATCTGAAAAAAAGAATTGTTGCTCTACATAAAGATGACCTAGGCTATAAGAAGATTGCAAAGACCCTGACATTGAGCTGCAGCAAGGTGGCCAAGACCATACAGCGATTTAACAGGACAGGTTCCACTCAGAACAGGCCTCGCCATGGTCGACCAAAGAAGTTGAGTGCATGTGCTCAGCGTCATATCCAGAGGTTGTCTTTGGGAAATAGACGTATGGGTGCTGCAGAGCTGCTCAGCATTGCTGCAGAGGTTGAAGGGGTGGGGGGTCAGCCTGTCAGTGCTCAGACCATACGCCACACACTGCATCAAATTGGTCTGCATGGCTGTTGTCCCAGAAGGAAGCCTCTTCTAAAGATGATGCACAAGAAAGCCTGCAAACAGTTTGCTGAAGACAAGCAGACTAAGGACATGGATTACTGGAACCATGTCCTGTGGTCTGATGAGACCAAGATAAACTTATTTGGTTCAGATGGTGTCAAGTGTGTGTGGCGGCAACCAGGTGAGGAGTACAAAGACAAGTGTGTCTTGCCTACAGTCAAGCATAGTGGTGGGAGTGTCATGGTCTGGGGCTGCATGAGTGCTGCTGGCACTGTGGAGCTACAGTTCATTGTGGGAACCATGAATGCCAGCATGTACTGTGACATACTGAAGCAGAGCATGATCAGTATGCAGTATTCCAGCATGATAACGACCCCAAACACACCTCCAAGACAACCACTGCCTTGCTAAAGAAGCTGAGGGTGAAGGTGATGGACCAGCCAAGCATGTCTCCAGACCTAAACCCTACTGAGCATCTGTGGGGCATCCTCAAACGGAAGGTGGAGGAGCACAAGGTCTCTAACATCCACCAGCTCCGTGATGTCGTCATGGAGGAGTGGAAGAGGACTCCAGTGGCAACCTGTGAAGCTCTGGTGAACTCCATGCCCAAGAGGGTTAAGGCAGTGCTGGAAAACAATGGTGGCCACACAAAATATTGACACTTTGGGCCCAATTTAGACATTTTCACTTAGAGTTTAACTTAGTAGGACATTATTGGCTGTGTGTTGAGTTATTTTGAGGGGACAGCAGATTTACACTGTTATCCAAGCTGTACACTCACTACTTTACATTGTAGCAAAGTGTCATTTCTTCAGTGTTGTCACATTAAAAGATCTAATCAAATATTTACAAAAATGGGAGGGGTGTACTCACTTTTGTGAGATACTGTATATATATACACTCAAGTTCATATGCAGAAATTAATTCCTTTATTTAAGAAAATTAATCCTTTCTTCAGTGGAATTATCCCATGCATCTGCATTCATTTATACATTTTTGGAATATGTACTTAACAGCTAGTAAGCATTTAATCATTGGCCAATCAATATTTCCACAATCCCCAGATCTATTAAATCATAATCAGTTTATTTTTTACATTTATGAACACTCAAGGAAATCATACATATATATTTGTTCAATAACTGAAGATTCCAAATACACACAAAAACTGACTATTAAACTGAACAATACAATAAAAATTCAAAGATGTGTGGGGACAAATCCCTCTGTTTTTGGTTTTATTTTTATGGTTAGAAAACAACCATATTTTTTCCCCTTTTCCAGTTAATTGTAAATGATCCCAAGAAGTGCTGTTAATCTTACAACAACCATTTTGTCCAATCATGTTCACCGCTGTTTATGTATAAGTAAACAAACTAACTTACTAACTTCATGTAGCTTTATATTTATTGTGTTCAACTCTTTAGATTTCCAGAAGACCCAGTCAGGTGGAGAGTATGGCTTGAGAAGCTCAGAAGACAAAACTACAGGCCATCTGCCTACTCCCACCTCTGCTCTGATCACGTCACTGCAGAGTGTTTTGAGAGGACAGAACAAACAGGCTTCGTCCAGATGCTGTGCCAACAATTTTAAATTTCCCTCCACACCTACAAAAGGTAGACAGGCAGACAGAATTACTTAAAGGTTCACCCAAAACTGGAAATTCCAGCCAACAGGCCAAGTTGTGTTCTGAAGATGAAGAAATGTCATACGTGTTTAGAAGGCCATGAACGTGAGCAAATGACAGAATTTTCAGTTTTTGGTGAACCATTCCTTTAAGTAGACAAGCAACATGATATGTCATGGTTTACTTTAAGTTACTCCTTTTGGCTTGTAGCATCAGTAATATACATTAACAAAACATTTTGACAAGCCACTGCAAAGTTATCCTTTCTATTTCTGGGTGAACTCTCTGTTTCAGCTATGAATGCATTCAGTGTATTTAAAGTGAATTCACTGTGTTAACTATACCAGAATTGTAGGGAAAGCCAGCTTGGCCTGTTGTCTGGAACTTTAAGAGGGTGGCCTTTGAATGTTGTGTCCTTGGCACATTAATTTAAATAATGTCTGCTGCAGAGTACAAAAGAGCAAGCTGATAGTCTGGATAAGTTTTAATACTGACAGGAGACAAACACACATCTTGTTTGTTCAGAAGCAGACCTACAGAAAGGCCAGTACAGTAACAGAAACAGAGACAATATTTGACTGCAGTGAGGACACATCTCATACCTCAACTCGCGCTCCTCTTGATGCCCCAAAAATAGATGAGCACAGCTAGTGCTTTGCCAGCCCAAAGACTCTCACTGGACGGCTGCTTAAAGCAATAAAACAAATTAATAAACACACGCACACAAAAAAAACAAACAGAATCTACAAAGAACAGAGCATTCATGCTTGAAAATTGCCCTGATGTACAACTAGAAATTCTGAAGTGAGATCAATTTTGTTGTGCACAATACCACCCAGCCCTAAAGTCATTTGCACTTACATTGCAGTTCTATTGAGCCAAGGCTTACAATATGTCAGGGAGACATTTAACATGGGGTTTCCTTAACTGGCCAGAAGGTGGCGCTATGGTGACCATGTTTTTAAAAAAGGACATAACTTTCTAACTGTTTTCACAGAACAGTCTTATATATATGGAATCCTTGGGACCAGATGATGAAACGTATATCTCCAATTTCATTTCTGCCTATAAAAGTTTTCTGCCATCTTGGACTTTTTGTAAAACTTAGTTTTGCGAACTAGTCCTAGGTTTTTTGTCCGATCGGGACCAACCCAGTGCCAAACGATTCTATGGAGTGTAAACATCCAAAGTTATCTAAAAAAGTTCGAACTTTCGATTTGAGGTAGCTACGGTATGCAAAAACACAGGAAGTAGGTGTGGCCACTTTTATGTAAATGGCTATAACTCTTGAATGAAATGAGATATCTTCACCAGATTTGGCATGTTTATGTTTGAGTCTTATGAATCTATGGTGGCCCAGAAAAGTTGGCGCAGTTTTGCCACATGGTGGTGCTATAATACAAAAAAATATCAAATTGGCTGTAACTATGGAACCATTGATCCAATTGACTTTTGCAAACTAGTCCATAGGTTTTTCGCTCAAAATGAGTTTGATGCATGCAATATGTCCCAAAAAGTTGGAACAGGGGCAATTTAGGACTAATAGCTATGTGACAAGTTGAAATAAGAAGGTGATGTGAAACAGGTGAGGCAATCATCTAATCATAGTATATAAGGAGCCTCCAAAAAAAAAAAAGGCCTAGTCCTTCAAGAGCAAGGTTTTGTCGAGGCTCACCAATGAAGAAATGCATAATGGATGAATGGGGGAGAAATCCCCTTGCTAAACTTAACCAACTGGCGACTTCAGTCAGCACCCAAACACTTAATAAGTGTTATTGAAAGAAAAGGTGATGTTACACAGCGGTAAACAGTAGACTGTCCCAACTTTTTTGGTGTGTTGCAGTCATCAGATTTGCAATGAGTATGCTTTCAAAAATAAATTCAGAAAGTAAAACATTAAATAATAATAATTATATATTATATATAATAATAATAATTTCAATATAGTACAGGCTGAACTGAATTTTCAAATGACTAATTTTGTTTGCTTTTTCACATTTTCATAGTGTCCCAACTTTTACGATATTGGGGTTGTACATGGCAATGTCATTCCCTAATAGCAGTGGTCTCTTTCAGCAGGATAATGCGCCCTGATACACTGCAAAAATGGTTCAGGAATGGTTTGAGAAACATGACAAAGAGTTCAAGGTGCTGACCTGGACTCCAAATTCCCCAGATCTCAATCCGATCAAGCATCTATGGGACGTGCTGGACAAACAAGTCTGATCCACGGAGGCCCCACCCTGCAACTTACAGGTCTTAAAGGATCTGATGCTAACATTTTGGTGCCAGATACCACAACATACCTTCAGAGGTCTTGTGGAATCCATGCCTCAATGGGTCAGGGCTGTTTTGTCAGCACAAGGGGGACCTACACAATATTAGGCAGGTTTTACAGTGAGGGAAAAAAGTATTTGATCCCCTGCTGATTTTGTACGTTTGCCCACTGACAAAGAAATGATCAGTCTATAATTTTAATGGTAGTTGTATTTGAACAGTGAGAGACAGAATAACAACAAAAAAATCCAGAAAAACGCATGTCAAAAATTTTATAAATTAATTTGCATTTTAATGAGGGAAAAAAGTATTTGACCCCCTCTCAATCAGAAAGATTTTTGGCTCCCAGGTGCCTTTTATACAGGTAACGAGCTGAGATTAGGAGCACACTCTTAAAGGGAGTGCTCCTAATATCAGTTTGTTACCTGTATAAAAGACACCTGTCCACAGAAGCAATCAATCAATCAGATTCCAAACTCTCCACCATGGCCAAGACCAAAGAGCTCTCCAAGGATGTCAGGGACAAGATTGTAGACCTACACAAGTCTGGAATGGGCTACAAGACCATTGCCAAGCAGCTTGGTGAGAAGGGGACAACAGTTGGTGCGATTATTCGCAAATGGAAGAAGCACAAAAGAACTGTTAATCTCCCTCGGCCTGGGGCTCCATGCAAGATCTCCCCTCGTGGAGTTGCATTGATCATGAGAACAGTGAGGAATCAGCCCAGAACTACACGGGAGGATCTTGTCAATGATCTCAAGGCAGCTGGGACCATAGTCACCAAGAAAACAACTGGTAACACACTACGCCGTGAAGGACTGAAATCCTGCAGCGCCCGCAAGGTCCGCTGCTCAAGAAAGCGCATATACATGCCCGTCTGAAGTTTGCCAATGAACATCTTAATGATTCAGAGGACAACTGGGTGAAAGTGTTGAGGTCAGATGAGACCAAAATGGAGCTCTTTGGCATCAACTCAACTCGCCGTGTTTGTAGGAAGAGGAATGCTGCCTATGACCCCTGGAACACCATCCCCACCGTCAAACATGGAGGTGGAAACATTATGCTTTGGGGGTTTTTTTCTGCTAAGGGGACAGGACAACTTCACCGCATCAAAGGGACGATGGACGGGGCCATGTACCGTCAAATCTTGGGTGAAAACCTCCTTCCCTCAGACAGGGCATTGAAAATGGGTCGTGGATGGGTATTCCAGCATGACAATGACCCAAAACACACGGCCAAGGCAACAAAGGAGTGGCTCAAGAAGAAGCACATTAAGGTCCTGGAGTGACCTAGACAGTCTCCAGACCTAAATCCCATAGAAAATCTGTGGAGAGAGCTGAAGGTTCGAGTTGCCAAATGTCAGCCTCGAAACCTTAATGATTTGGAGAAGATCTGCAAAGAGGAGTGGGACAAAATCCCTCCTGAGATGTGTGCAAACCTGGTGGCCAACTACAAGAAACGTCTGACCTCTGTGATTGCCAACAAGGGTTTTTAAACCAAGTACTAAGTCATGTTTTGCAGAGGGGTCAAATACTTATTTCCCTCATTAAAATGCAAATCAATTTATAACATTTTTGACGTGCGTTTTTCTGGATATTTTTGTTGTTATTCTGTCTCTCACTGTTCAAATACAACTACCATTAAAATTATAGAATGATCATTTCTTTGTCAGTGGGCAAACATACAAAATCAGCAGGGGATCAAATACTTTTTTCCCTCACTGTATGGCTGATTGGTGTATACATAAAGGGGAAGAATAAAATACTTCTTTTCATATATGACAGCTGATATTCTTTCTAACAGTGTTACTCTGCTAGAAAGCCAATATAACATGGAATGCAGTGTATATGAAACTTAATGGGTATTCATACCATCATGACTGGGTTAAGAACAAACTATAACAATTTTTTTTGCCAACAGCAGTGCTGTGGTCAGAACCTGGAACCAATGGGTGTAGAACAATAAAATGCATGAAAAAAAGGTGAACTATAGTTTAAAAGTCTACAAGGTTGACCAACAAGCTGGTGTGTCTAAAAGTGTCCAGTAGGTATACATGTGTGAAAACCTTCTGGTCCACCACACATGGTCATATCAGTGTCTGCTGTAGAGAATAGTCCATTACCCAAATATCTAAATCAGTGGTGGTTTTTGTATTGACTGATCGAGGGGAGCAGCAGATGGATTAAAATCTGTATTTGTGTGTCCATCGAGTGCCCAGGTCACTGCTTTTGGACTTAAACTTATTTGCAATTTTACTTTACACTTGATTATTTTTTCAGCAACTTACATTTGTAATTCCTCCAATCCGTGTCACTTGATCCCTCATCACAATATAGACGTACACCTAGCATCAACCAGGCCGTTAGATGACATGAGGGTCCTTGCAGGATTTTTTTGTTTTAAATCTATTTCAATTTTCCTCACTTTGCACAAAGATGATGTGTACATTTAAGGACAATGCTGATTGCAAACTAAATGAGATTACAATCCATGTGTCATACCACAGCAAACTAGCGACTACACTTCCCATCATGCACTGCGGCCTACAAACATGGCCGCCATGGACCACAATTCCCAGAACACTCACCTTCAGTCTAATCAAGCACACCTGCATCCAATTCATAGCACAATCAGTACCACAGTTTAAAAGGACCTTCTATGCATTCACTCTTTGCAAAGTATATGCCAAGTTACATTTTGTTTCTGCCGTTATCAAGCCTTGATACCTTCCGATTTTGACTTTGTTCTTGTTTTCTGCCTCGTCTTTTTGCCTTGCATTGTTTGGACTGTTTGCCTGATCACCTGACCTCTGCCTGTCCTTGTTTATCGATTTCTGCCTGATCATTTGGACCTGTACTTCTTGTATTAACTACCTAACCTGCACTTGCTTCCATCTCGCGCTCCAGCCGGTGGTCCTATTCGTGACACCATGCAAATGGTCATGTAACTAGTTAATTGAATGCGAGTGTTCTGGTTAGACAGTGTTGGTTCCTGTAAGCTGTTACCTGTGACAAGAACCGGCCTCTCAATTCTTTTGTATTAACGGTGTATTAACCATCAATTCCAGCTGATTTGTTAGCTTGTTGTGTGTACGTGATTCTGTGGCTGCTTGTCAGGACAGATTTTGATTTTAATCTAATAATTCAGTAAAAGAAACCATTTACTGCTGCATCAACATGAGATTCAACCACTGATTAGGGAAAGAAACATGTCTAAAAACAGAATTCGATCAGTGTTTCGAAATGCAAAGAAAAGTGAGACACCATTCCATGTTAGACTTTTTATTTATTTATTGCGGGTTGTACCCGGGTTTATACAGCTTTGTATTCTGATATTAAGATCAGAACATTACAAACAGTTAATCAGTCTACAAGTAGAGGCAACAACAAAAAAAAGAAAAAAAAAAGAAAAAAAAAAAGAAAGCTAAAAACCTACTCTACAGATTTATTCCACTTAAACCGGGCACTAAAATCAAAAACCAAGCAACAAAGAGAAAATAAAAACAGCATTATAGAGGAAACATTCATCACTACAAGAGTCTCTACCTTGTGTTCTTGTTATTATTCATTGACTAAATATTGTTAATAATGACCGTTACAAATAAGGATTGTCCTTCAAAAAGTGCAGTTTCCCCCAAACTAAAACACATTGACGCTAAAGACGACTGCAGGAAAGCTGAGGAGACCTCCTGCTCACTCATGTCATTTCTGCGACGCTTTTAAATCTTTGTATTTTTCAAAACAGTCCTAGCGAAGCAGTGTGCATATCGAGGATGCGCGCATTGTGTGAGCATAAAACCAGAATGGTGTATTTTCAGTTTAAAAACTTTTTTTTTTTGTACATTTTTACATTTTTGCTGCTGAGGAGTGTCATGAAGTCGCTGAATTAATATTTAACAGTAACAATAACACTAATAATGCTCCAAAGTCTGCTACAACTGGCCCGCTTGATTTTTGGAGAAGAAAACACAAAAAAAATGGATGTCAGTCATGGCACGTGCGTTTGAAGGATTTTATTCATTTAAAAAGAAAAGCCTTAAATTCCACTTGGGATCATTATATTTTATTTATTATTAAGAATAAACACAGATTATTTTAATGGAAGCCTCGTCCTTCGCTGCATAGACGTTCTCCGAATGTTCTCCAGGGTGGAAGAGTTTCTCGTTCGGCCTCTTTGTGCTGGTTTTTTTTCTAAAGCTTTTAGGGTTTTGTCAATCGAGAATCGGAACGACAACAACCGATGGCGAGACGCTCTCACAGTTTAAAGTCGAAAATTGCAAACAGTAGGAACGATATTTTTTAAAAAAAGAAGGAAAAAAAAAAATAACCACCACACACACACTGCGATGATTCGCTCACAGGATCAATTAGAAACAAAATCATTCAGTACAAAAGTAGAATGTCTATGCCAGATTACACCCCTTCCCACCCCCCTTTACCCGGCTGCCATTATGCATTATGGGGATTGTACGTTGCCATCCAGTTAGCATAAACACACACACACACACACACTCCAGATTTTAAAGAGTACTCCCTTTCCTCCTGCACTCTCTCCCTAGATTTGGCATGACAGTGGATTACAGAACTGTTTTCTTGTTCATACATAAACATCACATATACAAGAGGACAAAATGAAAATGAAAGAAACTCAGTGGCTAAAGCCCCCCCCGCCCCCCCTTCTATTTCAGTCAACAAGTTGAAGGGTTTAAACGAGCGCAAATCAGAACCATTGTTAAAGCTCAGAGAGGATTTTTTTCCCCATGTTAACGCACACAAAAATATACTAGGCGGATAAACAGCAGTGTAGTAATGGACGCATGTAGTTAGAGTGTAATGAGTGTAACGGAGACCGTGGCGAAACACACACAGGAACAATACACATTAAAAGGAAGTGTGTGTGTGTGTGTGTGTGTGTGTGTGTGTACTAGGACGGGGAGTCCAGGAAGATCCGTGGTTGTTCATTCACATGTACAGTGAAGACGAGATGGGCAGAAACCACACGCGTGCACAAAACAAAGCACAAACTCAGAAATGGACATGTGAAGTGGAAGTAACACTGCACAGAGTCTGACAGACTGAACAATACATGAACATGAAGAGGAAGTGAAACACAAATGCACACACTGAACAAACCAGCACCAACACTCAATCATCAAGTCTGCATTATTATAAGAGAAAACACAGAAAATTCCTCCCTAGGCAGATGCGTGTTCTTTGTTGAGCATTTTCCCCTCAACCAAACACACACACACATTGCAAACGCTAAATAAGAGTACTGTAGTCATGGACACTTGGGTGATGTGTAACGGACAGCTGCATGCACACACACACAGGTTTGGAGCACCACACATCAAGGAAGTGTGCGTGTGTGAAGGGGAACAGTATCCCCAGGGACTGGACACACACACACACACGGAGCACACAAAGTAAGTGTGTTTATAGGAGGGCACAGTTAGAATGTAAATGGACACATACACGCACACAGAGTATAATCCTCCTCTCACTCTCCACAGCTACACTCTGTGTTATCAAACACTTTAAATCAGTGACTGAACACACCAAGTGCAATCGCAAGGCATTTTGTTGACTTTATAATTTTTTTTTTTTTTTAAATGGAAACGTGGAATCATTCAGCGCAGAAGCTTTTGATTAAAGTCGATTTGGTAAAGCGGTTATTAAAAAGTTTCAATACTGGCACACGCAGCATACAGTCGCAAAATAAAGGCTAATACTCACGGGTTTAAACATGGATCTCTCTCTCTCTCAAGCACACATACACGCAATGGGGAGCAGAAACAGCTTACACACACATTAAGGTCCATGGCTTCGCCTAATGCTGACATCTCTGTGCATCAACAACGCGCTATATGGTTATGTACATGAGTAACGCGTGTGTTTAGGTTACATTCCCCTCTGAGGGCACAATCAGAGGCTCCAGCTGTCCACACACAGACACACACCAGCGCTGAGAAACCAAAGGGAACACACAATAATAATAATAATAATAATAATAATAATAATAATAATAGTGATAATGATAAGAGTAATGACATGAGCAGCCAGATTGATCCATATTGTAAAAGAACTTCAGAGACCTGTACACGTTACAATCATACTCGATTTGTAAACAGTTAAAAAGCCACGGTGTTGCATCATCTTCGGGAAAACGACAAAAACAAAAACCCCAAAAAACACGTTTAATGAAATGCAGATGACGTTAAAAGTTCAACTAACACTGCCCCCTCTGTGGCAATGCTGAAAAATGAAGGCTAATCTACAACCAGCTTTTCAAAATGCCTTTTGGGAAAACTTCAGCTTAAATAAAGAAAAAGCAATTCCGTCACAGAGCTACAGGAAATGCATAGTTTCTGCTTTTTCTTTCCTTTTAAACCACACTCGAACACTGAGGGGGAGAAGAACAATGAGACAATAAGGGGTGGAAAAAAACAAACAAACAAACAAAAAAAAACGGTAGAATACGAGTAAAGGTGTAGGGGGGAAAATGAAGGAATTAAAATCAAAAGAAGTAAAGGAGGATTAGAAGATTAAAGCGAGGGGGTGGGGGGGTTCGGGATTCAATACCACAGTGTGTGGGGGGGGCGCGAAGACCAAACAAATCAAAAGAGCAATAAGAAGAGAAGATGAGCAAAAATAAAAGAGTAGTAGAACTTCTGGTTAGAGATTAGGAAGTGAGTGGGGCAGGTGATGAGCGCGGTGTGTAGAATGTCTCCAGCTTAAAGCAGGTATTTGGCAGAGAAATAAACGCACTCAGCTCCAAGTAGTCGTTTCAGTGCTAAAAGTTGATTTTTCCTACAATTAGGAGTTTTTATTTGAGGGGAAAAACTGGCTATATTTCCTGAGAACCATGCTGGTTATTGAGCAGACGACAGGAATACATCAAATAACCGACGGCATGGCCGAACACTGATCAGTATTTCCCAGAGATACACCGCATCGTCTTCATCCACAACGGTTTCTGTAGGTTTTTTTTTTTCTCAACTTTTATTTATTTTATATATATTTTTATTTATTTTTTTCTCTTCATTTTATAATTTTTTTTTTAAAGGTTTTTGTGCATTTTTGTTTCTCATTTAAAATGAAGGAAGAATGAGCGTACGTTTCCCCCCTCGAAAGTCTGTAAACAAGAGGAACCCGATGTGGCGCCTCCAAAAAGACCAAAGTAATCGAAAGCCTATCCTCAAAGTGCTGTTTTTTTTTTTTGTTTTTTTTTTTGCGAGTCACAGCTGTGGCTACAGTTTCTTTAGACTGCAGAATGCTAAATTCTTTAGTTTTCTTTTAAAACACACACACACACACAAAAAAAGAAAGATAAATCGGTGCAATACTCATTTAACGTGTAATATCACCATCAGGTAATCCTAAAGGTCAGCATCTTATCTTGATCTCGGACTCCACAATACCACGATAAGGTAGGCGTACGTCAAGGCATAGTAGAGCGCACACATACATGCACACGCACGCATACACACACACTCTCGCAAACACACACACAGACGCATTTTAAGAACATCCTTGAGTAAACATCTACACTGGAACTGTCGGCTCCCTCGATATTGCAGAGTTATATACTGAGAAAAACCACATTCAGTGCAAAGTTAAAAAAAAAAAAAAAAAAAAAAAAAAAAAAAAAAAAGGCTTAAACATTGTCAGCAAACAAACACACATAAAAAAAAATTAAAAATAAAAGAACTGGAATTCTGATAAACATGAATAAGCTGAAAGATTTAGTTTTTCCTGTATGTCTGCATGAAGAGCACGACCTGGAAGGTTTAAAACGCATCCTTTCACATTATCGTATTGGCCTGCATGATTCAAGTATTCACACTGATATGTTTTTGTTTTTGGGCTAAAACAAAGTGGACATATGTGCAGAGAAGAAAAAAAAAAGGAAAAAACAAAAGAGAGAAAAAGTCGTAACTTACTTCCACAGGTTGACCCCGCCTTATTATGATTAATATTATTATGCTTGTAAGTGAAGAAACTAGTGCCTTTAGATTTTTTTTTTTCTCCATAAAGAATCTATATAGTCATGATTCGGATGAGCTATGCCACGCTGAGGTCACAGGGTTTGTTTTTCTGTTGTGTTTTGATGCATTACATGGAGTCGCCACTTCCTGTCATGTGATCCACTGGCAGGAAGGAGGCAATGGGGGAGGGACTGCTGAGCCGACTGCTCCCCTCAGGGCAGGTGCTGGATCCCCACAGGCTGCTGGAGTAGCTCGGTGCCCCCCACAGAGAGGAGGACGAGTGCAGCTCACCCCCACTGCTGCCGCTGGAAAAGGCGTCTGACGAGAGCCGGCTTTGAGAGGACGCTAGCGCCTGCCAGCCTGCAGATACGCACATCGACTGGCCTTGTGCAAAAAAACGATTTATCTCCTCCTCACTTGCAAAGTCAGCCAGGATAGTAGTGTTCCCCAACACGCACCTGAGCGAAAATGCAAGCGAGTCACAGTGTGCTCAAGCAGTAAATCAGAAGAATTAAATGAATGAAAACTAAGCTATACTTACATGTGCAGTGATTTCTGAGCCTTTGACGCCTCCTCCTTCGAGCTGTAGCAGACGAGAGCATTTCCATGTGGCAGGTTCAGGTGGAATGTGATGAGTGGACCATGCTGCATGCACAGAGTACGCAGGGTGGAGCCATCAATCTGCAACATATGCACGCGGGTCAGAACAAATTCTCTCTCACACACACACGGGTCTAATCATGGTAACAATTTTAGCTCTTTCCTGTTCAACGCTTAAACCTTTAGAAATTCTATGCAGCATGAAACAGGCTGGGAGTGACCACATTATACAAAAGCCTTCACAGGAACATCATGATGCTTATTGGATATGGCAATTATTCCACAGTGCTGCTGAATTTAGATTGGTCAAAAGGTGTTGATTAACGTTCTATAACAGCAGACCTGACAACAGCGGCAGCTACAACTGATGCGCTTGTTCTAAACCATTGTTTCCATAGCAACAACTTCCACAGGGACTTGCATAAAGGGCACTCCACATGAACAGATTTGTGGTTACTCACAGAAATGTGAGTAATGACATTTATTTGAAGCAATCACCAGTGTCAGTGATTTCTAACTTGTTTTGTGGATGTTCAACAAGATTAAATGCAAACTATAAACCGATAAAATGTAGGGTGTGTCGTACTTTAATTTAAATAAAATAAAAAATAAAAACACTTCAGGAAGTACGGTTTGTAAAACATCGCTGATTATTTTCCTATAATAACACGCCCACGAGTGTTTTATCCCTTACACAATGAAAAGCAAGAAAGGAAGCCCTACCTGAGGTGTGAGATTTTTGAGAACAAGCCAGTTGGTTCTCCCTGAGCTGCTTTCACCCCAGCTGGACCCTGTGCGAGGAAAACATTCACACATTGATAAATGCATGGTTTGGGGTTTGGGGGGGGGGGGACGACCTTTAAACCACCAATCATTATTATTTGACAACGTAATGAACAAATATTAAATAATTCTATGAACAATTAATAACGCATTGTTTAAAGTGACCATAAAACAAACGGTGTTTTAGAACAATTCGTACAAGTTTCTTTTGTTGGTAAGAATATGGTTTGATCTTGGTGCTCCGTACAGCAGTGTTTAAGTCACGGTACTGGAGCAAACCACTGATAAAAAAAAGAAAGAGTGGCGATTCGTATAATATTAATGAACTTTATATTTATTGACCAGGGTTACCGGCTTCCTGGTTATACATTAACCAGAGTTACAGCACCACTGTTAACTTATTTCTCATGAAGGGGAAAAAAAAAGCTCCATCAACAGCTTGCATTTATTTAGGACGCATTAGCTGAAATGGGCAATATGGCAGTGAGGAATTCTAAGGAAGTGAGGAAGGTAAAACACCCAGCTGCATTGTTTAGCCAGTTTCCAAAGCCACTGTTTGAGTCTGTTTAGATTCTGCTTGAGGTGTATTCGAATATTATTGGTTGCTGGGGAAAATCAATCAAGCGCGTCAGCATGATCACAACCTGTATATGCTCACACATATTGAGCCTCCAGGACAGTAAATGAATATTGAACTTGCTCACATATAGTATCAAGCATGAAGTGTGTGTTCTACTGACCTGGGGTGTATCTGGGTTCAGAACTGCCCCAGGCACCAAGTCTCAGAGAGCCATTGCCCCAGGAGGAGGGCTGTTTCTGCCCGGTGAGGCCGGGCGGGGGACGGGACGGAGCTGAGACGCCTTTAGATGACAGAGGAACCTTCCACAGCTCATGAGCTAAAGAAGAGTTAGACACTGAACCAGGAGACCATTTAGAGTCGCTGTTTCTGGCTGCATGAAGAAACAAAGACAGAACAACAGAAGCAAATCATGACACGGACATAATTTCAAACCATTTCCATAACCCCTTTTATTGGACATTTTGCATTAAAAATGAACGCTATTAATATTCACCCTGTACATCGGGGATTAAAGGGTCAAGGAGATACTAGGTGGCGCTGTAACTCTCTCTTCCATAAAATGTCCATGGCATTAAAAAGCATAGAATATATAGCTAATCTGATAAGCAACAGTGACACCTAGTATTTCTACACTATCCCCCCACAATATAAAGTAAACCACCGCTCAGCTGTGTTATTAGCACAATAAGCCATGTTATGAAAACTGAATTACAAAGCATCATGGCTGAGATGCTAGCACAATTACCAAATAATACCCCACGAATAAGGACACAATTACTACATCATTACAAACTAGTTTTTAATAATAGTCAGGGGTGAGCAAATAATTAGGCCGGATACGCGCGTCAAGCAGATTAGACCATCAGATGGATAAGTATGTTCCTTATGTAACCAATAGAGTGATAACCAGGATTTCTCTAGACTCAAATCAGAGAAAAGGGAAAATAAACCCCCTATGCTCCTTATCGACTTTCACAAAACAAAACCATTCATGGCTGTTTAATCGTAGCATGCCAACGGATTCATACATCTCTTGGTGTTGCTAAGCAGCGTGATGTCTTGGCATCTGAATGATAAAATAGAATGCTTGTAAAAACAACACACTCGTCATACCTGAAGTGCTTTGTGCTGTACTGCTGAGGGAACTGCTGTGGTTGGAGGCACGAATGGATGTCCAGGCACTGTTGGAAGGCAGCGTGGTGTTTAGTGATGAGGATGGCCCTGTTTAAAAGATATAAAATGTGTTAAGGCATTGTGGATGTGGATGAACTTACACACACACACACAAAAAAGTCTAAACTATTGAGAATTGCTCATAAATTTGGATCTGCATCCTAGTCCATTACAGTCCTAAGTACAGACAGACTGTAATGGTTCTCATCAATGCGGAATACACAGACATTCACATTTCCAAATGGTAGCGTCAAGCATTATAATTGAGAGGAGTGGGGTTTCTGAGGTGCTTGTGACCTATAAAATGTGTACATCTGCTTTTCTCAAGAAAGATATTCATGTTCATCATGCCCCAAACAGACATTTCAGGGAATCTTATAAGCAGAATTAGACATATGTATGAAGCTAGGGGGAAAAAAAAGGCTGCAATAGCATTTCTAAAAGACGTGGGTGTTCATCGTCCTGTAATTAATACACAAATTCCCTATAATTGAAGGAGATTCAATACTACTGCTGAGCATCGAGAGCTTAATGTAGTGCTCAAAGAGGTGAAAAGGGGCAAGGGCAAAACTACAAGAGTTGCAAAAATCTCTAGAAATTATTAAAATCTCTGTGCCCACTGAAAGACACTGAACACGAATCTTAATGGAGGAAAAAGACAAACTAAACCACTTGCCTTATAAAAAGAAATAAATAATTAAACAAAGCAAAGCCCCAAACATATGTTACACAGCTCACATTTGCAAAGTGTTGCACTTTTTCCACAACACATATGCTTGTTTTGTGGACAGAATGGGACATGTTCTTGGAAGAATTGCACAACAATGTGTGTAAAAGAAAAGGGCACTGCAGGCAAACATCAAAACTTCTTCCCAACTATAAAGCACAGTGGAGCGTGAATCATGGTCTGGGGCTGTATGTTGCCCCAGGGAATGAACTTCCCTCATTGAGGAAAATAATAACTTTAACAAGAATTTTTGCAGAGGAAAAATAAATAAATAAATCGGGGCAGCAGTCACCTGAAACTGAAATTGTTTGAAAAGAGGACAATTGTGTTTTGGAACACGCAGCAGTACGATTTGAAGAGGGTTGCTCATGCAAGTCTGATCAACCGCTACAGAGGAAGTTTCATGAAGGTTATTGTGGTGAAAGGTCCCACTGTCCTACTGTAAATCATACATACATACATAGTGCTTTTCTAGACACTCAAAGCGCTTTACATTGTATGGGGAAGGGGATCTAATCAACCACCACCAACGTGTAGCAGCCACATGAATGATGGGACATAAGCCACAGTGCACTAGAACGCCCACCACACACCAGCTATTAGTGGAGAGGAGAGAGTGATGTAGGCAGAGATGGGGATTATTAGGGGGCCATGATGGAGAAGGGTCATTGGGGGAATTTTGTAAATATAGCCCTACTCTTTTATAATAAGTGTACAGTGATTTTTAATGACCACAGAGAGTCAGGACCTCATATTAACCTCTCATTCGAAAGACGGTGCTGTTTTAAAAAAAACAAACAAAAACACAGTATAGTGCCCCTGTAACTATACTAGGGTATTAGGCCCAACACAGACCACAGGGTGAGCACCCCCTACTGGCCTCATTAATACCACTTCCAGCATTTAGTTTTCCCCAGGAGGTCTCCCATCCAGGTACTGGCCAGGCTCAACCCTGCTTAGCTTCAGTGGGAAATCAGATGAGACTGTTAGATTGTTAGAGCTGCAGGGTGCTATGGTTCTGTAATAGTAAAGTGCCAAGGAAACTGGGCAAAAGTAATGCAATGTAATTCCAGTACTTAAGCCTTATGTTTAAAGTCCAAAGTAGTAAGGCAGTTTATCAAACATAACTTTTTTTTTTTCCCCCTCGCATTTACAGGTCCAGCTAATGTTCGTGCTTACCAATGTTCCTGTCCCTGAGGTGATCAACATCCCGCACTGTGTTAATAGAGAGGTTGTTAATCACACTGCCAGGAGTGACGAACGGGTCAGTCTCGGGGTCGATGTTCGGGTAACCTTTCCATGGCTCACCGGGACGAAACTCTACAAAAACGTACGATCATTATACACTCGTCACTGCTATTAAGATTTCTGAATACCTTCATATTTATCCAACCATCTGCCCATGAATCTGCATGGTTACAATAGATTTTTGTTTATCCATCTTTCTGTACTAAGAAGTGGTGGCTCAAAATAATTTTAAAGTAACTTCAAATAAATTGCACTTCTAAATGCAGTTTCAAGGCTGCAGGTGAAAATTTTTTATATGTAGATATTATCGTGAAACTTCACCAATAAATTGTATACATTGTTACAACTATTTTACGTTTAAGTTGTATTAAGCTTTCTTTTTTTTTTTTTTTTTAGATAAACAAATGAGTCTCTCGTTAAAAAAAAATACGCACCTATTCACATACATTTAAACCCAAAAAATCTAGATATTGAACACACATTTAAAATTTGCATTTAATTTTAACAATACAAGAGAGTTAAAAGTTTTCACAGAACAGATTTTGATCATCTCTTTCATTTCTAAAATCTCAATACTACGCACATGTATTAAACATGATTATCGGCATGGATTTTAATGCAAAATGCTGTATAAAAATCAGGCAATGAACATTATACGGACAAATCCACTCAAATTGACAGTGTTTTGATGTTTCACACTTTCCACAATAGTGGTTTTGTTGTTGAAGGAAATAAATATGCACTATTTTACTGTTACATAAACCAGAAAACCTGTCCATAGTGTGCAGCCCTAGTTTAAAATGTATGTATGGGCAGATATACAGAGAGAGATATAAAATATATATATAAAAAAAGTTAAAAGCATTGTGACAATGTGAAAAACAAGATAGCATCCAAACCTGGTGGCCAGTTGACAGAGGATGCATGAGGTGATTTGGCACGAGTGGGCCAGCCATCTCCCACTGAACCAGGGGGGCTGATGGGAGAATTAGTGGAGCTTATAAAGTCATACGGACCAAAGGGAGGGTCTTCAATCCTCAGAGAGGTGATAGCACCTGTGGGACACAACATTAACGCCAATTACTTACCATGTTTTTATTTTGAGCATCTGTCTATACACACATTGTCTGTATTTTGTCTAGAGTCTTGCACCAGAGCAGTAGTTGAGTGTTTCGTTATACTGTACACCCCCTGTATATGTATAAACTAGGGCTGCACGATTATGGCCAAAATGATAATCACGATTATTTTTGATCAATGTTGAGATCACGATTATTTATCGCGATTATTTCTTGATTTTAGGGACAATATATTTTTATTGCACTTTCACATTTAAATAAACAGACCGCTGCTTTCACCTCCATGTTGTGCTACATTCCTGCTAATGTACAAATCACTGCATCAAATTAGACTGATACTTAAAGTGCATCATCTCGTAGAAGCAAAAGATCAATAAAATTGTAGCCAAAATATAGCATAAGTAAAAATAAAAATGCCATCGACCAAATGAAAATATGCACTCAAATGAAAGCAATTCAGGCGTATGCAGAAAAGGCAATAACCGTGTTTACAGGAGTAGAGACGCAGCCAAATCACCCAGTAGAGAGGGTGTCCCTGCAGACATCATTTTGTACTGGAACCCGGAAGTTAGCATTTGTCCCTCGACAAAAACACGATTGTCCCTCGATTTTCAAACAGGCTTTTGAATTATTGCAAAAATAAGCTCTGTGATCAACAAAAGTTTACAATACTAACACGTTTTGTCCATCAAGATAATTTTCACAAATGAACACAACTTTTATGAAGTTTGAAACCTAAAAACAATCCCCAGAAATAAAAAGCTAACTGTAACGCTATCACCGAGCTTCAGACAACTTTTCCAAACTTGATTTATGTAATGATTATGTAATGAGATACTCACCACACAAAATCATATTCAAAATCATTACAAACTTGATTTATTTATAATTATTTATTTTATGTCCCCTCGCATAAGTGCTGGAGCTCACAGCGCATTCTTTTAGTGACATTGATTTTGTTTACTTTCTACATTTGCATTCATGATTTCTGTCCTGTCTCCGCCCCTGCAGTGTCATTGGTTCTTCCCTTATGTGTCATCATTAGTCTCAGCTGTTCACCCTTAATCACGTTTGTCATTTAAACCCCTCGTGTCTCTTTGTTCGACGCAAAGTATTCCGTGAGTTTTCTGTGTATTAAGCATTTGTTCATAGTTTCACATCTCATAGTTTTGATCATGTTCTCGACCTCGTTGTTTGATTCTTGTTTATGCTCATTTGCCAATCGCCTGACCTTTTGCCTGTTTCTGACCACGCTATTGTCTCACATTTTAGATTTGTCTGCCTCTCTTTAATAAAGCTCTTATCTGCACTTGCATCAGTCCTAAACCCTCATTACGTGACCGTGAGCAACCAACTTTTTCAATACACGTAAAAGCTTTTTTTTTTTAAAAAAAAAAAACAAAAAAAAAACATTAGTGGGGTTTTACCGGTGTATTTTATTTTGTAGAATAAACAGTGAAAATATTTTGAGCGTGTGTTCACCACAGACCTTATTTCAGGCTTTTAACCAAAATCCCATTTAAAAAACCCACTGACTGAGACGATGGAACCGGAAGGGCTAAAATGCTAACTCGTTTCCGGGTTTTAGCGTACAAAATGAAGTCATCCCTGCGCCACTCTACTCCTAAATTTAGGAAGCGCATGATTTGATATGCAGCGGAGGACGAACTTTAAACATCAATATCGCAGTCGATCATATTCATGTAACCGTGGACAGTCAAAATCATAATCGAGATCGATATCCGATTAATTGTGCAGCCCTGGTATAAATCACAATGTTAAACGTCATTTATGTAGGACCTTTCACAGCTAAGCAGCACAACAGTATGCAGTGTTCTTTTTGGTCAAGAAAACTAGTGTGTAAAAAAAGAGACATGCTACTCAAGCATCAGAAAAAAAAAAAAGCTAGCCAGTGTTAGCTACCTAACACAGCACAGTACATTTAAACAGATTGTAAGAGTTAACTCTTCTAGCAACTAAGCTGATAAGCCAGTGAGTGATGAATAAGGTTTATTTAACAATACATTGTAAATTGTGGTAGAAAGGCTATGCAGATAAACTGAGCATTTTCCATCTGAACATGCCTGTATGCAGAATCCTCAATCACTGATTCAGTGACAAACAGATAAATTACTATCAAAGCCGAGTGTTTCAACTGACCAGGTTTGCTGGGGTTTTGATCGAGTGGCGAGTTAATGGAAACGTCCATGGCGGTCCACTTCTTCAGACGGGACTGTGGCTCTTTGAACCCAACACTACCAAGATCAGGATTGTTTACATTCAAGTTTGAGGCCAAGCCTATGAGGAGGACAAAGAGAGATGGTCGGGACATGTGTGAAATATAGTGTATAACAGGCATACCCATAGCAATTCTTTTAAAATCAGGCTGCTTGTCTGCACAGGATCACACACCTAAAGGGAAGTTGGTAAAAGAGTTGAGTGTGTGTTGTTCTTTGTGCAGGTCAGGTGTGTTCAGGCTGATGAAGTTGTCCATGTATGGTTTGGGCTGGTGCAGTGCGGCAGGCTGTGGGGGGGAGTGTTGCTTCAGCAGGGAAGGATCCACATGACGAGGGGGCGGGACCATGGCACCTGCAGGAAAGCCACGGACCTGCGAGAAAACATCGTGATAATGAATTAAAGCTCTGGTAAGCTTCACTTCATGATTAACTTCTTACTATTAATTGTAGCTTCTGTGATGATTTTAACATTGAGCGCAAAATAAAGAACAATGCTTTTCAGTAGAGGTTTCTGAATTTATTATCGTCTCACAAGTTTTAACTGGCCGGACTACACTGAGAGCAGGAGGTGTCTTGGTCAGCCCAAGTACCAATCAGAATTAGCCATCAGTTTACGTTAGCCAACCACTTTGCGATACACACAGGAACTGTTCTGTTCGCTAAGGACATTTTCAGTTAAGTATTATTATTATTATTAAATTTGTACGCTGAAGTGAAGTAGCACCTACTGTTGAAAACTGGTACTACATAACTTACGAGGTCATAAATGAGCACCTAGTTTCACCATGGCAGGGAACGAGCATGTGGTCATGGCTGCTGCTGTTCTTTGATTTCAGGCATTTGAGGCAGAGGACAGAAACAGGAACTAAAGACAGTTTCCTATTTTCATTTATAAAATCAATAAACAAACAAACTAAGGCGGCTTAAATACTTGTTATGTGCATGTAGGCACATAAGAAATCCAAGTCAAGATGCCATTTTATCATACAAATGCAAATGGCATAAAATCTCAAAAATATAAAAAGATCAAGGTGATAAAAATAATGAGGTAATACATATATGCAGTATTAATGCCATTTCAAAAAGCTTTGCTAACAATTCCAGGACACTATTTGCCCTACATGCTGTGTGCCCCAGTGTTTTGTCTGTGTAACGAGGTAAGCTGAAACAAGTAAGAATCAGAGTGCACTCGTTGCGCATGTCCAATAAAATCCTGAATCATTTTAGCCATTATTTCCATTTCCAAGATGTAGTCTATGAACGGAAAACTAGACTTTACATTTTTCAAAAGGTGTAGGGACACATGGTCATGTTCCCTGGCTACAAGGAAGCAAAAGTGTACCAACTTGCACACACGAGTGCTGAGGAAGTCTGAAGTCTGAGGATGTTGGTAACAATGATCGCTAGTGTGGAATAACAGTGTCCCTCTCACCTGTTGTTCTTGGGCTTGGCGGTTGTTGCCAGTCATGACCCTCTGATTCTGAGCTTTCTGCTGAATGAGAAGACGCTGCAACATGCAGAGGAGCAGAAGTGAGCTCAGTGGAATAAACAAATACATATCTTAACCAAAACGTACCCTACATTCTTCTATGTATTAACGGCTTCACCGGCACACATTGTTTGTGTGACCATTAGCATTTTAAACTCCCAGTTAAACAAGAAAATCTTTTCTACCAATTATTTAATCTGATATTCATTCTTAGTTCACAGTTTGTTTAAGGAAAGCTACAGAATTCCTCCACCTGAAATGATGTTAAAAAGTCTGAATGGAGTCTGTGCTCACCACAAACATGTGATTTAAAAAAAAAATGTCTTTATACAGTACAGAAGAGGGTTGGTTTACCTGCAGCTGATTTATTTGATTGAGCTGAGAGAGCTGGTTGAGCTGGGAAAGCTGATTGAGCATAGCCATCTGCTGAGGGCCAAAGATCGTATTCAGACCTGTATTATTGGGTGTATACTTCAACAGCGATGGAGGGACCTTGGGAGGGGGAAAAAATACAAATATAGAGAGCAAGTTATTCAAGCTATTCTGGATTTAAAATAAAATCAGCTGTAAGGCTGTTATAAGGCTCACAGAACACTTTGTAGTTGTAGAAATACTGCCTGCTGTTGTTAGCCCCCCTCTACCCCATCCATCAATAGACAGGGACCACCACTGATCCATGTTATTTAAAGTAGTGGACCATTTCAAGCATGGCAGGGACACTGACATAGTAGTGTCATGAGTGTGTGGGGTGCTGACCACAGCAGCTTTATAGAAAAAAGCCCTCATTGTTGTGTTGAGAAATCCCACCAACCAAAAATATCCAGCAAACAGTAACCTTTAGACATAAACTGATGCAAATGAATACGACAAAGGGTTAAATACTGCATGTAAAATATTGAGTTAGTCTCTAGCTGTACCCGTGGGGGGGGAATTTTTTTTAAAAATAATAAAGGTGTTGAATACACTGGTCAGTAGGTGTTCACAATATTTAGAAACCCTAGTATTGCGGTTAGAAGATTCTGAAGATACCTGAGAGGGGAGCAGTGGAGGAGGCACTTGGTTGCGTAAATTGGACTGAGTCGAGTTCAGAGGTTGTGCTGGAGGCTGCTGGGAGTTTCGGCCTTGTGCTGTTGCGTTTCCACCACCGTAAATGTTAACATTCTGCAAAACACAAAACCACACAACCTTAACACACCAAATGTACACGGCCTCAAAAATCCGTGAACTTTCTCTTGGACCAGCCGACGGCCAGAACTCCTACACTTCAGCCTGAGCACGGGCGGCGACTCACCTGCCTGCCTGCAGCAGGGTTAGAGGGGGGAAAGCTCAAGGTTTGTGCATTTTGTTGTTCTTCCACTACCGAGTTATCATAGGGCAGCAAGAGCTGAAGGCAAACAGATGAAGGAAGGCACAGACAGCACAGATAAGGGGAGAGCAAAGCAGCAACAACACAGGAGAGAAAGCAGAGTTAGTGCCAAGCTGATGTGCTGATAGATAGCAGTTATCATGTTAGTGTTTAAAGAACATGGACCGTTAAATGATCAGTTCCCCCCAACATGCTTCCAAATTCTGAATTTAGTACCTTCAATTTTGGTAAATCGCCTTTTACGCTGCCTTCCAAATGAAATATCTGTTCCAAAATCCTGCATATTTTTAAATGTTCATAATAACATGCTTATTAAATATTGTAGTATGTAAATCCCAATCCTCAGAATTCTCATAAATAGCTGAATATTGCTTTATATAATTTAACCAACAAGTCGAGTTAACTTAACCCAGTGTAATAAACATGGAATTTTAAAAATATGCAATTCTGTAAAAATCCCACAAATGTAAAAGCAGCAAATGTCTAAATCACACTGATTAATTTAGTCCGGAGTAGGCAAGTCTAGCAGCAGGAAAAAATTAAGGTGAAGCTCATCACCTACAGCAGAGGGCGCTACAGAGGCCACTAAACTGGTCTGGAGAAGCAGAGAAAAAGAGCACTGCTGTTTTAACAGTAAAAGCTCACTGACCTTCTCCATGTACGAATTGCGATCGATGGGTGGCGGATCTTTGTGGATTGGGTGGCGTGAGGCTGATGGCATGCTCGCGTTGTGTTTATCCACATCCATCC
The DNA here is from genome assembly GCF_001660625.3 of Ictalurus punctatus. Classification (NCBI taxonomy): domain Eukaryota; kingdom Metazoa; phylum Chordata; class Actinopteri; order Siluriformes; family Ictaluridae; genus Ictalurus; species Ictalurus punctatus. The sequence continues at coordinate 12,032,936 of NC_030417.2, forward strand.
TCTTATCCATCATTGCTGTAGATAAAAACGCAGTCAACTGCTTTAATCGTGTGATTGCTGTTAAGAGGAAGGACTCGGCCTTCTGCTTACATAAACATTCCTTTGATATTACAGATACAACTGATAGTTAATGATCATTTAAATATCAATCGTTATCACCATCACTTACTTCTATTATATATACACACTGTATCTTTAAATGAGTCTGTAATTCAATTCATACTGATCATATTACCATCCCTTTTTCTTCACCAATAAAATAACTTAAAGGAGAGAAGGGCCAAAGCATAAAAAGTATATATAAACAAGCCATAAATAAATAAATACTGAAAGAGACATAAAAACGCATTTTGGACCATTCAGCCCAGCCCACTCAAGTTAATCTGCACTGTAAACTACTTTTGCACACGAGCCCTAGGATATTTGGTGCATTTTATCGCATAGTATGTTCATCAATTAATGTTCTGACTTGGCAAGAATTGGCCACTGGGAGCAATCAAGAATGGTGCTTGGACCCCACAGACTGCTGCTTGCAAGTATATGTTTTTGCTTTCCTGTACTTGTTTTTATTAAAAATTTTAATATACTTTATATTTGTAATCGCTTCTCTAGGAATCAGCAGCAGCATGCCTTCTCTCAATACATATTTCTCCGTGTTACAGCTTTTAGCTGGTGTCTGGTTAAATCCTGTGCCCTTCATTTATTGGAACTTTGGCTTAATTTGTTTGACTATACAAAGATAGCTAGATAACTATCCATATACACACTGTTACTAATTAGTTTTGGTTCATATCGTGTGAGGAAGTTGCACTTTAAATGTACAAAATATGCTACACAAAAAACTAAAATTCATGTGTTTAAATTGTCATTTTACAATTATGTTTACGCTGAACATAAAAATTGTATTTTTAGTTAAAAAATTTTTTAAAAATGTACCTGCAGGCATGTCCATTTTATTGCTCTTCATGGAGTCTTCAGAATCCCTCTACAAATAACACAAACATTAGTTCAGACTGAATTAATTCATGTTATCAAATGAGAAAACACCACAATTTGAAAGAAGAAATGATATATTCACGTCAAAGCCGTATTTAGTTTCTTTTTCTATGCAACAACACTTTGTTGAGAACCTTGGTTAAACAAATGCCCTTCTGAAATCTTTTATTTCTGTGAAGCTAAACGACTGAGAAACCCACTATAGCAGAAACCTGGGAGATTCTGTCTATACAAGCAAAAGACCAAATTAGCCAACAAGGCAATAATCATTGCTAAAACACTGATACGCTCGACACTTCCACATGTTGGACATCACGTCCTGACTTCCATCGTGCCTGAACGCGCTGGACAAAACAAGCTGCATGTGTGAAGCACAAAACTAGCCAGCATTGCTGGAATGCTCAGGGTCTGGTGAGTGAAAGGGACTTTACAGGCATTTTAAAAGAAAACATGCTTACAGGGAAATTCATGCTGTTGAACTGCTTCACAAACTGGTTCATCCATGGATCGTCAGGCTTCCCGGGGCCTTTGTTCATCTGGAAGGAAAAGAAAAAAAAAATTCATACAAATAGCATTCAAATAGAGTAATACATACACACTCTGATAGGTTGGGTAACTTCTTCAAAGTTGTACTCCTTTTTCTGCTAAATTAAATAAGAGTGCCAAATGCTAGACTTTAAAGTGGATAGGGTGTTTGGTATGGGACACGTCCACAATGATCAGGATGGCATTTAACGTCTGCTTGAAGACATTAGACTGAAAATGTGAGGATATCCCAATGAACTGAAGCTTTCTCGATGTCCATCACAAGCTAATAGAAACTAGTGTCTGGCACACAGCCCTGTATAGCTACCTTAGGAGGGACCTTCTTCGAGTAGGACCAGTTTCCTGACTGATTCACTTCCTGTGGTGTGTTGTTATTCCACATGCCGATCTCCACCTCCTCCTCCTCCTCCCAATTAGAGGGAGCAGGCATTGCCATCTCACCATCCCAGCTGCTCTGCACAGGCTTCGGTCCTGCGGCATGAAGACAGAGAGGACAAAACACAGTGATGACCGTAAGAAGCATACAATCGAGAAAGCACACACCACTCCATCTTCCTCAAAGCAATCATGTACTGTACTCTAATGTATACATTAGATTTATTCTCATTCTCACCGGGTTTGTGCTGTGATTGGGAGCTCCACCCATTCCCCGTTTTCTCTCTTCCTGGTTCCTCCCAGCTCGACCCAGAATCCATCGGCTTTCCCCACGCAGACGTGCCAATGTCCACCGCAGGCTCCGCCCACGATGAGGACTCCGCCTTTTGAGGCCCTGCATACGGCTCTCCCCAACCTGAACAAACAAGTGGCACATCAAAGATACTGTACAGTAACTCTCGGGAGTAGCTGAACAATCTAGTGCAAGGGGCATCAAGAAACATTTAACACGGGCAGAAACGGCTCAATGACAAGTGAAGCTCTGATAGAGGTGTGCCACCACTTCCAGTAACAAATCTTCCTTACTTACAGTTTCGTGTGAGACTGAACGGATGGATCACAACACTTATGACACTGCAATGGCTGCTCTCCTTAGGGTGTCCTCAGAAGGGACACACTTCTGAAAACATGCAGTGTGGACTGAAAGGACGGATAACTGAACTGTGGTCTTTACACTACTAGCAAAGATACAGTGCAACTGCTTATTTTATTTGCGACTGTTCAAGATCTGGACCTTACATCCAAAAATTAGATGGAACTCCATACATTTAATGAAATCACTCTTAATCTCAGAACTGTGCATGGTAATGAATTCTGTTTGTGTACAGCACAATCCTCCTGCACAAGCCTGCACAATAACAACCCCCCCCAACCCCAATATAAACACACTTATGTAAGCCATGTTTACTCTCCAGCACTGCTGATTGGATCAGTTTGCATCTGACCACTGGGGTTCCTGCACTTTCACCGTTCAGCGCATGTCCTGCATTCCTCCGACAGAAATAGCTCAGTTCAGTGTGCTCCACTGCTCAAGTTGCTAGCATATGACTGTAACCTTAGCCTGCTTCTCACCAAGTACAGCTAAGCTCACCCAGAGAAGCATCATGTTGACCTTTCATAGCAGAAGTTGCGGCTGTAATACAAATCCGTGTCGCACGCACATGCACAGCTCTCGATAGGACAGTCAGGATTTGAGAAGTTAATTGAACTGTAAGTTGCATAAGAATAAGCAACATGGCTATAGTAAAATCTGTGTAGCCATCAGTATCAGTAAGCCATAACTAAGCAAATTATCCACGTTAAAATATAGCTCTGGCAAGGAGCAAGCCATTTTAATACTAAGGATTTGTTGATGTGCATGTTGACAGAAAACCTGGTTCCATGGCTTGTTGTTTTTACATAACCAACTATTGTTGATCATTTTTTTTTTAGCTCCTTACAATCAGTTTTGAAAAAACGATCTGAACGTTTTTGTCGCTCCTCACACTCGCTCGCTACTGAAACGCACGCCGCCGCTCCTCCCACTCGTTAGCTACAGAAATGCACACAGCCGCGCCGCACACTCGATCACTACTGAAATTATTCCAAATGCCAACTTGACATTTCATCTGATATGTTCAAGCTAGGGATGTGACTGAGGAAATTTCCCACTGGTTAATCGACATGTGCCAACACCGGTAATACCGGTATCTCCGGAGGGGGCAGGGCCATGCGGTAGTGTGCATTGCACTTTCGATTTCGAATTAACGGCAATTCGGGGGCAGCAGTTGCTTGAACGGTGGATTGTTTGTTATTCTTAATGGAAAAACACAACAACTACAAAACAGTACAATGACAAACTCGCTTATATTAAACATAGAACTTTTGAAACCAAATCTTCCGCCATCGTCTTGTCAGTCAGCTCGCCTCACTCTCACTAAATGGAGTCTGCCTCCTGCTGATTTGTGCAGCGACTCTGATTCATTCGGCTCATGCTGAATTGAGCAGACGCGTTCAGGTTTAATTGCCGCGTCCGTTCTCTAACTGAGCCAAGTGATTTTTATTACTATAAAAAGGCAAAACGACGGTTGGGGTGGTGCCGCAGTGGGCAAGTGATGTAATCAGTGTGCGGCCCCAACACTGGTAACACCAGGAACACCGACCATCACACCAAGCCTAGTGCAAGCCAGCAATGAAGTACACCTCAACAAAGAATTATTTAAATATAAACTTTTTTGTGAGGAAGTAATTCTTGTTGATGTCAACATTAGCGATACCAGATAAAGATAACTAACGTAGCCTATTTTACAAATAAAGAAATTGCTAACCTAGCTAACTTACATAGATATTCATGTACTGAATTAAATTACTTTAGCCAGCGAAGCTAGTTAGTTGACATTACATACAGATATCTCGACTGAACTAACGTTAGTACCCAACGTGGCATGGTAGCTAAAGAAAGCTAAGCTACGTTCACACACAATGTCTTTTTGTGATGAAAACTGCAGGTCAAAGCATTTTTTCCAAATTAAAAATGCTGTTCCAAAATGCAGTTGTGAGCATCAAAAAAAAAAAAAGAACTGAAGGAAAGTGTTCAAAAAAGGGGGCTGGGATATTTAAGGCGCTGCTGAAATAAATCAAGGAATTCCCTGTCTGTCTCCTTTATGTCCTTTGGTTGCATTTTCAAAAAAAATTACATAAGTATTTCAACATGTTTATTCTTCCTGTGTGTGCGCGCAAGCTAAGGTAATCCACATATATTGATTCAATCTCACCGATATTTGGTGAAATGAACAGACTTTTGACTGTAATTACAATAAGGGTTGCCAGCTTCCTTTCTCATTATAAATAAATAAATAAATAAATAAATAAATAAATAAACAAATATTTCGCCCACCCAGAACCTGGAAACGTAGGGAAAAATCATCATAAATAATAAATTTAAAAAACCCACTCTGGTAGGCTGCTCTTCAGGCAGACTCTTTTAGACAAACAGAACAATGAGAAACTATCCAAAATAAGAACCCTCATACAACCTCTTCTGAAAGGAATAGGGCTGGTTTTGTAATTTCACAGCGAACTATAGTTGTGTGTGCATGAGTGTGTCTGGTCTCTTCATACACTGTTGTACCATTTACTATACCGTTGTACAATTTCATTACACTGCAATTATGCATGGGAAGGAAGATATGAACCTAGCATAGCTAGCCAGAGTACTGAAAAGGATGAAGGGGGGAGGGGGAAAGTAGGACAGAAAGTGCATGTAGGTGGGAGGACAGTGCGCAGAGAATTCCTAAGGCATGACTACAGAGCAGCAAATAAATACAGACTGTGACTCACTGGCAGTGCACATGGAGAAGAAGGGGGGGAGAAAAAAAAAAAAGAAGAAGGAGGAAGAAGAAAAAAAAAAAACAAAACATAAAAGGGCACCATACCTGAGTTGCAGCTCTTCTCTTTTTGCCCCATGGAGCTTGGGGCTGGTGGAGGTGGTTTTTGCTGCGAAATATCCTGCTCCGCAGAGTTATTCTTGTTCCACATGTTCACACTGTTGTAGCTGTACTTGCTTGGATCTCCCCATGCAGAAGTGCCATCATCAATCTCCATCCGGCGCCGGACAGATTCAGGAGATGGCTCTTCCCAACCTGTCGGCTCTTCTTCTTTCAGAGCAGCAGGCATGGGACCTCCCAGCCATCCAGTTGGCTTGTTTTTGGCTCCAGTTTGAGAACCATTTCCTGCCCTGAACGTCCCTGCGTTGGCATCCTGGCCTTTTCCCCACTCTGACTGGTTGCTGGATTTTGTAGCTTCACCCCAGGCTGGGTTGGAGTGACTTTGTTTGATTGGCTCACCCCAGCCTTGGTTCTGATTGTTAGTCTTTACAGAATCTCCCCATCCAGCTGACTGACCACCTTGGTCAGGAGTGTTAGTGCTCCCACTTCCACCCCAAGTGTTGTTTGTGTTACAGCGCCCGGCCTCATTCCATCCTGAACCGGAGCGGTCACTGTCGCTATCCCAACCTCCAGATCCAGATTTCTGCGGCTCCACCCAGTGGTTCCCTCTTGAACCTTCCCCACCCCATCCTTCTCCAGAAGAGCCACCCCAACTCTGTTTTGTCTTTTGTCCATTACTCCAGGAAGAGGATTTGTCATCCTTACAGTTACCCCAAGATGAATTACCTTTGTTCATTCCGGCTGAAGAATCTTCCCAGCCATTCTGAGCTTTGGTCTCCCCCCAACCAGAGGTGGGCTTCTGTTCGCCCCAACCAGATGCACCAGCATTGTTAGTGTTGGTGCTGGGTGAGTCTCCCCATCCACTTTGGGAGCTTGACATTTGGGGGGAAGCACTACCCCATCCTTGTGACCCATTTCCAGCCTTCTTCTCAGAGCTGGATACATCCCAGGCAGTGTTTTGCCGGACTGGGGTCTGTCCCCATCCTTGGTTGGATAGCACCCTTGGGTCCATATCAGTTCTAGAGAGAGCTGTTTGTATCAAACTCTGCTGGTTGCCCCTCCTGCGATTGCCATTACGTTGTCCATCCTTCTCACTATGAGTTCCCGAGCTTTCCCCACTTCCTTCGCTGCCTGTGGATTTGTTCCATGTGCTGCCTTGGGACGACTGACCACCGCTCCCTATCCCAAGAGCGTCATCTTCCAAGGACTTCCACCCATTTGTTCCCTTCCTGCTCCCGCTTGTGCCATCATTGGAATGCTGATTGTTGCTGGGCAATGCGCCCCACTCCCCACTCGAGACTTTAGTGCCAGTGTTTGAAGACGTTGAGGAGGACGACGAGGAAGAGGAGGTGCTACCCCAGGGACAAGAGGCTCCAGCAGCACCCATGCTGTTACCTGCTCCCCAAGTCAAATTTTGAGAGGCAGTGGACTGAGAGTCCCAGCCTCCTCCACAACTGGCCATCCCGTTGTTATTATTTTTGAAAGAAGCAGCACTCACAGAAGATCCATTAGCTCCAGACTGCATTAGAGTTGCGTTCACAGTGTCGCCCACAGCTTGGCCTTTTGGGACAGAACATTTGTCTCCAGAGTAAGTAGTGCTGGGCGGAGCACCCCATGCTGTACCGTAGGACCCGCTGTTCATCCCCTCGCTGTTGCCATGCTGAGAAATGGAAGTGCCATTAGAGACAGGAGTAGTTTGGAGCTGAGGGGAGCCCCCTGTGCTCACAGGCCAGGATCGTTCATTCATCTGCAGTGAACCTGTAGAGTTTGGTAAACTAGAGGTCATAGGGTTAGTAGTGTTATTTGGTCCGTTAAATTCAGTGTTAAGGTTTTGAGGCTGCCCACTTAGAACCTTGCTTGTACCATTGGCTTCAGATTCGACCACCTTTTCCTGCAGGCTTCCCCAGGACATCTTAGAGTTAACACTCTGCATGCTGGGCATTTGACCTATGGTGCTTCGTTGAGTGTTAGTTCCCCCGTTCCCATTGCCCAAAGGCACATGGGAGTTGGGACCAGCATTCTGCAGAACGGGCCAGGCACCATGGTTGGCATTTGGGTTCAAAGTGCTTGGATTTACACCTCCATTAGTTGAGGGAACTTGGGTACCCCATGCATTCATTTTTCCATGACCAACTTCTGCCAGCTTGTCACTGGCACTCTCTCCAGAACTTTGACATGTGCTTAGCACTGAGCCCCAAGGACCCTTAACACTCCCATTTGCCACATTATTGCTGCCATTTGCAACCATGAAATGAGAACCTTGATTGCTGCCTTGCCTATTGCCATTGCTGTCACCACCAGCGATCCCAGAAGCCATCATGCAGAGGTTTTTCTCGGACCCTGAGCTGGAGACAGAGTCAGCATCCATACATTCTGAGGCCAGCTCTGGGTCACTACCAGTGATGGAAGTCCAGGCTCCCTTATCACAGCTGTCTACATTCGCTTTTTCCCAGTTACTGTTTGAATCACTGCAGGGTGAGCCAGAGCTCCAGGGTGAATTCTCATATTGAGGGTCCAGACCAGCGTGATCCAAACCTGCAAACACAAGTCACCACAAGAGTCATAAAACAATCCGGTCAAAACAGTTATAAAAGTAACACAAAGCTCTCACCCAAACCCAGCCCTCAGTACACCTTTAGCAAATATTTAGAAATACTACAAGATAATCCAAGACAACTATATAAAAAATGCCTTAGTAAAGACTAAGGGTATCGGTATTCTCAAATGAGCTACTAGAAAATTACATCATTTTGGAAAATCCAATTTCCTCCTAATTTAACCATTTAAAACCTTCATCTCATTATCTAGGTCTCCCTCATTAAACATCAGCTTTGGATGAAGGCTAACAGGAGCTTCCTTACACATGTAAAGTCAGCTGCCCCTGCAACATCATAGCTAAGCACAGCTAAACTTTCCTAACTGACTATAATACTCATTTTCATTTTAATCTATATTTATTGTAGCAATTTCTCACAGCCATGGCTTTAAAAAAAATAATTACTTTTTTTTTTTTTAAAATAACGCAACTGACAAGGTACTGGCTTACATTACCCATTTGCTGAGACTTTTGGGACACCATGTAAAAATAAATACTTCCAAAATGACATGCTTCAAACAGAGTAGCTTTTCTTGTGTTTTGCTTCTTCACCTCATCTGATGACATTAATTTTGGTGTTTTAAAATGTCAGGTCATGAGAAAGACTCTTTACAGGTCTTTATAGGTATGACTTCATACACTGGGAAAATTCATTAGAGCTGATGAACCACAGATGTTCACTGACCCAGACTCTATACTCCTGTATGTATTAAACTGGCAGACATTGCACGCCACAGGAAGCGTCTCGTTCCAGCTTGGCTGAATAAGAAGCACTGCGCCCACCATTTTGTTAAAACAGCATGACGTTGCAGCATGACAGAGGATCAGACAGTTAGAGGGAAAACGACACACAGACAGAGACAGAGAGGACAAATTGTATTTAAGGGCGTATGGATATATAAAAAAAACTTTGACAGTGGCCAGTCAGACAAGGTGACAAAACTCAAGAGCATGCATGTTCAAGCCAAAAAAATGGAATGTTCAGCGCACCCCCCCCCCCCCAAGTTATTCCTGCTGGTCTGTGCTTGCTACTCCAGAAATGGCTGCCAAATCTCACTGAAGAGCTGCACTTGCCAAGTCTGAAGTTGTTCTCATCAAGTGGGCTAGCAACAGACACAGCAAAGAAAAAATAAAGAATGAGTAGACATTTTTTAGAAAATTTGTCATGGGGGTTTCAAGTTGCCGGAAAAATAGAAAAAATAAAAACTATTCATTTGGCAAAAACTTATCTAAAATGAAGGGGGGCTGGGGGGGGGGAGGACTACAATAAGGAAAAGAACTGAGCAGTTAAAGCCTACAATAACCCAGAAGGTATCATTTCAAGCATTAAAAATAAATTATTTTGAATTTTTTATGCCAAATAAATTGCTAAAATAGCCATGTCTTTAGCAGTTTATGCTCGTACAGTGGTGCTTGAAAGTTTGTGAATCCTTTAGAATTTTCTAAATTTCTGCATAAATATTACCAAAACCTTCAGATTTTCACCCAAGTCCTAAAAGTAGATAAATAGAACCCAATTAAACAAATGAGAAAAATATTATATTTGGTCATTTATTTATTGAGGAAAATGATCCAATATTACAAATCTGGAGTGGCAAAAGTATGAGAACCTTTGGTTTCAGTATCTGGTGTGACCCCCTCGTGCAACAATAACTGCAAATAACGTGTCCGGTAAATGCTAAGGAATCCTTGCACATCGGCTTGGAGGAATTTTAACCGTTTCCTCAGTACAGAACAGCTTCAGCTCTGGGATGTTGTGACGTCTGTGAAAATCTGATGCTGTTTTAGGTCATTTTGTGTGTGTAAATTAAGAAAATTCCAAAGGGTTTGCAAAATTTCAAGCACCACTATAGATACATTTGATTAATTAAACAGCCTAAAGCACACTGGTCATGTGCGCTCTACAATTCTGAACAGCAGCCAGTACGTCATTGAATTGGTATCAGCCAAATAATCTCTCTCTCGCTCTCTAAACCGCATACTGAAAACACAGGAGAAATAGCAGGAATGTTAGCTCATATATAATTCATAAGTTTTTCCAAGAAATAAAATGCAGAAACAATGATCAACCTAAAAAAAAAAAAAACCCCAATAACTCAAAGTTATATGCCCAAAATATAATGACAGCCTATATACTAAAAGAAAAATTTTAAAAAGCGACACCACACATCATACCCAGCACTTTTATTTTTGAAGGACCTATCCTGCTGAAACAGAAACGCAACACACACATCGTTTGTAGCAAATATATTCCATTGTTTATAGTTAACCCGTTTCAATTCCCTCCGCCGAGACCCAGACATACGTTTTAGGCAACACGTAGACATAAATAATCAAGTGATCCTGTGGAGTTGCACACACCAACATAGCTTCCCGCAGGTGTGATATCGGAGAGGACGTAAGGGGCAACGCTCATTCGCTAATTTGTTTTAAAAAAATAAAATAAAATTGGGTTCACCAAGCGACCGTAAGCACACTGTAAAAGCCTGAGGTGACTTTTACATAATGATAAGCAGCTCCATTTTCTTTTGACCAAAAAGGCCGCAGTCTTCTTTTCAACTGGTTCACAAGACCGACGTTAGCAAATTCACAGGTTCATAGTTCACATTTGGCCCAAAGAAAAAGCAACTCCTTTCATGTCTTTCATGTTCTACATCCTTTCCCCTTCAGTGAATTGGCTTTTACAGCAAACAAATTTTTGTGTGTGTTTGGCCTAACCACTGCTTTAGCCATGAAAGCATGGTTTTCAGGTAGCGCCATAGCAAGGAGTTAAAAATAGCACCTGCGAAAGTAAAGTACGAGGGAATATAACGGACTTCTTATCTTCCTCAGAAACTTTGTTTACCATCTACAAATCACAGACAGAGAAAAATAACTGGTAGTCAATAATCATTGACTACCACTGACTATTACCAAACTATATTTGATAATAAGTATTTACCCCACCCCACAAACACACACACACACCAAAAGCACACTACAATTAGCAATTAACACAAAAAGTGTCACCTGTTTGGTTAGGGGAGTGGCTGACCGAGTCCCGAATGGGAGCCATGCCTAAGAAACAACAACAAAAAAAAAAAACAAAAAAAAAAACACTGTGAAATACCGATATTTATCACTATTAGCAGGATAATCATAAAGTTTCATTTACACAGGGCCTCACAAAGAATGGTGTTGACTGCAGTATGAACTGCAAATACATATGGGAGCATCAGACGAGAGAAAACCATTAGGAGTAATTAAGACTGGGTACCTTAGCTAAACTTTATATAAATATAAATAAATAAATAAATAAATAAATAAATGCACCATAACTTTTTTGAGCTGTATAACCACATAGGGGTGCCACACACACCCCTATGTGGTCTCTAATTTTTATATTATTGAAATTCGATGCCAATCCACTGACCAGTTTGGCTGCAGTGAAGAAAAGAGCTTTCTAAGATTATGTTCACCACATGACAGGACAGTTGATATGGCCAAACCTAGCCATTCGTCTTTGCTTTATATGCAGTCAGCCATTTTTATTTGACTTTGCTAAGACTTGGATCCATGTTAGTGTGAGGGGTGCGGCCAATTGCAACTAAACACTCAACGGTGAAAGCGCAAGTCATCTCACCGACACGGTAGTCTTCATTAACGCAAATGCCCGAGACACGTTTGTAGTTTGTGTGCAGTAGATTTTCAAAGTAAAAATAAATAAATAAATTTTTGAGCATTTCATGCCTAAACTTTTGTGACATCCCTAATAAGTCGAACACGCACTGATAGACGTTGTGTCATATTAATGAATTTGAATCATTCGCCATTTACACTGGCAGAAAGTGAGGCCAACATCTTTCGAGCAAGAAAATCAAGCTGAGATGAGAGCACCGACCAAAACTTTGGCAACATGAGATGGGGAAGTGCAAGGATTCCAGGCAGTCCGTTATCATCAGAGAAGTCAAAACTATTTTCTTTTTAACAGTTAATCATTCCATATTCTTATGTAGACCGACTGTGCCGATGTTACTGAAGAAAACAGAAGACATTTTGGCATATTCTTTGTGATAACTCAGCACTTTGTGGTGTTCACATTTTAACACTGGAGTACAATGTTCTCTATCTGTCTTTGCCATCTTCTGCCAATTTTATTTATTTATTTTTAAAAAGAGTTAAAGAATTACTTTATTAACTCAAAATCAAATAGTAAATAGTGCTGAGTCCAATACTGAGTAAAGTGAGTAAATATTAAGGAAATAAAATGGGCAATTGCAGAAATGCCATTCTTGAATTAACAGATGCAAACACAGATGATGTTGGTTGGTAAGACTGGCACTTCATCACCATTACGCAGCATTTTGGTTTTAAACCAACCAAAACAGGACCAGAGGATCCAACCAAAGCCATTTGTATGTTTTCCAAAAAAAAAGGTAAAAGCCAGAGAATCTACACCATCCTAGAGATATCTACAGCTCTCAGACCTAGCTTAACAGCCACATCGAGGACGTTGAGCACTAGTCGCCCTGCAATAAGAGCAGCATTGCCCCCCCCCCCCCCCCCCATTTTTTTTTAAATACAAATGAAGACATCCCACAGAGCTCGCAATGCACTCACTGTGAGGTAGTAATACACGCCACTAATTTTACACACCATCTGATCTCCCTGGAAACTCTAAACTGTGTGGATAATGCTTAGAATTTCCTCAGACAATTAAAACAGGTGAAAGTTTTGCTCTACTGTACCTTGATGTCGCACCAGTTCACAATCCAAACATTGCTGATTTATAACAGGAAGATGTCTTATCCTATGTGAAGTGGCCGCAATGCGGTCAGAACGGAGCAGTTTTTGAAAACGACTGCAACCAGTGTTTATTTTTCCTGTTGGGTTTACAGCGTCCGTGTCGTGTTATGGTTATAGTTGGCTGTGGCGTGAGCCGTTTTCATATCGACATGGTGCTCAATGCACCGCTTATCCATACAAAACGTTACGGTCTCTTAGTTCTTTCCCCCATGCAGTGCGAGTGATGTTTGTCCGTCAAACATCAGCATTGGGTCACATGTTAATGATTGCAGATATGTGATTACGTCCTCCTATTACCCAGGCTTAATTTCTACCAGTGTACTACCACCATACAACAATCGATAGAACCAAAGATGATGCATCAAAATATAAAAGGTACATCATGCATGAGGATTTATTAACTCTGCAATAACAGACCTATGTGGTGATCGGTACTCCATTAACTTCATTACGTTTATTATTAATAATTGACACGAATTAATAACGGATACTGCATACCTCAGCTACTGATTCAATCATTTACTTGGTAAATTTGAAAGTGACTGATGTAACATGCAAGAAACGTAATGCCTTATACAACGTGTGGGGCACTGTGGGTAAAGTGAGATATATGGTCAAAGGTAATACCTGAGAGGAGGGCTTTGGTGCAGTATACTTCAGGCCCCTCGGGGCTTTGCTTCCCTCGGTGGATGGACGTGAGCTGCACTTGAGTTCCCAGGGTGGCGGCGAGGGCCGCGGTACGGCGCTAAACTTTCAGCAGTTGCTTCCGGCTGAGATGTGGCGGGCGTTGGCGGTCTCTGGGCCAGTTGGCATCGCTGATGGCGCAGGATTTGACAGAGGTGGTGCTGTTTGCGATAGACAGACTGAGGCTGGCAGGAACTGGACTCCGTATGTTCTGGCACTATGGTGCAAAACAGAAAACAAAGTATTTAATTAACAAACATTAAAATTCAGGCCCGCTTAAGTGTTCTTACAAGAATGTTTGCAATTTCTAAGTGGAATATTGCCACGCAAGACGCTCGAGTATGGAGCCATCTGAGCGCTGTGTGCACATTAAGAAAAGACACCGCCGAACCAGGCAAGTGCAAATCTCAACAGTTGCAGAAGTATAAGTCAGCCATTAAATGGCTTGAGGGCTATGATTTGATTTCATATGTTCACGCATTTCCTTTTGAAAGGGAAGTCAAGAGTGATAGTGTGTTAAAATGCTTGACTGATTTACACAGCCAAGTGCATTCCATATAGCAATACATGTCTCACCCATGCCAGCAGTGCCAATGGGGATGGAGAGCAAATTATCATTATCTGTACATAGTGGGTTGTTAAACCACATTAAATCAAACCTTGACATTCCAGACGTCCATTTTGACATCTGGCATCTCTGGTTAACAGCTAAAACTTTAAACATCTACATAAAAACATTAGCATGGTTTTAAATATTACACTACTTGATAAGCTATTACTTACGCGCACTGAAAGAAATCTTGATAGTGTATAAAGATGGAATCGTGTTTCAATTTGTTTGTTTTTTTTCCTCTCTAAATATAGGGTCATATTGGTGTCCAAAAGACTAAGGGACAGAACTCATGTCTAGTGTCCTTAAGGCCTGATTTATACTTCAGCAGGAAGGAAACTACTAAGCAAACCTATTTCATTCATGTAGGCCTTGCTGTGACCGTGACCCCGTTTGGATCAATTCCAAAATCGAATTAGTTCATCTGCTGATTACAGTCAGTAAGTTTACATGGACAACAATAATCCGATATTGACCTGATTAAGACGATACTCTAATTAAGAAACTATCATGTAAACAGCGATTACTGATAACCTTAATCCGATTAAGGTCACACTCGAAGTAAACATAAATCGAATTAAGACGTGTGGAGTATTCCTGTTTTAATCGCATTATAGAAGTGCATTACAGACATGTACACACCTTAATCACACTATTAACGTCGTGTGGGCATTTTCACTACATTTTGTGACAGGACACGTACACACACGGCAGTGCTCAACTGTTTGACGGCAAACAAGAGAATACAGCTGCGTCTGAAACCACGTACTTACTTACAATATATTGGGAGATATACACGTATTTACATGCATCGGACACAGCTCACGGCTTCAAGCAGTTGTCTATTTGCACGTAGAGCATGACAAATAATTTACTGCACTTGAAGCTTTCGTAAAATTAAATATAAAAACACCCAAAACTGTATACGGTTCCATAACGAAGACCAACTGTATGTCGATACGTTTCTGGAGGGAACTTCGGACGGCGTGACGTGGGGACGTAGTAACTTGTACCATTAATCGATCGGTGTTCTATAACATGTAAAATGGGAACATGAAAGGAATAATCTAAAAGCGACTCATGTGAACACCTTAAACCACAACACTGTCTTACTCAGAATAAGGTCAATAATTACATTACTGCTGTCCATATAAACATAGTCAGTGACATTCCATATAAATCCTACAAAGCATTCAACCACTCGTTCTTGAGATATTGCTGTAACGAGAATTTCAGACAGACATACACAAACAATCCCGCCACCTCAAAGTTATAAACCTAGTGCCGAAGGCCGAAAAATCACGTTTCATTGTAGAGAGAAAAGCTAGAATAAGACTGTTTGCATTGTACTTAAGAATAATTTATTGTATAATCAAATTTCGGAGATGCACATCGCCACTGCTGCAGTAACTATGCTTAAACCCAATGTCAAACATTTTAGCGCCATGTCCCATTGCATGTTCAGTCACTCTGACAGAGATACAATGCTTTACGTCATCACTAACTAGTCAAGTATGGGGTCAGGAAAATGTCTTTCTGAACACTGCAACCTGTACCAGTCTAGACTTTCTGACACACTAGACTGTAGGACATTTTGAGAAATGTCATGAACCTTTTTAAAAGCACTCGAGATGTCACGAGCAGAAGAAACACATACTTAACTTGGTACACTGCTTTCACTGACAGCTAGTTCGCTTGAGGACGGCACCTTAAACAAGAAGAGATTAAGTTTTTAATGTTCTAATGTAAAGTAAAAACTATCTTCCTGAAATAAAAACGAAAGCTTTTTTATTTCCGTCTGCCCGCTGTAATCTCAAATTCCAGACACAACAGGAAATGAAGAAACATAAGGACTCTGATTAAATCTAAATCTGAGAAGGTTTTTACAGAATCTGGTTAACGCGCACGTATTAAGGATTTGAAACGTGCCTAATTTTGTTTTATAGGTCTTATACGCCAGATTTACATGCATTTAAGGTCAAAAAACACTTTAATGTGCTCATAATTTAAACTGCAGCGTTATACCCGTTCTAAAGGATTCATTCTAAACTCCTCCTTTTAGAGAGCATACTCTGCTCTGATTGGTCAGATGTCCTAGTCTGTTGTGATTGGTCTAGCGCGGTCAGCATGTGTCGTAAAAGGAAACGTCCACTGCCATAACGAGTTTCAGTTCCGTCTCTCCGCTAGCAGCCGATGAAGACTAGAGGCGGGGCTTTTTGTTACAAACCTATGTAGGTTAGTACAGGAAATAAAGTCTGGAATCACTAGCGACTCGTTTCAGCTGTTCAGAATCGATTCCTGCTACTCCGTTTGTCGTGCGCTCCAATTTTTTTTTAATTCTGCAGACTTTTTTTACAAGGTAACATTTGAAAAACCATAATAGGTGCACTTTAATATTATTTTACCTTGTGGGTGGTGAGTCGTAAGGAAATCTGTTGCGGTTAGAGCTAGGTAATGGCAATATAATGTTGAACCATTTCCTCCCCCCTGATAACAGTTCATTTACCAAGTCTGCTTTGTTGAGGTTTTGCAAAATTATTTCTAATAATTGTAGACGTCTCTTATTTACAGAGTTTTTTTCTTTTCTCGTTTAGTGATAAACTATTTGTAGATATTAAATTAAAGTTTCAATTACTATTAAAATAAAAGTTTGTAGCTGTTTTTTTAGGGGGGGGCTCTTGAAAAGGAACACCAGTACACCTACTCATTTATGCAATTATCCAATCAGCCAATCAGGTGTCAGAAGGACAATGCATAAAGTCATGCGAATACAGGTCACAAGCTTCAGTTAATCTTCACGTCAAATGTCAGGATGGAGGGGAGGGGAATGGAGGAATGAAGAATTGTTTTGACTATGTTGGTTGTAGGTGACAGACAGCATGCCTTGAATATTTTATAAACTACAGGGAAAACCTGGGATTTTCACAAAAAAAAAAAAAAAAAAAAAAAACCATCCAGTAATCGGACGAAAAAAAGAGAGACAGAGACGCACACGCACACACACACACACAGAGAGATGGTTCTATTATTACAAGTGGCCGGTGAGTGTATAATCATAATGAATTGTCTTTAAGCATCAGTCCCGGCTGTGGTGATGTCAAATGATCTCTGGGCATACTGATATTATTATAAATGTCGTACTACCCGGCTCCATCGGACTCTGCAGTTCATGTGTCGGCATCTCCCTTCAAAGCGGGACATGCACATGGCCCTCAAGGGTAGACTTCCTTTTAAGCACGAACCATGAAGGGAAGAAAAATAAATCATGCTGCAGAACAGATAATTTAGCTCTTCTGTGCAAGGCGGCGTTGTTTAAATGACACTAGGGCTAATCTCCTGCCCAGCAGTTTATTTACTACAGGCTGTGCACTGCTCTGCTCTAAAAGCAGCTTACTTAAGTTAGTGTTATTTGCAAAATACACACAAAGTTTCCTTTTCCCTGAAGCCTGAATCTACAAAGCAAACGGAGACAAGGTCAAGAGATAAACGTCTGAATCATCAGACTTTCCATTAACCTCTGTTGTAAAATAAATAAAATAAAATAGAACATTAAACACAACAGACCACTGAAGAGACAATGGGAAGACCGTCTAGGCCAGTATAACAGTTCAGATTTCTTTACCATGTATGGTTGGGATGATCGTCAATAGTATCAGGAATCTACAGAAAGTCCGAAGAGTTAAATGTCTGGTGGGAAAACGTGGTGTATGCAGCTTTAAGGTCAACAAAAATAAAATGTGCTGTATTTTGTAATACGGGTTTCTTTTTTGTCGGTTTACTATCCTGCACAAACCTTATAACCGGCTGCGTAATGACGTAGCGTGTACACAAATCACGTGACATGTCTGGCATGGCCAATGACGTTGTCTGTGCCATCGTCACAGCCCTGATCTCATTACCTTTACACCAACATCCTCTTTCTCACCAGCCATCAGATACAGAACATTCTTCCTGCCACGAAATACCGGCTCTTTCCCTTTTGATTTCTCTATAAACATAATTAAAACCCGTGCGAGACAAAAAGCCCTACTGCGAGTTTAGTTTGAGCACTGAGAAATAAACAATGTGGTAATGAGGGACAGAAAGCTTAGGATAATCTACTTACGGGATTCAGCGTGGTAAACTATGCCTCGACAGACAAACAGCTAATGAGATACTTACGCCTGTGTACCATTTTATAGATTACACTGAACCAGATCCTATATATAAATATTTACATACAATCTGTAATGTGACAAATATGAAAAGATCATTTGTTTCAATGCCTCTGCGTGTGGCCTAAAACTCACCGTGAATTTAACAGTCTCTTTCACCCATCTCAAACACAGAGCCCGTGATTGGTTAAATACGACACGCCCCCTTCCTTGGGCAAGCAATGAGCGACTGGATCGTCATGGCAACTGAGCAGTCACCACAGCAAACCTCAGGGCAGCTAGACAGGAAGTCAGTCATTCAGAAGACGAGGAGCAACCTTGGTTTCGATTTCCTGTCGTTATTTAAGCATTTGTAACAAAAAAAATAATCATCTTCGAGTTAAATATATCTGATGTAGCACCTGCTTCTGCTCTGCTTTACTGTCCTGTCGACAGCTGCAGTTAACAGCATTTAAAGCATAGCTAACACACACAGCTAAGAAAAGCCTGTGTTGGTTATTCCCTTAAAATAACACCATACTGGGAAAATCCCACAGAACCTCGATCCGACGGAGACCTGGGGAATTTGGAGGCCAAGGTCAACACCTTGCCCTCAAACCATCACCCTGCCTTCTTCCTGGTACCGTCTCTTCCTCAGGTAAGCAACGCACACTCACCCAGCCGTCTACGTGACTCATCCGACCACGCCACTTTCCTCCATCGCTCCACGGTTCAGTTCAGATGCTCACGTGCCCATTGTCTATGCAGATGCTACCTCACAGTGAGAAAAAGATGTCGGATTGCTTGCTGTGTTTTAGTCTTGTAGCATGTGCATCAGTGACCCTCCCCCAAATACCACTAACTAACTATCTTTTTAAACATGCTTTCCGAACAACAAATAAACGTGTTTTAGAAGACGCACCGTACACCTGGTTGGGTTTGGTGGGAAAACCTCGACTACACAAGCTAGCCGGGGAGAAAAAAAATAATAAATCATTATGCGAGATCTCGCAGTCTGATTAAAAGAGGCTTTATAATGGCAGCTACAGGTATAACGCATTACTTTATATTCACATATGTGCAAGATTACAGCACACTTTAATTGGCTATAAATGACAACTAATATAACTGCCAGTTTCTTAAACATCTAATGACACACGTGATGCAAACATCCGGGTTCACAGACAAAAAAAAAAAACCCCACTAGAAACTCACTCCTGTGGTATGTTATTGCTGCTCAGATTTGAGAACTTCATCACTGAGGAGACATGTCAATAAATAGATGAATAAATTGCTACAGACACCTCCCTGACAAATTAATCGAAACCAAATAGGGCTTTAGGCACAAACAATAAAATCGAGCCGATGCACTGATCCTACCACAAAGCATGTCCCGAGTGGGATTCTGTTTCATAACGCGACACTCTGTATTACTCTCACATCCAGAGTTAGTGTACGGCTTCGGCCTGAAGGAAGCGGTTTCAACGCCTGAACACAAGCCACTGTAGCTAATCGGAGCGTAGTCTTCAACTCCGATGCCAATCCAGCCAAACAAACCGCAGTCCTGGAGCTAATGCCACTGTATCTAATCCAACCACTGTCTACTGTTCAATTCTGGGGGTCAGTCCAACAATCTTGAATAAGTGCTTAAATCTCGAACACTGCATAAACCTCACAAACGTCAGGAACATGGTAGACTAGGCTTGAGAGGACTGGTGACGGCATCTTGATGGCGATCGAGTTGGACGATCTAACCGTCTGTCAGAAAATGTCTGCAGCTTTAAAGTCAACAAAAATAAACTGTTTTATCTCATAACACGCCCAACATACGCGGTGTTGTCTGACCTCGAAGCAATAATATAGAACTCTATAAGCATCTCTGCTGCTGTTCAACACACTTATGCACAGTTTATATCATGTACTTCAATTGTATAATGAGCTTAGTTACAGCTAATAACTCGTCTGGTTTATTTACAGTCTGACTGGGTAATCCATTATTAAAAGTGACTAAATGCTAATGTCTTGACTGTATCAGTCAAAATGCTGGGTCAGAGTGAAAGAAAGGACAAATCCGACCCTGTAAAACATCTAGGCTGACAGTCTACAGGGTTTATTGTAGCGCAACGCAACCATAAAATGACGTAAAGTAGGTCATTCAATAATAATAACACCAAGTTACCATAACGGCAGCAAGTAGCTCGCCGTTCAGCAAGGCATGCCATCATGTCGGCTGAGCGGAAAGATTGTATGCTGAAAGAGGAGGTAAGCAAAAGAGCTGAACTCTTCTACGCGACACACGATCCACGCCTTCCGTTTTGAATGTGTGAAGCGCTTCAGTTAAATATCGCTCATTTTAAATCGGACAAAACAAAGTTCACGTGCTTGCCCAAGCCCACGTCTTGGCTGCCTGGTTAAACGGGGGTCCATTATACTCATTTAAATCTAAAATTTGACAAGCTAATAACATGCACTGACACACATTATAGGAAATAAGCGACTATTTGAATCATTGTATGGCCAAAATAAGTTTTGAACTCGATTTGATCGCTCCCTGGTGATGCGGCACCGCAATCCCAGCCCCTCGACAAAGAAAGGTTGCAGGTCGAGTGGTTGTCTGACTATTCGAGTCTGGCCAGTGTTTTCCTTTTCACTCACTCAATTAAGTTTAAACGTGTGCTGTGCTCGCTTTTCATTTTACTCCACTGTATTTTTTCCCCCACTGTAACGGTCTTATCACTGTTCCCACGTCCTTACTCTCAATTCTGAAAATACTGTCTTCCATTTAACATTACTGCATCCATTCAAGCTAGTAAATATGCCTAGTAGAAATAAATGTGGGGTTTTTTCCCCCCTCTGGTTGATGGACAGATGTGACCACTATATTGGCAGCTTACTTGAACATTTTTAATCTGCCGAGCAACTGTGAATGGAAAAACTGATAACGATACCGGATACATTAATCTGCTTGCCCCGAGCACCTGGGCTACAGAGTTTCAGGATGGGGAAAAGAAAATGACTTCATGCCATCTCTCGTCACCATGAATAGCAAAAGTATCTTAGCTGTTTAGTGCCCAAGTCACAGTTTACCAGCATTTCCAATAGACAAGTGCTAACACTGTTCCCTTTTATAAAATCCTGTAAACTATTCGATCAGCTAAGACCTACTGGTGAACACACCTTCACTTTAACGTGATCTTCGCTCGGGTTTTACGTCATCAGCTTGCGTCTTCCTTTTCAGCCGATTTCTTCACAATATAGGACAAGCAGAAGAAGAGCGATACAAGCATATTCCACTTTAAACAAGGTCCAAAAATTAATTAAAAAAATTAATTTGTTAAAAAACAACAACAAAAAAAACAAAACAAAAAAAAACAAAAAAACAACCCCACAATTCAAGCGTTCGGGGGGGTCAGTCACCTTCTCTCTTGTAAACAGTCTCGTTCTGTAACGTCTTCCTCAGATAAGGAAAACAACAACGTCCTAATCTACATCAAAGCACGTAGCCATTTTGTCTCAACAGCCATTACTTTCTGTTTACTACCCCGCCCCTTTTGGTCATCTGACAGCTTACAAACACCAGGAAGCTTTGAATGAATTAAATACATCTATACATACACATTATGTTATATATATATATATATATATATATATATATATATATATATATATATATATATATATATATATATATATATATATATATATATATATATATATACACACACACACACATATACACACACACACACACTCTCTCTCTTCCTCTATCTACATCTGTCTATATATACACAGACAAATATACACACAAACAGGAATGTTCTGGCTTTCAGAGGCAGTGTTTACACCTGGCATTAACATGCGGATCAGGTAAACAGCTCAGAAGTGGCCAGCCGAGACGGACAGCCGTTCAATCCTGGCCTTTTCAAGTGTCTCGAATATGTCCACAATGTCCACTTGTGAGTAGAGAGGGTGGGCAAATCTGCCAAGAGCACCACGAGGTCACCTCCAAAACCGCCCGGACACTACCGGTCTAATATCAAGTCATAAAAGTGACGACTAATAAAAGTCTTGTCCCATTGGGGTTTATTTTTATTCATAGTTGCCCCCCATTTTGTTGAAGTATGTTCAACAACCACAAATAATAAAACGGCAGTCCTTACTTTCGTTTTCACGCCTTACTTTCATTAGTATGTTAACTGCAAACAGATCGCCCCTTTACACACGCAATGCTGCACCTACATGGCACGCTACACAACCCGAACCTCATCGCCGAGGTGTGAGCTGGTTGACTGTGGGACCATTTTTAGTATGCGTGTTAGCGTTTGATACTTACTAGTATTCTCAAAAATCAAGAACAGGTAGGTAGAACAGGGAAATATTGATGAAACGGAGCACAAAGCAGTCATAACTCTTGCTTTAAGTAACAGCTACTTTGTACTTAAACACCTCAACCAAAAAACCCAAACACTAGCCAGACACGAACACCTTCTTTTATGTGTGATGTGACGACATCTTACAGCCAAAACATTTGCCAACAACTTGAGTCCCACTCACAAGTTAGGCCTCCCTTATCATACCACAGCTACCAATCCGGGAGGGCGAAGGCTACCACGTGCTTCCTCAAAGACACACGAAGCCAGCTGGCTGCATCTTTTTGAACTGCTGCGTCTCACACTCGGAGGAGAGCGCTATCTATCCTCTTCTGCGTACATGAACTCTCAGACACACATGATTGGCTGGCGTGGCTGTGATTGACAGTGGTGAAAGAGTATGCCATCTATTCCTCCCTCACTGACAGCATGGCCAATTGTGTGTCCTAAGTGTCCCTGTATTGTAGCTCTACGCTGTGCTTCTAGAAAACGTTCAACAGAAAGATGATTCGGTCGCATTGATTTGTTGTTGCGTTCTTTCTGAGACCATAAAGTGTGTTCGACAGCTAGACGTTTGTATTAACACATGTATGACCCAGACCCGTTTGGAGCAACTTATAAGTTCATAATTTTAAGGGGGGCAGTGGTGGCTTAGCGGTTAAGGCTCTGGGTTACTGATTGGAAGTTCGGGGGTTCAAGCCCCAGCACTGCCAAGCTGCCACTGTTGGGTCCTTAAGCAAGGTCCTTAACCCTCTCCGCTCCAGGGGCGCTGTATCATGGCTGACCCTGCGCTCTGACCCCAACTTCCTAACATGCTGGGGTATGCAAAGAAAACGATTTCACTGTGCATATGTATATGTGACCAATAAAGACTCATTACATTTCAATCATGGAATATGAGAAACATTGTAGTTTTAAATTTTCAAAATCAGTAAAGTGAGCATGTAAAAAGCCACTCTCACACATCCATTTAAACACGTAAACCTGTCAAGTGTATACAGCACTCTGAACCCCTTTAACACAAAAACAACAACTGTTTACACTAGCAGCCACTCTGAAGCAGCTTTGTACATGAGGCATGAATTGGAAAAAACTGAGAAAAGGTGCACGCGTGCACACACACACACACACACACACACACACACAGGAAATGGAGGAAACCAACCTGTTTCTTCTCCGTCAATGTCTTTGGTGACAACAGCATCCAATTCGCTAAAATAAAAGAAAATGGAACAGAATTAAAACCAAGTTAACAGAACTGGTTCAACCGATGTATTTAAACCTAAACAAATTATTTCAAATGGAAAAAATAAAAACGGTGGTATAACCTGCAGTCTAAATCAACGGTCCCAAATGGCCAATAATACCGAGGTGCCCCATACGAGGTGTAACATAACGGCTTCCGCACCCTACAGTGTGCGCTACAAATCGAACAGGGAGCCATTTGGATGTCGGCCAACGGCTCCATTAATAGTTAGTCACTTTTTCCTGTTCTCGCTGCAAGCCTACACAACAGCGGGTGTGTTTTTAGCAGTTAATGTGAAACGTAAACACACACATCTCAAAATACTCATACAAACTACCAAGATTTCATTTAGCTCAATGCCAGTGTTGACAAGTAACTAACGTATCAGTGCAACAACTTCAGAGATCAATGAACCATTAAAAACCTTAAAAAAAAAAAAAAAAAAAAAAAAAAAAAAAAAAAAAAACACGGCAAAGCATGTGTATTGTGGGTTGCGTGTACCACTTGTTTTTTGTAGACGTGAGCAGTTTTATTTATGACATTAAGTAGTCATTTCTTGAGCTCCATGTTCATGTCATTTATCATTTCTACACGATCTGGAAGTGGTTTGTTTGCCATATCCACAGCGTTATATTTCTTTTTTTTACTTCTGTTATTATGTCCACACAAACCAACCACAAATCCCACTTCAATTCGAACCCAACAAATGGAATCGCAAATGTGAAAGGACCCTAATGCAAAAAAAACATATGGGAATAACCACCATGATGGTGCTGTGGTTTCAGTGGGTATGATCAGACAGATACTTCCTCAAAATGGTGCCTCAGCACAGCCAGTCTTTTTCCTCGTACATCAACGTGATTTTTTTTCCCCCGGAAAAGTCATTCTACCTACCTGAAGTCCTTTTCAGTTTTACACTGGGGGAAGAGCAGTAAAGTGACCATTACCAATTTTTATCTCCGGAATTTTAGTCCCATCGGAATCCATTACGACTTGTGCGTGCATGCATCTGTAACCATTAGGGCATATTTATTTTCTATAAAACGACCTGGAGAAAGAACCCAGGATATACATCCTGTCCGAACTGACACATTCGCAAAGATCCCATTAACTCCTGTTGGGACTTCCCTTCACGCAGAAACTAGGGATGAAACGGTTAACCGCTTTCACGATAAACCGCGATAAAATTCCCCGACGGTTAGTACGACCGTGTCTTATTTAATTATCATTAAAACCGTGCGTGATTATCAGGATTTGTAAAACCCGCGGTAAACGCCGTCCACACACGCACACACCCCCAGCATGAGTCCGACGCAGATGCAGCATGCAACCTTGGTGTTTTTATAAGCGAGAGAAGATGGCGGAAGGCAGCGACGGCGCTCGGGAGATTTTCCAACCTTCCGAGAGGACCGAATCTGAAGCGTGGTCATATTTTGGATTTTATCAAAATGCTGAAGGAAACTTAATAGAAGACGGTAACTCCGTCTGCATAGCTTGCCAGAAGAAAGTCGCTCCGAAAGGGGGCAACCCGTCCAATCTGCTGAATCATCTCCATGACAACCATCCATCACTTTATAATGAATGCCAGGTAAGTTTTCGCTCAATGCATGAGTTGGGGAAAAAATAGTTGGGACACAAAATATTGAATTGTGTTGAAATAATTTCTTCCCTTGTACATTTGTAATAAACGCAAGCTTCCGCGAAGAAAAGGCTCCTAGTAAATGCACGGCTTTGAGTCAAGACTAACGAACAAGTTCAAACAAGACAGTAACAAACAATTACGGGAACACGAATGCTTTAAACTTGTCATTTTAGTGTCAACACCTGCACATTGGATTTGTTTACATATGGTTGTATTATTTTGTATTATGCTGAACATGCACATTGCTTTACTTGTTTTTATATGCACAATTAGGGTTGTGTTCATTAAAACCTGCACCGGGGATACTTTTACCTCTCACGCCTACATCAACTTTAATGTTATGTTTATGCTGCTAAATTCATTTGTTGATTTTCAAGTACAAAACCCGTTGAAAGGACTTCAGTGTGTGTATCAGTACTTTTTGTAAATTTTCAGCACATTTGAACAAAATACTGTCATAATACTGATAATCGCGATACGAAATTTTCATACCATTACATCTCTAACTGAAACCGATTTAAATTTGAAATCTGAACACAGTTGTCAGAGAAGCGACGCTTTGGAAAGTTGTTGAGGTCCTAATGCAGGTATAGCATACATACGTACATGTTATGGTCATGTGACCACCCAATGATTAAGCACAACTTGAGCGATCACAAGCCCTACACACAAGTGTTAATTAAAAAGGTTAAATAAACCGTGTTAAAATTTGGTCTACGTTATACGCATGCTGGGGTGAATTCTGTCGCCTCGTGCCCAGCGTTGCCCGGACAGACTCTGGATCAGCCACGGCGTTCATCAGGATAAAGGGGTTACTGAAGATCAACATCATACGCGTTGGAATTGTTAGCATGAGGACCATGTGTACATCGTGAAGATGTTCATCTCTCTAACTAACGAATCAATCATTAGTATTAAAGACGTCCTCCAAAAACATTACTTAGGGTGCTTTCACGTGCAGTGTTTAGTCCTTTTGACCTGAACCCTGGCACGTTTCCCTCTTTGGTGCAGTTCAACCATCTCAGTTTTGAGACGTTAGTTTCTTTATTCGGTTGAGGACCTGCGTCACGTGGCGCTATACTGCCCTCCATTATTTACATTGATATCGCAGGATATGCAAAACGGCCATACTGCGCATGTGTAGTTAACAGCAAGTATAAATCAGCCTTAAGCCTAGTTCACACGACACAATTTTAAGCCCGATTTGCAAGTCGTCGACAAATCAGCGAGCAATCGGCATTCGATCGTTATGTGCAAACTACTCAATGACGCATCAAAGGGCCTATTTACACCTGGTCACTTCATGCATTTTCTCTTCATAGCTCTGATTTGTTAAAAACGGTTCCATTTACACTTGGCCACACTCAGCTAAATGGATATGAATCTGACCTATCCCCGCGCAAAATACAAAGACACATTTCAGCTGAACTGAAACGGCAGCCACTGTTATTTTGCTCAGTTTGGGTTTACGGATGCAGTCGAAAAGAAAACAAAAATGCTCGCTACAATGCTTACGCAACAAAAGGC
The DNA here is from genome assembly GCF_001660625.3 of Ictalurus punctatus. Taxonomy (NCBI): domain Eukaryota; kingdom Metazoa; phylum Chordata; class Actinopteri; order Siluriformes; family Ictaluridae; genus Ictalurus; species Ictalurus punctatus. The sequence continues at coordinate 12,059,931 of NC_030417.2, forward strand.
AGCACTTATTACTTGCAGCATTTTCGCTGTCGGCAGTACTAAACTGTAAAACCCAGTGTGTGCCCCCCTGTCGCCGAGCGATCATGTAGTGTGAACACCACAACGACTTCAAGATTCCCGATTACAAGACAGCAAGTCGTGTAGTGTGAACAGCACAGCGATCTGCGTACACGCCGTTGAAAGTCGTGTAGTGTGAACTAGCCTTTAACATGTGTGAGAGCACCATTAAAGTACGTCAGGAAATCTTATCCAACAAAAATCAGACCAGACCGGGGATTTGATCTTTTTCGTTTCATTTTGGGGGGATTTTGTTGTGCATGCAAATAAGTGCAAAGTGAACAAAGATTTCTTAAGAAAATATTTTCTTTAATCCCACCGTACTGTGCGTCGATTAATACAGTCAATGATAAACAGCGATATTTTTAGACTAGGTTATCATACTATGAAAACCCAAATATTAACACACCAATGGCACTTTTCCACCACACGGTACGGCTCGACTCACTTTTTGGGGGTTTTCCACTGTGGATAGTACCCGGTACTTTTTTTTAGTACCACCTTGGTCGAGGTTCTGAGTGAGCCGATATTAAATGTGACCCAGGCACGGAGGGAGTAGAAAATTCTCCTTATCCAGTGCTTCTGTATTGTGCATGAATAAATGAGTCATTTAATACATATTTTGCGTACGGTAATATTCGATTAATTGAAAATTATGTATAACTTCTCATTACAGATAAAATTACAACAAAAGGTTTTCGTCTTAGATTTTTACATCTCGCTTTTTACAGATTTCCAAACAGGGGTTTATCGATGTCACTCCTGTCGCAACTGAATCTAACCTAGTCATATAGAGCGTTACGTACGTCCTAGAACGCCGTTATCTTACATCCTTAATAAGAGTCCGTGTTCAGTGAAGAGGAAAGGCTTTGGAACACGGCCTGATTGTGTATTTATACAGGGCTTCAATAATACAACATTATTCCTGTGTGAAGGCGAGTGGAAGACGGCCCAGACGTTAAGGCGGCACTAAACTGCAGTGGAAAAGCAAGCTCAGAAAAGTAAAGCGAGCCGAGTCGAACCGTGTGGCGGAAAAGTGTCTCATAGTGCTTTGCAATCATAGTTAGCTAATGAGCGAAACTTAACCCTAAATTGTTTTTTTTTTTTTTAAATAAAAGTCAAAAGACATATAGTCTTTACATTTACACTTCTGCAACAAGTAACTATTTAAAAAAAAAAACACTCAGGAAAAATCATTAACACGAAATCATCTAGATTTCAACGAGTCCTATTTAAAAACAAAAATAAATAAAAAGAAAAACACTAATAATAAATGTGTCACCTTTGAAATGACCCAACACAGTTGATAACTCCTCCACGGAGGTGAAATGGTAAAAGAGCCTTAATCAAACCCCTCCTCCCCTCCCGGCCGCGTCCCAAACCGCTCTCCAGCCCACTCAGTAGTGTGCAGCGACTATCGTGGTGTACACGAGTTTTGATTTGGACAGCGGCCCAACCTTTGATGATCAATCCAGCGAGCGCGTTATGCAAATATAATATGTAGACTTGTAGAGATATCAGAAAGAGTACTAGATAGGGTTTTACTCCGCCCTGTGTAGTGCACTTCACACACACACAGTTAGCCGGTTATCATAATAGTAGCAGCATTCTCCCCTCGATTACATCCGTTTAATTACGAGATGTATATATTTATTTCGAGTAAAAGTGTAAAGTCGGGTTAATGTTTATCGCTTTCTTGTGGCGATAGTTAGCAGGTCATGCTAGCTTTTTCCACTCGGACAGCTAAACTTCCCAAACAGCTTCTTAGTGTTAAATCCACGCTAACATTGTTCTAATCTGACACTGTGTGTATATATATATATATATATATATATATATATATATATATTTTAAGCAACAGCACGAAATCAACACAATTTTTTATTTATCAAAAGCCTAGGTCAAGTTAATACAGCGACGCGACTAGCTAATGCTAACTAAGAACATCAGCTGCTCAATTATATAATCGAATATCCAGACTATTTATTTAACATTACACCAACGTGGCAAAAAAAAGTTATTCAATAAATTATTACTGCTTTACCGAGTAGCATAACTGTTTTGTTATATAGATATATTTATATGTATTTTTTTTTTTTACAGCAATTCAATGCAGAGGTCGAATATGTATCCTTACTAGTCACGGCCAGCTTTTAAATAGAAAATAAATAGATGAACTTTTAGATACTCGGTAATACAAACTGCATTGTTGTAAAACTGAGGATTCTTTTTTTTTAAAAAAAAAAAAAAAAAAAAAAGGGGGAATATATTTAAATTGTAATTCACACAGAATTTCTGACTCGTTTCGAGCGAGCTAAACGAAAGCTGTGCTAATGCTAACCAAACGGCAGCTTGATGTTGCGCGTGCTGGAAGAAAAAAAAAGCTTCGATTTATTTTATGGCTTTGTTGTTGCTTCAAACTCCTGTAGACAATCGACTAAAACGGGTCTTAAACGCTACTAAACAATGATCAGTTTCATTAGGACACGCACGCACGCACGCACGCAGTATACAATCACCGGAATCGAAAGCTGGTTGGTAAAAGCCGAAAAAAAACATTTCGCAGATCTAAGCCGCTTTAATATGATGACGCTCGTGCGCATTTTACACGGCAAACCGCACGACGGAAAAAAACAACAAATCCATGAAATTGTAATGCAAAAACATAGCTCACCTCATAAAGTTTTAAAGTGCAGTAGAGCGCAAATGAAAGCAGATGATAAGGCTATATGAATGTAACGCTTTTGCAGAATCTAGGAGGGGAAACGTTTGTCCTGCTCAGCCGCCATTTCCTTCACTCGCATTGCATCTGTCTGTCACTAACCCGATCGCCGTCCCTCCCCCCGTTTCCCGAGCTGCAACACGCATGCGCACGACACCGACGCATGCGCAGTGCCTACGGCTTAGAAGAGCGGTGCAGCTAGGTTTGTGATTCTACCATTTCGCTATGTGATTGAAAACACAGAATGATAAGATTCGCCACTGATAATAAATAACAAAAATATTAACTAGGCATATTTTTGTTACTGATAAACACTTGAAATAACCAACAGACATTAAAGCGGTTCTAATTCTGATTTTAAAGACATAACTAACAACAATGTGGCATCACTCTTAGCATACTCACCTTCATGAGTGAAGTTTTCCAATAATACACTAAATAAATGTATGGAGTGATATTTGTTTCAGTAGGATTTATATTCATCTTCAGTACACACATTATCTTGGTCAGGGTCAAGCTGGATCCGGAGCTTATCCCAGGAACACTGGGTGTTGAAACAGGAATACGCCTTGAATGGGACACCAGTCCATGACACATCACAGGGCATCATGCACATACACATTCACTCTCTTTTACACCTAGGGGAAATGCCATATAGTATGTTTTTGATAGGTGGAACGAAAGCCATGCAGACACGAGGAGAACTCCACACAGACAGAGAGCAAGCCGAGCTCAGGATGAAACAAGGGACCTGGAACTGTGAGGCAGTGTACAATTGTATCCGTACAATCCAATTTATGTTTCACTACAAAAAAAAAACAAATTAAAATAACCAGATGTATAAAATTCAGATTTTGGCAACACAATTCTTTGCCCTCTCAGTGATTGGAGATAGCACTGTAACAACTTTGAATAAAAATGTGAAATGTGTTTGAATTTTGTACATCTTGTCATTTTAAAATGAATGTTGAATTCAGGTTCAAAGTGTTACATTGACAGTCAATATATACAAAGTAAGAATTCAATCTGATATTTCAAGCATCAAGTATAAAGATCCAGATTGGCACAGAAATCATTTCATAGCAATTCTTCAAAAAGAAAAAAGATACGAACAATCAACTTTGACTTGCTTTAGATTTACTCAGTGAGCCAAAAGATGCTTGGTGTCCATGTTTTGCTTCGTTGGTTTTGCGCTATAAATTCAACACAGCTTATAAGAATTTAATAAAGGCTTATAAGTGTCGATCAGTGTCAGGCTACCTGCATTAGTGTTACCTTTTTATCTGGCTCTGAGCTAGGCACACACGTGTTAGCAAGTGTGTTTTGCATTGAACTTTATAGTCATTATAAAATTGCTTAATTGCATAAAGAACTGTAGCTTTATTGGCTCTTCAGTTGCATGAACACACACACACACACACACACACACACACACACACACACACACAAGTGCAACATTAATAAGTGTTATCAATATATTGCCCTGACTTGGGTCAAGGTTACACAACTCTCATGTAGTCCATGTAGCTCTCATAACAATAAACAAGAAAACTAAAGCCCTCAAAAGGCTGTCATGTATAGTAATAAAAAAAATGTAAAAAACAGGAACAAAATAATAAAATATTAAAGAAAAATAGAAAATTTACATATTGCTACAAAGGGAAAAACAGGAAAGGGAGCAAACTAGCTGCAAAAAAAGAAGAAAGAAAAGGTAAAAGGAAAGGAAACAAAGAAAAAGAAAGTCACATGAAGATCAAAAGTAAATAAGAAATCAAAGTAATGCAAGTTTAGAAGAAAAATACAGTAACTAGTAAAGCCAGCTAGCTTGTATTAGATAGCTTTTAAACACACTAGCATTACAAGCAGATGGTCTTTTAGGTGTTTGCTAGCTAAACATGAATTATAGCTCCATATAATGAAGAATTAAATATAGCTAGCTGGTAGGGATTGTCAATCCATCCATCAATCCATCTTCTATACCACTTATCCTTTTCAAGGTCACGTGGAACCTGGAGCCTATCCCAGGAAGCATCGGGCACAAGGTCTGTACACCCTGGACAGGGTGCCAGGGATTGTCAATGTAGGTGCTAAATGAATATATCTAAATCTATAGGTAGCCAGGTAGCAATGATCAAGCTACAAAATAACATCAGTGCAATAACTAGACTTTACCTACATAACCTAGTTTGCTAATTCAACATCAATAAGATCTTAGGATGACAACTGGAACCACCACAGCGGTCATGTGTTGAGTTCAACAGTTTGAGTTGTTGCCATGGCAAAGGAATGACCGTGTCCTCAGCTTCTGACATAGAAAGGTAGAGATGGGAAGAAAACATTCATATTAGCATTAATAAAAGCGTTTACATGTCTCAATTTCTAGAATAGTCAATGTGTGATGTCATCCTTCATTCAGCTGCACATGCACAGAAGTGTGTCTGTGCTTTGTTTTGTTTTCCAGTGAGAGCCAAGTACAAAAACACCAGACAAAAACAGAAACGCATTAGCAACAATGTAGAGAGCACATACAGGAATCTGCCTACGTGTTCAGTTTTTACACAAAGCGAACACACGCAGTGGAAAAAAATAGCACTGCACTGTTAATGGCAGGTCATTCTGTCTCAGTGCACACACACACACACACACACACACACACACACACACACACTCACTCACTCTTAACATCCTGCTGTATAACTGCAGTCGTGTTAATTCAAATTTTATTTTCCAATCCTTGCAGGTTTGAAATACCTTTAGAGAGTGAAATCTTCAATGAAACTATCTTATACTGTATAAAGTGATGTACAATTAATAACAAACTCAGCTAATAATGTATTTAATTTGAAATGTTTTGATCTGTTTTAAGCCTGTGATAAAATCAAAACATTCCCATGTGTTTGAGATTCTGATTCAGATTCAAGTGCTAATTCAGATTTAGATTCAGATTCTGATTCAGTTTCAGGTCTTAATTCAGATTTAAGATTCAAGCTGTAATTCAGATTTCGATTGTGATTCAGATTGAGATTCAGATTCAGGTTGTAATTCTGATTCTGCTTTAGATTCTAATTCAGATTGTGATTCAGATTCTGATTCAGTTTCAGGTCTTAATTCAGATTTTGACTCTCATTCAGGCTGTAATTCAGATTTAGATTTCGACTGTAATTCAGATTGTGATTCAGGTTCTAATTCAGATTTTGGTACAGTTTCAGGTTGTAATTCAAATGCTGATTTATATTCTCATTCAGTTTGTGATTTAGATTCAAGTTCTAATAAAGATTCTGTTTCAGAGCCAGGTCTAAAGATCTCATTCAGATACTGAAACAGTTTCAGGTGCTAACTTAGATTTTGATTTAAATTCTAAATCTGATTCTGATTTACAGTAAAACTCAGATTATGATTTCAAGATCAAATTTAGATTCAGGTCCTAATTCAGATTATGATTCAGTTTCTAATACAGATTATGATTCGGCTTCAAGGTTCTAATTCAACTTTTTGACTCAGATTCAGAGTCTAATTCAGATTTAGGTTCAAATTCAGATTATGATTTGCAACCAGATGTAGAATCAAACTTAGATTCCGATTCTGATTAACAATCAAATTCAGATTCAGATTCAGATCTAGAGTCAAGCTGGGTTCTCATTAAAATTATGATTCTGAACCTGCGCATTCTAAATCCCGATTCCAAATGAGGTTCTGACTCAAGTTCTGATTCAGATACTGCTCTATAGTCTGATTCAAATTCTGATTCGGATCGACTTTACCCATATGTGACGGTTCAAATTTAAATCGATATATGAAGTTAATTCAAATGGGAGTTTAATGGACTGTGGCTAAGGATATGTAAATTAATATGTGGCAAGATATGCTTCACTAAAAACATACATAAATATTTATTAGTGGTACAAGTTACATAAATGTTAGTATATGCATTACATGTTTAAATAATTTGCATTAATGCACATTATCAGTTAGAAACAAAACATTTACTAAAAATCATTTTTAGTATTACTCCAGAACAGAAGGGTTAAATTGTGTGTGTGTGAAAGAGAGAGAAGAAAAGAGAGAGAGAGATACAGAGGGAAAGAGTGAGAGAGGGAGAGAGAGAGAGAGAGAGAGTGAAACCAGACGTTCATTTGTCATGCAAAGTCATTTGTTCTCAGTCTGCAGACACACAAAGGTTTCTTGCACGTTCCCAGGACCCTGTCGCTCTCTCTGCACTCACCAAACTGACCTCTGTCCCTCTAGTGCGCGCGCAAACACACACAACACACACACACACACACACACACACACACACTAAGCATCAATATTCAGGTCTCATGTAAAATGAATTCTAACTTTGACAGCATTCAGTCTGGTATTTCTCTCTCATCTGCAGTGAAACACTAACAAACAGAGGTGTTAAAGTTTGTCACTTTAAACCTACAACCAGGGAGTATTTACGTAAAGCATACACATTATATAATGAAGCTCCTCTTTGAAATTATTAATAGTACAAATGAACGATCAAACTTGTAGAGTCATGAAATATGTATAAATAAGTATGATGATAAATAATGTTTGTCACCTTCTGCTTATCACTGCCAGCATAGAGGACGATTCACATTTTTCCATGTCCGTCCTCTGCTTTATTCTTTTCTGACATCCCCTATCATTATGGTCAATCTCCCTCGCTGTATCAACCCCCTCTCTCTCCATCTGATTGCCAGCTGTGAAATGGATTTGTTGAGGCTGAACTACACGTGGCATCCACTCAATTACTCGTTTGACCATCCACACACACACATACACACACAAACACACAGTTTACATGACTCACACACAGGTCTAATACACACTCCATCAACTCTAAAAATACTAGAGACCATTTCAGCCATTTCAGCTCTTCTCCGTGCTATTGCTTTTCTTATTTTGTGATTGTATTAGGATAATATACAAAATCATTGACTATAAAGAATAAGCAATAATAAAAGGAATAAGAATAAGCAATGAACAAAAGACAACAGAGTGTGCTGTTATAGGAAAAGAAAAAGGTTTATTTCATATAACCGTACGTCCCCAAAAGTGTTTAATTCCTTTTATACCACAGCAATTTATCCAGGTTAATATATTTTTTATTTATTAAAGACCGACATCCAATTATAGATAACGCCATGAAATTTACATTAATTTAAAATTAGGGCAGCTATAAATATTTGTTACTTCATTAGCCTCTCTTTTTCTCCTTCTTCATGTTAATAACACAGAAATAGTAGAGAGAAACAAAAAAAAGTGCACTATCCTCTGTCCTGAAGACTCTCCTGTGTCGCAAAACATAAAGAAACAGATTTACCACTGACTGATACAAATCGCTCGCACTGGAGACTCCTTCCATCAATGGTAAATTAACATCTTAAAGAACGCTTCACCATATCAGTGTTTACACACGTTTGTTTTTTTAAGCATCTATTACTATAAAAACAGTAATGTGCATTAATATTAGCCTGTCATTTAAATTACAGCTGGAATTACTGTCAGAGCTAATGTTATAGAAAATTAATCAACACCTTCTGACCAATTAGAATCGAGAATGCAACAGAGCTGCGTTAGTCCTGCTTTCAATATACAGTACTGTGAAAAAGTCTTAGGCACGTGCAAAGAAATGCTGTGGAGCAAAGATGCCTTCAAAATAATGAAATGAAATGTTTCTGCATTAAAAACAAATACCGTAAAGTTCAGTAAACAGTAGTAAATGAAACAAAGTCAATATTTGGTGTGACAAAAAATAAAAATAAAAATAGTAGTCTCTGGTACAATTTGTTCAGTGTTACGTATATGGAAATGAGCTGTAAGTTTTATTGAGCATCTTGCAGAACCAGCCATGGTTCTTCTGGAGACTCTGATTGTCACAGCTTTCTTTAATGACGAAGTGTGGAATTAATACTTTGGGTTTGTTTTTTTTTGTGTGTGTGAAATGTGAAAATACTTTGTTTTTCACTTTTATATTTCAAAGAATTAAACGGAGCAGGGGAAAAACATTTGATGAGGTATGTATGGGAAAGGTCAGGGCAGGGCAGTGAAATAACTCGCATTGTATTTCATTCATTTGTTTAGAATGATGGTGATCAGATAGTAATGTGAGTAAAAAAAAAACTGATAGTAATGTAAGTGAAACAGATAGCACAGAAATCAGAGTGCTAGTGCGAAATAATAAATAGTATAAACAAATCATTAAAAAAAAAGATATTTTGTGAGCTATATCAAGCATATCTTTCTGTGTTTGTCAGTGCCAATTTTCACACAGTTGAGGTCATAAATTTACATCTGCAGAAACAAATGTTAATAATAATTTTAAAAAATAGGGATTATAAGAATTGCATTTAGTTTTTATTTACTGCTGCCCTGAATAAGCTATTTCACATAACAGATGTTTACATATAGTCCACAAGACACTATAATAGCTGAATTTACACAAATGAACCAGTTCAAAAGTTTACATACGCTTGATTCTTGAGACAGAAGTGGCACAGGAAACTCGGGCCACTTGACTCGGGTTCAATCATGCACTCAGGATGCAACATGCTCATGCTCACAAACAAACACCTCATCAAACAGTGGATAATGTATTATCCATTGTTATTATCCATGGGCATTCGTGGGTGTAAGACATTCTCCGATAAAAGCTTGATTTTTGTGTGTGGGTGTGTGTGCATGTTTTATCGTGAACACACTGTGTTTTGTTGCTGCTGCTTGCAGCACATATACTGCTGTACTATTTTTCCTCATTACTGTGAAAGGTGTGTGCAGCCGTTCCAGTTGGTGTGACAGATGTTGCCTTGGCAACAGCAGCCCAGGCTGGTAATACACTGCGTCATAGTTCAGCACGGCACAGTGTGAATATGAGTGTGTGTGTGTGTATGTGTTGTAAAAAAAAAAAAAAAAAAAAAAAAAGGCTAATTAATTTTATTATATGTAATACTGATATACATAAAAAGAAATGCCGGTATATGAAAAAATCTAAATAAAAAGGAAATAATAAATAAATGAAGAAAAAAAAATACATTATACAGTTGAGATGCTCAAGAAGGCAACATTAAGAGCCAGGGGGGTGTAAACTTTTGAACAGGATGAATGGTGTAAATTTTAATTTTTTTGTTTAAAGATGTTTTGTTTTGTCTTTTTAATTTAGTACTGACTTTCAGAAGCTACATAAGATATTTACATATTTCCCAGAAGACAAAATAATAATAATTTACACCGATCCTGTGCAAATGTACACCGATACATTTATCGGTGTAAAATAACTTCCTCTGGTTCCATTTGTTTCAGTTAGGTACATAATCAGTGCAAAGGATGGCAGTGATGAAAGTGTAAACTTGCTCTATGTTTACATTTACAGCATTTGGCAGACTCCCTTATCCAGAGCGACTTGCATTTATCTAATTTATACACCTAAGCAGTTGAGGGGTAAGGGCCTTGCACAAGGGCCCAACAGTGGCAGCTTGGCCATGCTGGGATTTTAACTCATGACCTTCCGATCAATAGCGCCCCCCTGTCTTTCGAGGATTGAAAGGCATCAATATAACATCTATATTCGTTTTATCCTACGCATCAGATTATTTGCTATTAACAAATGTCTTAAAGTGGATTATATCGGATTTTTGTGGAACCAAGCGCAACAGCACCACCAGTGGTTGTATTAAAAATACATAGATTAGTAAGAAGAAGTGAAACTGGGCTTGATTTCTTTCTAGCCCAGACTGTATATTCATGATTCATGCTCCCTAGAGTTGATCTCCATTTAAGCTGATAGTTTTTTTTAGTCCACTTCCATGACACATTCCATGGCACGTCATTAGCAGTGATTGAGAAGGCACATATTAATACAGTCACCGCGGCTGTACTGAACACAAATGACAAGGATTAGTTACTTGACTATATTAGGAGGAACTAATAGTAGATAACCTAAGCACGCATTCTCCAGTCAAAGTACAAATAACACAAAAGAACAGATGACAGAACTGTAGGTTTGTTTTTGATTAGTTTGAATGAAAGACTTACAATTGTTCTCTTTACTACAATAAAGACCACAATAATGATTGTTGTCATGATCTGTGTCTCAAATTGAAAAGCCTCACCATATATTCAAAAATATCTACTAATCTACAAAATGCCGGCCATCTTATATACGCGAACGCACATTAACAGTTATGTTAAGTATAAATCTGCCTTACAAAATAATTTGACCCACCTCATTCTTATTATACCAGTGATAAGACCTCATGATGTAATGTATTCATCAAATAGCCTTGCGTCTAATATCACTACTACTTGTCACTGAAAAGATCAGATGTACTTCAGAGTGACAGGAGGATGAAACAATCTCTTCCTCCTTCCTGTCTTCCACACATTCCACTTCCTTCTTCTTCATCTTTCTTCTTTTACCACACCTCCTCTTCTATCGCCTCATCTGTTTTGTCCTTTTTTCTATGTATTACGCTTTCTCCACATTCACTCCTGATTAAATGGAATTCAATTAAACCACATGTGTGTCATTATCCCAAACACGGTGCATTTTGAAAGAGACTGCCATTGTTTTTGCCAGTGTTTCTATTTTGTGCTAAATTAAAACCCTGCTGTGCCAGTCTGTTTGTTAATTGGCTTATTTTCATCTCTAATTAAAACGTACTGGAAACAGTGTGTGAAACACCGTATACTTACACTATACACGCAAATATAGCACCCGAAGGGCGGGGATACACTGCACTAGTTTAGACGAGATTAAGCCACTGGAAGAATGTGTGACCTCACACATTTTGCATGCCAGTTTACCTTCTACGCATACCGAGGCAGAGACATAGACTCTACATGACTGTACAAGCAACTGACTCCCAATTTCACCCAGAAACGAAGAGCACGGATCCGGCTCTGTAACATTGACAGTTCACAGATTTTTATGCCAAATATGTTATGCATATACAGTGGAATGCTATTTACAACATACTGTACTATTTAGTATGGGAGTACACGCTGTGAAAAAAAAGACTCCCACTCCAAAATATTTAATAAGGCCAATAATGTAGCTTGTTGTTTTACCAGGAAACTGCAACAACTCGCAGGCCTGAAGACTTTCCCATGTCAGAAAAGGAATAGCTTTACCTCAGATGGTTACAAAGTACTGATAATGGCGACTCATTCAAAAATGTTAAATATTTCTTCACAGAAAACTTCACCATATCAACAATTACAGATACTTTAATCAGTTTTTTTTAAAAATCTTATACGTCGTTAGTAAGCTGTATAGTAAGCTACTATAGAGAATATACTGTATATGAACCTGTGATTTGCCTTGAAAACTACTGTCTGATATGTTGTTAAAGAAAATTCATCAATTAGAATCAAGAATTCGTTAGATTTTCAAGTGAATAATTAAAGAATTAAAATATTTAAACATTCTGGTAAAGTTAAATGGCTCCTGCAAAAGGGGGTTAAGTGACAATTAAAAATGAGTGGTACGTTGTAGCCAGAACGTCTCTAGTTATGATGTGTTCTTGAACATCTTTAGAGCTTTTTCAGCTTATTTTGGACATCTGCTTTCACGCTGTTTCACTTTCATGTTTACACTGCAACAACACACCCGTCATATACCAGACATACACAGACCAAACACACAATAAGCTACAGTATTAAACACAATATAAAAATATAAAATGTGATTTGGCACAGGGGGGCACGGTGGCTTTGCCTCGCACCTCCGGGGTTGGGGGTTTGAATCCTGCCTCCACCCTGTGTGCATGGAGCTTGCATGTTCTCCCTGTGCTTCATGGGTTTCCTCCGGGTACTCCTATTTCCTCCCCCAGTCCAAAGACATGATTGTAGGCTGATTGCCATTTCCAAAAATTGTCCGTAGTGTGTGAATGGGTGTGTGTGCGATTGTGCCCTGTGATGGGTTGGCTCTCCCGTTCAGGGTGTCTCCCGCCTTGTGCCCTGAGTTCCCTGGGATAGGCTCCAGACTCCCCCATGACCCTGTGTAGGATAAGCAGTATAGAAAATCGATGGATGGATTTGGCACAAGCACAACCAAAGCCTACTACTGTACATTGCAAAATCAATAACACCTACCAGCTCAGGCAGCTGCTTGACCATGGTCATAATTTCCCTCCATTTGCATTCTTACTGTATGCACACCTTATTTTTACAACAGATTTAATGAGAGGTTGAGTTTCACAATTGCGGTCTACAACGCTATTGAATACTTATAACTTTGCATAACAACAGCACTGACAATTGTGGAGACTGTAAGATTTATATTAATGCGATCTTTTTAATGTGGTATTGTTTCTATAGCAATAGCTCATTCACAGAGACGTGTATGGTGGATACTTCAAATAAACAAATATAACAACATGTAATTGTTGATACGGTGACGTTCTCCAGTTGCAGTCAGATGTAAAGCTGTTATTTTGGGGCAGCTGTGGCTCAGGTGGTAGAGTGGGTTGTCCACTAATCACAGGGTTGGCGGTTTGATTCCTAACCCACGTGCTGAAGTGTCCTTGGGCAAGACACTGAAAGTTAAAGCAAGTTGTTCCCGATGACCTTGCATCACCTTGTGTGTGAGTGTGAGTTCTGACAAGGGAAAATTTTTAGTGACAAGCTGCAAGTTTGTCTTATTGACTCCAAGAGAGAGGGGAAAAAGAGAGTCTGGTGCAATAACAACCATTTAAAGCTGATATAAAGTACCTGTCACTTTAAAAGGAACACCTGTACACCTGCTCATTTATGCAGTTATCCACAATCAGCCAATCATGTGGCAGCAACACAATGCATAAAATCATGCAGACACAGGTCAAGAGCTTGAGGTTTCATGTTCACATCAAACCCATCAGAAGGGGTGTGTGTGTGTGTGTGTGTGTGATTTCAATGACTTTTGGTTGTTGCTGCCAGAAGGGCTGGTTTGAGTATTTCAGAAACTGCTGATCTCCTGGGATTTTCACACACAACAGTCTCTAGCGTTTACACAGAATGGTGCAAAAATAAACCCATTGAGTGAGTGGAAACACCTTTTTGATAAGAGAGGTCAGAGGAAATTGGCCAGATTGGTTCGAGCTGCCAGGAAGGATGTAAGAACTCAAAAAAATCACTCTTTACAACTGCACGAATGTGCAGGAGTAAAGGTGTTCCTAATAAAGTGTACAGAGAGTGTAAGGAACATTCTACAACGTTAAAGTAAAAAGTATGACTTGTAATTGTTAAGTTAATAAAGAATTGTAATATTTGGCATATTGCTGTGGTATAAGAGGAATATAACTCTTCAGGGCATGCTGCATAATCACATGCATTAATGATTTTCTAATGGTTGTGTCCCGAGTACGTTTGTAACATCGCACACTATACACCCAGACATTTCTTTCTACAGTTCTCCTAGTTTGTGTCCAAAATCTCTTAATGTTTATCCTGTCCCACGTGCACTTATAACACAAGGAGAGTTACAAGCATATGTGTCTGTCGTGGAGCAGAAGGCTGCAAATTAAGCTAACAAAACTTCAGGCTCACTGGCCAAGAGCTATAGCTAATGCTAGCTAAAAGGTCATGCCTGGCTAGAATATATGAGAAATGGTTAACCTTATTATAATGATATATTACTCCTAAGTAGTACATCTTTTGCTACTGATAAAATGCGGAATCTGACTTAAATTGGCTTTGAAATCACACACCACGTGGTGAAGTCTATCGCTGTGAAATCTAAAGAGACACCAGGACACTACAGTAGATTAAAGAGAGACAGAGAGCCCCACAGTTGTGGGTAGTCCATCGATTCACACACACACACACACACACACACACACACACACACACACACACACACACACACAGGAAATTCATTATTCTATCTATTTATCTATCTTTCTCTCTCTCTCTCTCTCTCTCTCTCTCTCTCTATATATATATATATATATATATATATATATACATACACACACACACACACACACACACACACACACACACACATATATATATATATATATATATATATATGTGTGTGTGTGTGTGTGTGTGTGTGTGTGTGTGTGTGTGTGTGTGTGTGTATGTATATATATATATATATATATATATATATATATAACTTTTCCGACCCCTGTTACTCCGGAAAATCTCCTCTTGTTAGTTAAGAGTCATGTCTATGAGAGATTGTCTCTCTAGTGTGCACTAATTGGTGCGATATAAGATGTTTGTTGACACATTGCACTTACTCAGTGCATTGAATACACACACACATACACACCCCTTCTGTAACTTTAACCATGCATGTGACAGAAAAGGAGCTGTTGTGAACACGTTGTGAGGGAAACGGCGAGTACAAGTGTAACTTTACCCCCTCATGTATAAGTAAACAAATGAATAAATGGTCTAGCCTCCTCAGTGCTTCAGTGAGTGGAAATACTGAGGCACACTGTTGTTCTTTTTTTCCCCTAGGGGCTCAAACCCTCAGGGTTTCTACTAGCTAGAGCGGTAAAAATATTGGTGTGATGGTATAGTGATAAAGTATAATAATAATACTGTTAGCATTAAGTGTGAAAAAGAAAGTCATGTATTACCTTTAATGCAGCTAGCTAAAGCAAAGGTACAAGCTATGTGGTAAAATTAGTATAACTGCATTCATGGCGTGAAAACTGTAAAATAAAAAATACAAAGAAATCTTTAAGGTAATTTGATCTCCTTGGCTTGTAACTTGCTTGTGTCGCACACAATGATATACAGTTGCAATCAAAATGATTCAACTCCCATTGCAAATCAGGTTTATTGTCAAAATTTACAGACTTTCAGCTGTTTGCAATGAACAAATAAAACAAAAGCAACTGAAATAGTTCAACACAACGAATGCTTCAAGTGGTTTCCACAAATTCAACTGAAAATGCAACTTATAATGACTTCTCCAGTTTCAAAATTATTCAACTCCTTCATGGCAAGCATGTTTAGTACTTAGTAGAGCATCCGTTTGCTGTTATGACCTGCTGCAAACGAGCTGTATAGCATGACACCAGCGTTCCTGAGGAATCTTAACCCATTCCTCATGAGCAATGGCCTCCAGTTCAGTAATATTCTTGGGTTTGTGTGCTGCAACCGGCTTCTTCAAATTCCTCCAGAGATTTTCTGTGGGGTTCAAGTCAGGTGACTGCAATGGCCCTGTAGAATCTCCCAGGACTTCTTCTGCAACTAAGCCTTGGTGGAATTTGAGGTATGTTTGGGATCATTGTCCTGTTGGAAGGTCCAGTGACGCCCAAGCTTCAGCTTCCTCACAGATGGTATGACGTTTTCTCCTAGGATTTCCTGATACTTCAATGAATCCATCTTGCCTTCCACATGCTGCAGGTTTCCAGTGACAGAGGATGCAAAGCAGCCACAGAGCATCACCGAGCCACCACCATGCTTGACTGTGGTCAGAGTGTTATATCTTCATTCTTCTTCCTCCAGACATACCACTGATCCATCATGCCAAAAAGTTCCAGTTTTGTTTCAGCGCACTTTTTAAATGTTGCCCCTCTCTTTTCTTCTAAAAGTCTTCTAAAAATAATAAATTCTTCTTCTTCATCTACTTAAATCTTTCTTTTACTTACAAAAACTGACCTGGACCCCTGTCAGTTATCCAACTATAGGCCAATATCAAACCTCCACTTTATCTCCAAGATCCTAGAAATACTTGTAGCACAGCAGCTATGCTCGTACCTACATAGGAACAACATTCATGAAATCTATCAGTCAGGATTTAGGCCTCATCATAGCACAGAGACAGCGCTGGTTAAAGTGGTAAACGACCTACTACTTCTGATCAGGGTTGTCTCTTTGCTGGTGTTGCTTGATGTAATGCAGCTTTTGATACCATTTATCACACTATTCTTCTTGATAGACTAGAAAATGTTGTTGCCATTAAAGGAATGGCCCACTCCTGGCTCAGGTCTTATTTGACTGATCATTATCAGTTTGTAGATGTAAATGGTGACTACTCTACACACACTATGGTAAAGTTTGGTGTTCTGCAAGGTTCTGATTTAGGCCCACTACTTCTTTATATATGCTACCTCTGGGTCAAATTATTCATAAATATGGTGTTAACCATAACTCATAACTCCTACTGTTATGATGATGACACACAGTTGTATGTTTCAGCAAAGCCAAATGAGAAACACCAGCTTAATAAACTTAAGGAATGTATAAAGGACATTACACACTGGATACTTAATAACTTCCTCCTACTTAATTCTGACAAGAGAGATGTACTTGTACTAGGACCACATGCAGCTAGAAGTAAGCTTTCTCATTACATAGTAACTCTGGATGGCCTTTCTTTTTCACCATGTGCAACAGTAAAAGATCTTTGTGTGATTATTGACTGCAGTCTTTCATTTAACACTCATGTAGATAGTATTACTAGAATAGACTTCATCTCAGAAATTCAATGCAATTCAGTTTTATTTGTATTGTGCTTTTAATAATATACATTGTCCCAAAGCAGCTTTACAGAAACATATAAATTCAGTATATAGATTTAAATGTATGAATTTAGCCCTAATGAGCAAGCCAGAGGCGACGGCGGCAAGGAAAAACTTCCTGAGACGACATGAGGAAGAAACCTTGAGAGAAGCCAGACTCAAAAGGGAAGCCATCCTCATCTGTGTGACACCAGATAGCGCAATTATAAATAAACAAATCCCTTCTATAAATGTGCTAATACTACACAATCAAATAATGCAGTTGTGTAACCAGGAAATTCATTGTAGTTTATACATGCAGTCTGTTTTGTTGAACTTATCCACTGTTCACTGATGGAGACTTGAGTGCAAAACTGTTTGTGGCAATTGCAGTCCTAAGCCATTTCTAACTGTTCATATAAATTGAGGTCCAAAGTCATCTTTATGGGTTTTAAATGGTACCATCCTCAGCAATCTAAATGATCTTTAGGCTGCACCATGTGGGGCCATCCTCAATAGCAGCATGTGACTTCCAATTGATGAGAACTCCAACCAGAAGTAGGGCATCAGGATGGACCAGGCAGGCCTGGAGAGCAGAAGGGGTCAGGATCCCTGGTGTCTCAGGAATAACATGTGCAGCTCAACAGAAAGAAAGACAGAGTGGGAGAGATTATTAGGTATGCTTATTGTCCTGTAATGGTTATGTACTTTGTGTACGTGCGAGCAGAGACTCTGGCAAGATTAGCTATGAAAGCATAACTAAAGTGACATAAGCCCAGTGACATAAGGCGGCCAGCCACTCCACCATCAAATGCTAAGAAATATTGCTAAGATAAGGCACTCCCCATAGTGAGACATCACGGTACACTCTCCATAAAGTTTAGTTTAGTTTTGAGTCTTTGTATATGTGTATTGCTGTTCCCTGTGACTGTCGCCACTGCAAATATAAAAATGACCGACAAACTCTGGTATACATCAGAGAAGTCAGACTTTTTGTGGCGTTTAATCGCCTCGAGCTCAGTGGTTTCCTTGAGTTGCTCTAGGATGGTGTTGGGAAGCCAAACAAAGCAGCTACAGGGGACTCCCCTAGATTCCAGCACCCGAAGAGGAGACACGGTAGGTGGGGTGGGGCGGCGCGTAAATTTCGGCATTCAGTCAGCCACAGTAGGCTAACCCTTCAGAATATATTACATTCAATTGTTGGAAAATAAAATGGACAATCTCTGTTTCAGGATCACACTACAACGGCACATTAGAAACATTGTGTTTCTGTGAAACCTGGCTCAATCATTACAGTGGCAGTCTACACAGCCTACAGATGTGACCACAACACAGAGGAGTGTGGCAAAACTCAAGGTGGAAGAACTAATGTCCTCATCAAACAATCCTGGAGATATCAAGGTTTTATCAAAATTCTTCTCAGCTCCCTACTGAGAGAACTGCGGTGCATCATTCTGAGTATTATTTACACTGCCCCCCCCTTTCTGCTAATAAGGACGAGGCACTGAAAGAACTTTACAATATTGTCAGTAAATACGAAAACACATACGATGATGCTGCTTTTATTGTACTAGGAGATTTTAATCAATGTAATCTCAAAACAAATCTAGCCAAATATGAACAATATATAACTTTTTCAACCAGAGATCAAAATGCATTGGACCACTGCTATAGTAATATCAAAAAAGGCATACATTGCATTCCCAAATCAAAACCTTGGTAATTCAGACCATATATCCATCTTGCAGCAGCCTTCATGTACCAAGAAACTCAAAGCTGAACCAGTCACTGTGAAAATTGTGCAGAAATGGCCAGACAGTGGATTGGCTGAACGACAAGACTGCTTTGAAACCACTGAAATGGACTATCCATGATTACACAAAGACTGTTAGCTGATACATTAACTGGTACCTCTTATATGCGTTCCTCTTAGGACTATTTGTACTCGTTATGCACTGATAAAGTCCATCAAAACAGCTAAAAGGATCTAGGTACAAAAACTGGAGCACTGTTATTTTGGACACAATACCTGGAGCACATGGCAGGGCATCCAGGCTGTTACAAATTATAAGGGGAACTGAAACATATGCATAAACACAGATACTACTCTTCTGGATAGACTCAATATCTTCTATGAACACTTTGGTGACATGAATAAAGGCATATCTTCTAGATCACCATGCAAAGAGTGCTCTCTGTCACTAGACAACACTTTGGCCATTGCACTCCAATCAGCTCTGGAACACCTAGACAACCCTAACACCTACGACTCATAGGATCCTATCTCCCCCCCACAGACACACTATTCACCCGCTGCTGCCGGAACAAAGCTAGGGCCATTCTCAAAGACCCCCATCACTCAGGTCACTCTTTGTTCACATGGAGGATCTCAGGTTACCACCTCAGACATCACAGACCAGAGAACATCAAAGCTTACCACAAGTGCTACCATAACAGCTTTTTTCCAGCGGTTACCAGATGATACCCTCTCCCCCAACTCACATCCTCAATCATTTAAGGATTCACTCTCTAAGTAACTTTTCCCTTATTTACACACACACACACACATACAAAGCAAACAGATCATAAATGCTACTGTCATAGTGCAATATACAGCCACTGGAGGCAACTGGCTGAACAAATTGTATAGCTTTTATTAGGTTGCTGGATATTTATTGTTATTGTATTTGTTGTCTTGAATCTTGAGCTTAAATCTACTACAATGTCACTACACACTGAAGAAAAACTAGTTCATGCTTTTCTTATCTCCAGGTTGGATTTTTGTAATGCCTTACTGTCTGGATGTTCCAGGAGATGCATAAATAAGATACAGTTAGGCCAGAATGCTGCAGCTAAAGTCCTTACTGGAACCAGAATATATGACCACATCACCCATGTCTTATCCACCCTGCATGGGTTCCCAATCAAATTTCACATTGATTATAAAATACCACTATTGAACTATAAAGCACTGACTGATCTCACACCGCAGTACCTGAGCAAACTATTGGTCTTTTATGATCCGCCACACCTACGTTCATAAGGTACATGCTATTTGTTGGTACCTCGAATAGTGAAGGCTACAGCAAGGGGTAGATCTTTCTCTTACAAAGCCCCACAGTTATGGCACAGCCTTCCAATTAGTGTTTTGCACTCAGACACAGTTTCAGTGTTTAAGTCCAGGCTGAAAAAAATATTTGTTTAGTCAAGGCTTTTGTGAAGAGTTTCTTCTTAAGTAAAGGAGCAGATCTAGAGGGTTCATGGGCATAGAGTGTCGTGGTAAACTGGGATGTTCTGATGCTGTTGCCCCTCCTCAACCTCACGTGTTCACTCAGGTTTATTGATGGTGGAGTAGCTGGTACCAGGGTGTACTCATATCTGTGCCCCTGTGCTCCTGGCTCTCCCTTTTAATTATGCTGTCATAGCTACTCTTGCCGGAGTCCCTGCTTGCACACTGCACACATTGTCCTTAACCATTACGGGACAATATGCATACCCAATAATCTCAAACTGCTTACACACTTGCACTTTTTGATGATGTAGTACACAGTTATTGAAGGGAATGATTTATAATCGTAGTGTCCCTTGTAACCCCAATGAGGATGGGTTCCCTTTTGAGTCTGGTTCCTCTCAAGGTTTCTTCCTCAGATCATCTCAGGGAATTTTTCCTTGCTACCGTCACCTCTGGCTTGCTTAATAGGGATACATTTGTAAATGAAAAGTTTTATATATTTCTGTAAAGCTGCTTTGTAACAATGTTCATTGGTAAAAGCGCTATACAAATGAAAATTTAAATCGAATTGAAATTGAAAAGTAATTGGAGAATTGACTGCTCAGCTGTTCCATGACCAGTTGTGTGTTATTCCCTCATTATTTCACTTACAAGTAAGCAGATAAGTGGTCTCAAACTGATTTCAAGTATGGCATTTGCATTTGGAATCTATTGTTGTTAACTCTCAATATGAAAGCCGAAGAACAGTCACTGCCAGTGAAGCATACCATCATTAGTCTGAACAATCAAAACAAACTCACTGCAGAAATAGCACAAACATTAGGTGTGGCCAAATAAACTATTTGGTACATTCTTAAAAAGAAAGACACACAGGCAAACTCAGGAACTCCAAAAGGCCTGTAAGAGCATGTAAAACAACTGTGGTGGATGACAGAAAAATTCTTTCCATGGTGAAGAATATCCCCTTCACAAGAGTCGGCCAGGTCAAGAACACCTTCCATGAAGTAGGTGGATCTGTGTCAAAGTCAACAACCTGGATAAGTCTTTGCCAGAGTACTGTAGGGTTTACCACAAAGTGTGGCTTAGCAGTGGATTACAAGATCAAAAACATCAAAAAATTCCAAAGAAACCTTATAAAAATTCAACATTGTTGCCTGTGATGGGTTAACTCATTTTGTTAATGGTTATATAAATGATCACATGCCATTCAGCCCATAAAAGAGTTAAATGGGCTAAATGGCATGTTGGTACATCGTATTGTGATGGAATACAATGGCCTAAGTGTAAATTAGACATGAATGAATGGATGCAATCAGAGGACATAAAGTAAAATGAGCATCAAGAGTGTTGTTATACTACCGAAGATAATGGCGATGATAAATATAAAAGATTCCCTGATCTTATCTGCTTAAGTGTAGTATGGATTTTAAAAGACACTGCTGTGAGGATGTAAACACAGGGAGTGACACAGAGAAAGAAAGACTTCTTTAAATTCCTCAAAAACACACACCCATCTGCACAAGTTCAAGATAGTGCTGAAGGGAACCAGGGAGAGAAAGGCAGAGCGTGAGAGAGAGAGAGAGAGAGAGAGAGAGAGAGAGAGAGAGAGAGAGAGAGAGAGAGAAGCAGAGGTGTGTGTTCACTCGGCTTCAACACAATGAACGTTTTGTCTGGCTCTCATGGTGTGGGGCTGAGCAAAGGAACAAGTGTGACCCAAGGTGTCCCAAGTGTGTGCGTGTGCATATTAGTCTTTAACAAAGACAAGCATTCAGACAAACTCAGCGTTGCTCAGGAGGGGTGGAGTCAACCCAGACACACCCACCTGATACATATTCATTACCTCTGACAGTCCTCTCTATCTGTTTCTCTCAGTCTTTCTGTGTCCTGTGTCACCTTGACTTTCTCCTGTCATGGTGTCTTCCTGTCACTTGTCCCCTTTCTCTTATTTTGTGTATGCCTCTCATTTCTGTCTTGCTCTCTCCATTTCCTAATTTACAAAAACAAAACAAAACCTGCACCTCTGCAGAAATCTCTTGAAAGCCTGGTAAACCACACACACAGCTCTTCCACAGAGCTCATTTAAATTCAGTGCACACCACTCTACCCAGAAAGAGACAGGGCCCTGACACGCGCGCACACACACACACACACACACACACACACACACACACACAGAGGTAAAGAAACCAAGGTGCCCTCTGCTGGTGCTGTTCACTGCTGTTGATGCATAATGCTAAAAATCACACACACGAACAGCTTTGTTTTTGCCTTGTACTTTCACACACCGATATTCAGTTACACAATATAGCAAGATATCCAACACACACACACACACACACACACACACACACACACACACACACAGTTAGTAAAAACTTACCCTGAAAAATCTACCCTGAATGGCAAGCATATTAATCTTCACAATTGTGTCTAATCTTCAGTGGTATCCAAGATTTATTTTGTAATGAAATACTTAGTTGATGGTGTGCTTTCATACACACATTTTCCCATAAATAAATGACCTTTTCAGTGAAAAAAGGGATTTAAAAAAAGAAATAACAAAGTACAAAATGTTAATCAAAACATCTGCTTTCAGGAAAAAATAATACAAATTTAGAAAGTGATATCACAATACCAGAGATACCTCAGGAAAGTGCATTGTGAAATAATTGATAAAATTATTGCTATTTATTATAGTGTCATACTGCCTAGCCCCAGTGTATACTGTTTACATGTATAAACAGCTTCATCTACCATTTAAAATGGAAAGTGATTACAGATATGTCCTCCCAAGTGTGCATCTCCTGTGCCCTTAATCTGTGAGATGAAGATTTAAAGTATGGACACAATGAAAGCTGATCATTTAGATTTGTTTATTGTTCAAATATGCATGACAATTGTTTTTTTTAAATTAAACACTACACAAAACTGCTGACAGAGACAGAAAGACGTTCAGGAGAGAAATGGTGCCTGTCCAAACTCTTAGCCTGTGGAAAGAATGAGAAACAAACATGTAACCAACCAATAAGATGACAAAACAATAACTAACATGTTTTCATCCACGCACATTAAATTGTTTCTCATTTCTCACACTACTAGTTTAGTTTACACACGAGTTTACACACTAATAGTTTCTCACACTACTACATTATTGACATACAACAGGCCTCGTAAATCAAGCTGGATATGAACAGATTTATTTGTATATCGTTAAAAGAAGCATTTACACAAGAAATTTGGCATTTATAAAAAAAATTATTTAAAAAAAAATTAAGAAAAAAACGAATGTAAACCTCAACTGATCAGCTTCAAATCATATACAGTATCTCACAAAAGTGAGTACACCCCTCACATTTTTGTAAATATTTGATTATATCTTTTAATGTGACAACACTGAAGAAATGACACTTTGCTACAATGTAAAGTAGTGAGTGTACAGCTTGTGTAACAGTGTAAATTTGCTGTCCCCTCAAAATAACTCACCACACAGCCATTAATGTCTAAACCGCTGGCAACAAAAGTGAGTACACCCCTAAGTGAAAATGTCTAAATTGGTCCCAAAGTGTCAATATTTTGTGTGGCCACCATTATTTTCCAGCACTGCCTTAACCCTCTTGGGCATGGAGTTCACCAGAGCTTCACAGGTTGCCACTGGAGTCCTCTTCCACTCCTCCATGACGACATCACGGAGCTGGTGGATGTTAGAGACCTTGTGCTCCTCCACCTTCCGTTTGAGGATGCCCCACAGATGCTCAATAGGGTTTAGGTCTGGAGACATGCTTGGCCAGTCCATCACCTTCACCCTCAGCTTCTTTAGCAAGGCAGTGGTCGTCTTGGAGGTGTGTTTGGGGTCCTTATCATGCTGGAATACTGCATACTGATCATGCTCTGCTTCAGTATGTGACAGTACATGCTGGCATTCATGGTTCCCACAATGAACTGTAGCTCCCCAGTGCCGGCAGCACTCATGCAGCCCCAGACCATGACACTACCACCACCATGCTTGACTGTAGGCAAGACACACTTGTCTTTGTACTCCTCACCTGGTTGCCGCCACACACACTTGACACCATCTGAACCAAATAAGTTTATCTTGGTCTCATCAGACCACAGGACATCCATGTACACAGGACATTCCAGTAATCCATGTCCTTGGTCTGCTTGTCTTCAGCAAACTGTTTGTGGGCTTTCTTGTGCATCATCTTTAGAAGAGGCTTCCTTCTGGGACGACAGCCATGCAGACCAATTTGATGCAGTGTGTGGCATATGGTCTGAGCACTGACAGGCTGAACACCCACCCCTTCACCCTCTGCAGCAATGCTGGCAGCACCCATACGTCTATTTCCCAAAGACACCTCTGGATATGACGCTGAGCACGTGCACTCAACTTCTTTAGTCAACCATAGCGAAGCCTGTTCTGAGTGGAACCGGTCCTGTTAAACCACTGTATGGTCTTGGCCACCGTGCTGCAGCTCAGTGTGAGGGTCTTGGCAATCTTCTTATAGCCTAGGCCATCTTTATGTAGAGCAACAATTCTTTTTTTCAGATCCTCAGAGTTCTTTGCCATGAGGTGCCATGTTGAACTTCCGGTGACCAGTATGAGGGAGTGTGAGAGCGATGACACCAGATTTAACACACCTGCTCCCCATGCACACGTGAGACCTTGTAACACTAACAAGTCACATGACACCGGGGAGGGAAAGTGGCTAATTGGGCCCAATTTGGACATTTTCATTTAGGGGTGTACTCACTTTTGTTGCCAGCGGTTTAGACATTAATGGCTGTATGTTGAGTTATTTTGAACAGCTTATGTATTTCAATTACACTGAAATTTTGTACAAACCCATATTATAGGAATGAACTAATGAAGGGCATGTAATGTAACGTAACAGTTTCCCTGCATGATTGCTTGGTGTCCATGATCAAAGCATTTTCTGTTCACCTTTTCTGTAATTCAGCTCCAGATTTTGGTCTTTTCAGGGGCTGTGATGCTATCAAATAATATATAGTTTTATTGGTGTAGACTTTCACTTCTTCCTCTGAGAAAGTCTTTTTGCTGTTTTCTCATCATTTCAGCTGTATAAGCTTTTTCCTTTTATGGAGTATCGTGGGCGTTACCAAACGCAAACCAGCTGTGCCGTGCAAACAAATGGTAGTTTACGGGTGGTTAGCATTCATCAACGTACTCAAGCATGTATGAATAGTGTTTCCAAAACCTTCTCAAATCTGCTGCAAGATTTCGAGCTCGGTTCAGCTTACACAAACATTTCCGTACAACTTTACCAAAAGATTGATAGATGAGGCCCAATATTACTAATGTTTCTCACAGGGCATACCAAAATGCCTTTCTGACTTCTTTTCTCTGAAACTGAAACTCAATGGAACAGAAATGATCCGACTACTGGCTGAGGAATCTCTTATGCTAGACCTTTAAATCTTTTCATCCCCGAAGAGCAGAATAAAGGCAGGAGTGTTTACGGAAGTCGTTAGGAGTTTGCTCATCAAGGTTGTGCATTAGAGAAACGTGGATGGAAACACAGTTAAAGAGGAAACCTTACATGTAAAGCGAGGCTTGGCTATTTGTTGACGTCCTTTTTACTTGCGATGTACTGGACAACTTCCGCAGGAGTCAGGAGCTTTTCTGCTTCTGTATCTGGAATCTCAAATCCTGCAGGAAACGCAGTTAATCAGATTTAAACACTAGCACTTACCCAGTATGTTTACATGGACAGCAATAATCTAAGTATTGAGCTTATTCTGAAGAAGGCAATATTCTGATTAAGGTGTTTACATGAGTCACTTTTAGAATACTCCTTTCATGTACCCGTTTTACATGTTATAGAACATAGATCGATTAACGGCACACGTCATTACGTCCCCAGGCCACGCCATCCGACGTTCCTCCAGAATTTCACGTATCAACATACAGTTCGTCTTCGCTATGGTACGGTATACAGTTTTGAATGTTTCATTTTTAATTTTACAAACGCTTCAAGTGCAGTTAATTATTTGTCATGCTATACGTGCAAATAGATGACTGCTTCAAGCCATGGGCTGCGTCCCAAACCACATATTTACCTGCTATATAGTAGAGTAGCCAAGATACATGTATTTCACCTACTACATAGTAAGTAAGTACGTGGTTTCGGACACAGACGTGCTCTCGTTTGCTGTAAAACGGTTGAGCACTGCCGTGTGTGTACGTGTCCTGTTGCAAAATGCAGTGAAACCTCCCACACGACATTAATAATGTGATTAAGGTGTGTACATGTCTGTAATGCACTTCCATGATGCGACTAAAATAGGAATACTCCACATGTCTTAATTCGATGTGTTTACTTCGAGTATGACTTTAATCGGATTAAGGTCATCAATAGTTGCAGTTTACATGATAGTTTCTTAAATCGAGTTTCGTCTTAATTGGGTTAATATTGGATTATCGTTGTCCATGTAAACGTACTGACTGATATTGCAATATAAAATACTTATGTTAATGTTCTTAGTGGCATTCTTTAGTCTTATTAACTTGGAGAAAAATGAGCTGTAAACTACTATTTACAGCTGCTACATAACTTGTGTTGTTGATGTCCACAACATTAAATGTAACTATAAATGGATAAAAAAAAAAATTCAAATAAATATAAAATAATAATCGTTGGCAAACTGCTATGGTATAAGAGGAAAATGCTTTATTTATATATAAAATAAATAAGTAAATAAATAAATCATGGTGGTAGGGGCATCACATTTTTTTTTTCCTACAAAAGCACGCCCTCTTGTATTTATTCCTTACTTAGCATGTGCTTCTACCAGGCAGATTAGCATCAAGTTAAAATGTGTTAGTGTGGTTTTTATTGTTGTGTATAACATTTAAGTTATCATAAGTGAGCATTTTCTTTATTCTCGGAAACCTAGAATTTGTAATGCTGCAAGGTTATATGGCATTTATTGTCTTCTTCCATGAAAACAGGAAGCTGTAAGCAGATATTTCAATGCACTGACCAAACTCATCTTCCATCGCCATGATGATCTCCACCTGATCCAAACTATCCAGTCCCAAATCCTTCATAAAGTGAGATGATGACTGAAGCTGTGGTGTAGAAAAATGACACTTAATTAGCATGCATCATTCACTATGCACACTCCACTCTAGCAAACAGGAACAACTGTGGGTAGAAACCATTATTTCCGTTACAGAGGTTGTGTTCAGGTTCACGTTGAGCTGAGAACAGCAAGGCATGTGGCTTCTCACTTTTCATTTCAGATGGCTCTCAACATGCAGACCTGCATCTTGGCCAGCTTCTCTATCCACCTAGAGTTGGAGGTGTAGATGTCCTTTAATATCCATCCTTCCCAACATTCGACCTTGTTCCGATTTACAGCAATACATCATCTTCTCCAATCATGCCGAGTTGGGCATCTGGAGCTTTGCGCCCACCTGGTCTTAGCATATCTTTAATATCATGTAGCCTAGAGATATTAGCTATATCGCTTCAGTACAGGAATTCCTCAGGACTCGCATGTCATGCTTTCTCAGAAAAGCCTATTAAGGCATAAGTAATCAAGATATCAATATTATAACGTCCTTTTGTTCAGTCCAACTACTGACCACAGAATATCATGTCAGGGTTCTACGGTAACAATTTATTTTAGAAGCACTTGTGCTCCTAATTACAAATATTTTGGAGCACAAGTTTAGTTGTTTTCATTTTTTTAAGAGATGGAAATGTTAATGTGCCACAATATAACACACAAGTAGGCATGAGAAAACTTGAGCTGGTCAATTATGACAGAATTTAGGAACATCGTGTGAGCCATGACAAATTAATTTACCTTCTGATAAACTAAATAAAATATTTTCAGTTAATTTTACAGACTGTATGCAAAAAAAACAACAACTGTTTACCTGTTCCACCTTGTAAACAAATACAATAAACCTCAATGTTCAGTGTTTGAAGTCTGCTCTTCTTAAATATATTTAAAGCTACACTATTAGACATGTTCCACTGTCATGGTTCTGGCTGGAGTCAGTTCTCGAACCACTCTGTGTATATTGTGTATATATCTGAATAATCTCATATAGGATGTGATTGGGTGAGTTCATTTACCCATCAGATGCAAAGTGCTTTAGTTTAATGGTGTTCATTAACTATCTCCAATTAGGATTTTTACAGCCAATACCGATCCATATACCAATCTTTTTAAATTAAAATAATAGCAATTACAAATACTGTTGGTTAATTGATAAATAAACAGCATAACATGATCCATATTAATATCCCTTTAAGGAAATACCGAACTAAGCATAATGTCAAATTGATGTTTAATTACTATGGGTTGCATTTAATATCATTTCATTTCTCATTTTATTTATATTTTAAGAATTTTTTATATCTATTTTTTATATTAAACGATTTACTTATAACTAAGCACATTTTCTGTCTTTACATTTTATTAGGTTTTTTTGTTTGGTTTTGGGGGATTAAATCAAAACATGGAAACTGGAGTTGACTTTTCTAGTGATATCTGGCAACCATGAGTTTAAATGAAGTGAATATGCTATTAGAGTTAGTGAAGGAGAGCAGCAGTGTTCCGTATGTTTACAGACTGAACAGTTGCTACTCTTGATTATGATTGGTGAGGAATTATTTAATAAAGAAGTTTGAATTAAACCCACCTTGCAGCATTCGCATTATTATTAATTTACTCGCCGTGGCTACACGAGCATGTCACAGTGGCAGGTTCAGGTCATTTTGGATGATCAGTAAAAGATGGCGGTTTGTGAGATCGGCAAGTTGAGAGAAGCAGATGATGTACAGTGTTACTCTTGTCATCATAATGGCTCCTTTGCCATATTTGCACACTTGTTCGGTTGACTGAGGTGATGAAAAGCAGTGTGAAAGTACCTGTTGCGCGGTGTAGATGCATTTTGGAGTTGTAGTTTTTATTCCGATTGTATTATACAACTCCGAACAGGTCACTCGCACCAGTGCGAATATATATTTTTTCACAGTCGCACAAAGTTCTTTTCAGTCGCAAATGCGAGTGAAATGGTCACACTGTAGAGCCCTGTATGTGCTGGACCATTTTAACCACTATCAATGAAGTACAGGCTCACACAACAATTCGCATCTTTAACTAAAGGACGTTTGGCATATCCTTGTCCGATATCTATCTATACTCAAAAGTCAAGGTGGAGGACTGAGCCCTGTGTCTCCAGTCCTTACATAAAAACCTAAAGACCTACCTTTTCAGACATTATCTAGGACAACCCTTCATTACACCGCTCTCCATATGCTTTCACGTACTGACTGCTTTTTATTTTCTAAACCTGGTATTAAAGGTTGGTGCAGTTATTCAAGTCAGGTACTAGGGTTTGAAATTGTCCTTTTTTGTTAATCAAATAGACCACTAGTGGCTGCACAAACCCACATTAGTCTCTAGTCTTGGAGTTAATGAATCCTTAAAGAGTCTACGAAAACTCCGTACTGTGTCACTCCGCCCCGTTTGCTCTTTTCATTGTCGCTCTACTGTAGATAACAGCATCTACCAAAGGAATAAATATGAATGCAAACACACAGTTGGGTTTTCAGTGTCAGCTTTTTCGCCATATTTAAAATTGCCACCCTACATGCTATCCTTCTTCCCTTCACTCAGGGTTTATGTGCACCATGTAGTAAAGTAATACAGACCACCAAACAGTATACCTCAGCCACAGGAAGTGAAACAAAGACAATAATACAGTAATATGAACAGTACAACAAGGCAACAGGAAGTATGATGAAAGCAGTATGAAGTTTATATATACACTGCATCACGAAGCCACAGGAAGTGGCAAAAATGACAGGATATCTGGCAACGTCTGGTTATCTGTCTGCCTGTCTATATATTTGTCTTTCAATCAGCTTTACCCTATGAAGAAACATTTCTAACCTGATGGGAGTGGTCTCATCCACAATGACCCCACCCACATCCACACAGAGTACAATGTCTCACTGACTGGTTTGATGAGGTAATTGAAGTAAATCTCATTCTATGGCCAATAGATCACAATCCACTTGGGAGATTTTGGATGGAACGTGTTGGATAGAACGCTCCAAACACCAAGTGCAGGAATATGTTTTGCAAGAATGCCTTTTGGAAGTTCTCATCCTACAGTACAGATCCAGAGACTTGTATAATCTGTACCAAAGAGCTTTGAGGCTGTTCGGGCCGCCTGACATTGCCCGAAACCTTAGTTTATGATTGCCTGTCTAGCCAAATGTATCCATATACACCTACTCAACCATCTAGCTCTACATGTCTATTTGAAAAAATATGCATAATGCACGCAGGGAATGACTGCATATTCAGCTCTTTTTTTCCCCATGGAGTCATCTTGTTACTTCTAACAAGTGTGAGGATATGAGCTCATACCGTTTCTGGCTTGATTTTGTCGTACTGTTGAAGGACATTCATGACACGCTCTTCGATGATCTGCAGGGTTAGTGGTGGCGAATCGCAATACTGCCGACACAGCTGCAGCGCAGGACTCGGAACCTACAGAAGTAAAAACAACAAATATGGTCGTCATCATGTGTGATCAATTAATACGAAAGCCAACAACAGGTCCAAGTGTGTACACGATCTTTTCCTTAGTCTGGATGTAGTCGATCAACCAAGACAGGTTTGGCATCTGAGTTTTGTACTGGAGATGCAAGGAATAATTTAGACAGCAAGCACGAGAAGCTTACAGCCTCCTTTGCTTGTTACACAGGCCTCAGGTTTCAAAGGTTTCAAGGAAAAGTTGACACATTAACAACGTTTAGACTTAAATATTTGATGTGTGTAGAGATTCTGGTGCCAATTTGTTGGCTGATGCTGTATTTTCAATATTCCCGAGAGATCACTAGCTCAGTTGCAATGGTGCTTTGGTAGGAGAAAAAAAAATGTCAACAATCTCAAACATAAGTGCTGACTATATAAGCCTTTGCTGTTAGCTTCGAAAAAACAAAAGACTGGAGATCATCTTTTCCCTCACTCAGCATTTTCCAGTAAACATTGGACTCAAAGTTCCAGAATACAACGATGTCATGCTGAATTACAGCTGAGGCTAGTTAGTGATCTACAACGTGATGGCAGTATTAGACTGAAAGTTGAAGCTTTGAAAGATGCAGATGAGGAGGTGAGAGCGCTGGACAGACTAAAGCGCCGCAGCATCACTGTCTTTATGGTAGAGATGAAGCGAGAGCTAAATCCCACCAGTGCCACTATCAGCGGGTACACGAACAGCATTGTGGGTAATGTAGGTAACTGTCACTCAGAGTGGTGGAAAATGTTGATGTCGATGTTTTAAAAAGTCAACTTGGAATTTCAGTACAAAATAAATCTTGGATATCACTGAAGATCACATGCTATTTATAAAGCTTAACGTGCAAGTTCTTTTGTTTGGTTCTTCAGTGTGGTTGTTCTTTTAGTCAGACAAGCTGAATTAGCTCAGAGTTTCTCAATTTACTGGACAGTTCTACTGCTTCAATTCCAAACACACCTGAACTCAGTGGGAACAAATGCTTCATATTTTGCATACCTGGTTCACGTGAAATACACGATATGGTTTTAGGGACATCTGACCATCACACCCACATGTGGGTCTTCAACAAACCGATGCCACAAAATTGGAAGCACAGGGTTGTGTAGAACGTCATGGTATGCTGTAGCATTACAATTTCCCTTAAATAGTACTAAGAGGCCCAAACCTGTTCCTGCATGACATTGCCCATGTGCACAAAGCGTGCTCCGTGAAGACATCATTTGCCAAAGTTGGAGTGGAAGAACTCAAGTGGCCTGCACAGAGCCCTGACCTCAACTCCATTGAACAACTTTTGGGCTGGATTTGAACACTTTTCCTCTGACGTCACTAATGCTAATTGGCTGACTGGACACAAATCCCTACAGCCATTGTTCCAAAATCTAGTGGAAAGCCTTTGCAGAAGACCACAGGCTGTTACGGCAGATAAGAGAGGACCACCTCTATTTTTAACGCCCATGGTTTTGGAATGGGATGTTCAACATGTTCATCATATAGGTGAGATGGTCAGATGTGTCAACATACTTTTGGCCATATACAAATCTAGAAGCCTTACTGAATTTACTCGTTTAATAAAATTAAGGTTGGACCAACTCGGATCATCTTGGATCATGCGACAGCTCAAGTGTCCCTGTTTGATCTGAAGTTTCATATATGTTCACAAGGGTTTCCTCTGTATTCCCTGGTTACCTCCCAAAAAAGTCTGCCAGCAGGTGGACTGCTCTAAGTTGGCAATAGGTGTGAAAGTCTGTGTGCAACAGACTTGCATCTCATCCAGGATGTATTCCCGCCTCACGCCTAGTGTTCCTGGGTCAGACTTCAGATCCACTGACAAGGATGAATGAACAAATCATCATGTATGTTCAGAGTTGAATAGACTTTGGTGATTCAGTTAAATAGATAATGATCAGCTGTATGTTCAATCAAGAAAATCACAAACTGTGGCATATTCATTGCTGATACATAAATGATTGGTGATCCCTGTGCACCTTTGTTTCTATTACACAGACATACAACTACACAGAAAACAGCATGAGCATGATTTGAGCATTTATGTCCTACACACACTGTACAGTGCAGCAAAGACATTACAGGGTCACTGCATTAATCCAGCACAAGGCCGTTATGGCGGAAATGATGCATTGTAAAGGCTCACCCGTAACAGCTCCGTCCAGTTTGCTGGCTGTTTAAACGGAACCAGAGTCAGTGATCTTTGGCTGGCGGATTTTATGACTCCGCTGTGCTGTAATAACCTTACAGAGCGGATGCAGTGCACGAGTACTCGGGACGCCATGTCTGTTGAAACTCTTTTACCCAAAATGCATAGCAGCAAAATATAACAGCGGAGTCGGCATGTGCGTGCGCATGCGCACAGAGCCTGCTCTGTCTCACACCCCTTTCTTACAAGTTTCCCTTGGATTTAATTACACATTTCACGTTAATGAAAAGAAAAAAAAAACAGTCAACGTATTTGCTTGAATATATTAATTTAGATGTTTAACTTACTAAGAAAGAAAACCTACAAAAATTAAAAACTCTTACTTTGAAAGAATACCGGAAATAGCATGTTCCTCACTACAGTACAATAACAACTGGCTTTCACATAGATGTTGATGTGCTCAGTTTTATCAGTTTATGTATGTTGTTGTTGTTTTTTTATTACGTTAAAAATTTTTTATTTAATCCACGCTTATTTTCCAGAATATTCCGTTGGTCGGTGAGGAATATAAGAGGTTTCGCGCTTGAATCTAAATGTGAGGTCAGTGTTGGTGGAGCTGTCAAAAATGTCACAGTTTTATTACACTTGATCAATAAATAAATAAATGTTTTCAGATATTTGATGAATATATATTTTTGGAAAAGTTAACCTACTCGCGGAAAGAGGTAGAATGAATAGATAAAGTAGGAATGTAGGAATAGTGACCCAAACATTTCAGTTGAATCTTAAAATGGCGGCACAAAATGTAAGAATGTAGCCTGAGGACACTTCATGATATGGTGACAGTGCAAATAATTTTCTTATTCAGCAACAGAATTAGTGATTTAAAAATATAAGAATGCATTTTATGTAATTTAATATATATATATATATATATATATATATATATATATATATATATATATATATATATATATATATATTATCTGTATATATATATATATATATATATATATATATATATATATATATATATATTATCTGTAAAATATATCTACAACTATGAATTTTACTTCCAGTGTACATGTTATGTCACTGTACTTTTATTGACAGTTTGTTATTTGTGTGAAGTGACAAAGCTGTAAGAGGAACCTATCAAAAAGATGTTTATGATGTTAATAATCAGGTGGCATGGAGCCGGCAAGTGTGGAGAACCTGTGTGTGTTGTACCACAGTGCTGATTACCTGGTGCTCAATAAACACTGGGACATTCGCATCGACAGCAAACTGTGGAGTGAAACGCACACAGTGCAGAAACAACTGATGTACCGGTTCCCTCAGCTCGCCGACCCTCAAACACACTACGGCTTCAGGTAAACACACGTGGATACCTTCACATAAGCACACAGATATGCACAATTTATGCTACAGCTTTGGTATACTGACCAGTTTTCAAGGAGGCACTGTAGAGTTTGACTTGGTTCTGTGTGTGTGTGTGTGTGGACGGTTTGTGTTCTCTGCAGATTCTGCCATCAGTTGGACTTTTCCACCAGCGGTGTACTGTGTGTGGCGCTGAATAAAGCAGCAGCTGGACGAGCGTATCGCTGTTTCAAAGACAGAACAGTAACCAAGGCTTATCTCGCTTTGGTATACACACACACACACACACACACACACACACACACACACACACATATGTATGTCTCACCTGGCACACCTGGCACACGCGGGCCTGTATTCATGAAATTCTTTGGAGTGTCTGTACAATCAAACGCACATCTGGTCAGCGTGTGTGTAAGTTTGAGTGTACCGTTTTAACAACAGTCAACATCAATATCAACAATTACAGCAATTAAGTGTTCTATAAGTAATAACAATAATCAAGTTAATAATCGGAGGAACCTCATACAAAAAAATAGGTAACGAGGTTTAGCATCAACATTTGTATATGTGAGTTGGAATGTGTAGAGCTTTATCAGTTAGTACTAGATTTTATAGCATATTTTTTTAGCATATCGGGACACACACCGATCATCCATAACATTAAAACCACTGACAGGTGACATGAATTACATTGATTATCTCATTACAATGGCATCTGTCAAGAGGTTGGATATATTAAACAGCAAGTGAGCAGTCAGTTCTCAAAGTTGATGTGTTGGAAGCAAGAAAAATGGGCACGTGTATGGATCTTAGCAACTTTGATAAGGGACGAATTTTGATGGCTAGATTACCGGGTCAGAGCATCTCCAAAACATCAGGTCTTGTGGGGTGTTCCCAGTATGCAGTGGTTAGTACCTACCAAAAGTGGTCTGAGGAAGGATAAGTAGTGAACCAGTGACAGGGTCATGGGCACCCAAGGCTCACTGATGTGCATGGGGAGTGAAGGTAGCCCATTTGGTCCGATCCCACAGAAGAGCTACTGTAGCACAAACTGTGAAAAAGTTAATGCTGGCTATGATAGAAAGGTGTCAGGACACAGTGCATCACAGCTTGCTATGTACGGGGCTGCATAGCCACAGACCAGGCAGAGTGCCCACTTCACTGCTGAAAGTACCTACAATCCATGGAGCAAAGGAAGAAGGTGATCTGGTCTGAACAATCATGTTTTTAAGACAAACTACCTTTTTTAAATCAGCTTCACTAAAAATATATATTTTACCCTTACTTCTTTCCTGGGATCTTAGAAAACTCTACTCTGCTGAATGCCTTCTTTCTACTGGCTCACTGTTGCAGGTCCAGCATAAATTAGGGCATGTTTAAATGTAAATTAGATGTATATGAGGGTCATAAACATGTCTGATTCCTGTGCAGGTTCGAGGCACTGTGGCCGATAGCAGAATGACGCTGGACGCTGCCATCGGTAAAAATACCACTGAGGGGAAAACGCACATGATGTGTGTGGAAGGAACAGAAGGTCAGAATCACGAGGACCTCACATGCACTTTTACACAGGAATTAAGCCACTGTTATATCACAGCGCTGTTGAATTCTCACATCTGATTGGTCAATAGGTGTTGATTCATTTTCTATAACAGCAGGTCTGAAACTCTGACAGAGGCAAATTTGGAAAAAGCAAAACAGTACAAGTGATGATTGATTCTGTGGATGAAAATGGCTGCTCGACAAGTGGATGATCTGTTAACCTGCAACTCAGTGCAAATGAAAGTTTCATTGGTTTTCTCCCCCCCCCTCCCTTTCTTCTATTGTGGCGGTAGGATGTGAGAATCCCAAGCCGAGCCAAACATTATTAACTGTATTAGAATATGGATCATATGATGGAGAGCCTGTTACTAAAGTTCTTCTACAGCCTCTTACAGGTAAAAAATTATCATTTCTATCACACATCTCATAGAGGGAATGTACACTCACTGTCCACCTGTTCATTTATGTAGTTATCCAATCAGTCAATCATAAGGCAGTAGCACAATGCATAAAATCGTGCAGATACAGGTTGAGAGCTTCAGTTAAGGTTATGTTAATGACAACTGCATGAATGTGCATAATAAAGTGGACAGTGAGCGTATCCCTCAATATTACACATAAGATTAACTGAAGGAAACATAAATCAGTAATCAATTTCTTCCCTTTTAGGACATTTATTGAATTTTTTTTCTCTTTTCGGATGCTTTTATTATATTATAATTTATAATTTAAGTTTAGAACTGAAATCTTTACTCTTCCCCTTTTAGGACGCACCCATCAGCTCCGAGTGCACTGCAGCTCTGTTGGTCACTCCATCGTGGGCGACTTCACTTACAGCCTCGGAACAGACAACGCTCCGTACCGCATGATGCTCCACGCTTACTTCCTCCGAATCCCTCTGCAGCACGAGGTCATCGAGGTCACAACTTCCGATCCTTTCGTTATCGAACTTGACCCCAAATGGTCGCCAGAAACACGTGTTCAAAATCTCGAGAGCTTAATGACTGAAATAATACTGAGAACTAAAGCAGAAGAGCGACAAAGGCAGGAGGAGAACTTAGCGCATGAAGAAGAGAAAAAGAGAAGGAGGAGGAAGAGTGTGGAGGAGAGTGAGGAGGAACGAGCACAGTGCCAGCAATGGCTCTCTGAATGGACGCTCAGTGACTAATCATTTTTTTTATTTATCATCTTGTCTTGTTGGTTGTGATTATTATTATTTATTATTATTATTATTATTTTAAAACAAATAAATTGGTTCATGATGATCATGCTACTGTTTTTAAGACTCACCAGATGTTTCTCTGCATGACCATTTTCATCATTTTAACTGTAAAAGAACATCGGTCAGAGCCACACCATTTTTAGGATTGTGTCACCCCACTGAGGACATATCACGGTTAAACAGATCACGAGAAAATCCGAATCAAATCTTGTGTGTGAAGCTGAAACATTTATCAATGATTGATTTTTTTTTTTTTTTCAGGGTTACGAGCACAAAGTGCTACATGATGACCCCGATTCCCAAAAAAATTGGGATGCTGTATAAAAATGTAAATAAAAACAGAATGCCAGATTTGATTCACAATAGAACATAGAAAACATATCAAATGTTTAAACTGAGGAAATGTACCATTTTAAGAAAAAAAAAGTTCATTTTTAATTTGATGGCATCTCAAAAAAGTTGGGATGGGGCCAACAAAAGGCTGGAAAAGTAAGTGTCACTAAAAAGAAACAGTGGGAGGTTAATTGGCAACACGTCAGTAACATGATTGGGTATAAAAAGAGTATCTTAGAGAGGCAGAGTCTTTCAGAAGTAAAGATGGACTGAGGTTCATCAATCAAAACAGATTCAGAATAATGTTTCTCAACGTAAAATTGTGAAGACTTATTATCTCATCATCTACAGTACATATCATCATCAAAAGATTCTGAGCATCTGGAGAAATCTCTGTGCACAAGGAATGAAGGTGAAAATCAATATTGCATGCCTGTGATCTTCAGGCCCTCAGGCAGCACTGCATTAAAAACAGGCATGATTCTATAATGGAAATCACTGCATGGGCTCAGAAACACCTCCAGAGCTCATTGTCTGTGAACACAGTTCAACGTGCCATCCACAAATGCTGGTTAAAGCTCCATCATGCAAAGAAGCAGCCATATGTGAACGTGATCCAGAAACACCGCCGTCTTCTCTGGGCTAAAGATCATTTAAAATGGACTGAAGCAAAGTGGGAAACTGTTCTGTGGTCTGACGAATTGAAATTT
Organism: Ictalurus punctatus; assembly: GCF_001660625.3. Classification (NCBI taxonomy): domain Eukaryota; kingdom Metazoa; phylum Chordata; class Actinopteri; order Siluriformes; family Ictaluridae; genus Ictalurus; species Ictalurus punctatus. Next base: position 12,098,307 of record NC_030417.2, read on the forward strand.
GAAATTCTTTTTGGAAACCATGGACACCACGTCCTCTAAACTAAAGAGGAGAGGGACCCTCAGGCTTTTTATCAGCGCTCAGTTCAAAAGCCTGCAGTACGTATGGTGCCTATGGAATTCATCAGTGCCTATGGAATGAGCAGCTTGCACATCTGGAAAGGCATCACTGCTGAAAGGTATATACAGGTGAGAGCAACATCTGTTTCCATCCAGATTCCATTCCATCTTTACTTCTGAAAGACTCTGCCTAACATACTCTTTGTATACACAATCATGTTACTGCCAATTAACCTTCAGCTGTTTCTTTTTTACTAACACTTACTTTTCCAGCATTTTGTCCCAACTTTTTGATTGTGTTTCAGCCATCAAATTCAAAATTACCTTCTTTTTTTTTTTTTTTCTTAACCGGTACATTTCCTCAGCTTACAGTGTAAACATTTGATATTTTCTATGTTCTTTTGTGAATAACATTTGCAAATCATAGCATTCTGTGTTTATTTACATTTAGTAAAATTTTACACAGGGTTGTATAATACAGTGGTTTTCAAAGTGGGGGGCAATTTGGTGTGAAAAATTATATATATATATATATATATATATATATATATATATATATATATATATATATATATATATATATATATATATATATATATATATAATCAATCATGTTATTTTTAGGGTTTTTTGCTATTTTTATTACTATAACATGTTATATAAGGGGGGATATATTCATAAGTCTGTATTTTTAATGTGTTTTAAAGACATCTTGCAAAAAGGGGGGCCTCGGTCAAATGTTAATACAATTTGGGGGGCCTTGCCCTGAAAGAGTTTGGGAACCCCTGGTATAATATACTTGTTTGTTTCCTTTAGTTTGTATTAAATCACTTAACTAACTAACTACTTCACCATATGATTCGACTAAAGGTTGTAACTCGTAATTCCCAACCTCTGAAAGAAAAAAAACTAAGAAATAATAATAAGTAATAGTAGTTGTATCACATTACAGATGTTTACATAGTCCACAAGATGCAGTAATAATTTACACAAACGAACCAGTTCAAAAGTTTACATACACTTGATTATTAATACTGAGTGTCGTTACCTGGATGATCAGTGACTGTGTTTATGTTTTGTGATAGTTGTTCATGAGTCCCTCGTTTGTTCTGAGCAGTTAAACTGCCCACTGTTCTTCAGAAAAATCCTCCAGGTCCTGCACATTCTTTACTTTTCCAGCATCTTCTGTATATTTGACCCCTTTCCATCAGTGACTATATGATTAAGATCCATCTTTTCACACTGAGGACAACAGAGGGACTCGTACACGACTATTACAAAAGGTGAAAACATTCACTGATGCTCACCCTTCAGAAGCTAAATAAGATATTTACATGTTTCCCAGAAGACAAAATAATTACAGGCAGTGTAATTGCTCGGACACAGGATTAAGAATCAAGTGTATGTGAACTTTTGAACTGGTTCATTTGTGTAAATTCAGTCTTGTGGACTATATGTAAACATCTGTTATGTGAATTAGCTTATTCAGGGCAGAACTTAAAAATGCATGTTTTTTGTTTTGTTTTTTTTTAACAATCCCTCTTTAAAAAAAATTATACATTTTTGCAGATAATTTCACACCCACAGGTTAAATGCTGCAGGTCACCAAGAAATAATCTCTTTTACAAATAGGCACCATTTCTCAATCATGTACTGAAAATTATGTAAACAAACAAAAAAGTCATACCACAAGTCATGTGATGTCTGTTATAATCAGCGAGGGTGTGTTTTCACAGAGACACATTTTGTGCTGCAGAATCTACACAATAAATACACGCTTTTCATAAAGACCGCTCCTCAACTTCTGCCCCTCCTGACTTCAGTCTTTTACACACTGCTCAGGGAAACAATCGACCTCCCTGCGCAGTCTGTGTTCCGTCTACACACACACACTTACATGTAGAGTGCTTAAATATAAAACACAGTGTTCATGGAGTTAGACTAAAGATAAACATACAGATCTGTATCAGTTAGAAACATCCTTCATATTTCAGCGAAGGGAGGAAATGACAGATAGAAAGAGTCTGGTTTGAAGATCTAATCATCCGTGGTTAGATTTGGCTTAGTGGGAGGAATTTCTGATAATAGCTCTTGGTCACATCGATCATCAGCTCCTGTGTGCACTCTGGCAGCTCTCCGGTAAATAACCCTAAAGAAAGAAAGAAAACCCACACGAATAAAACAAAATTAGGTTTGAGATCTTTGAAATCTTCTTTGCCTATTCTTGTGTGATGAGCACAACATGTACAGCCTCGGTTCAAACTCTGCTTTGTCTAAAAATGGGCTCTGAAGTGGTGCAAGTGCACAAGCAGTTAGTGCTCTCCTCCAAGCGTATTCAGCTGCTTTGTAATGTAGCACGAACAGCATTTTGAAAAGGTGCTTCGCAAAGTTTCTCAGCATGGTAAAGTAGTCAGGACATACGATTAATCAGGAAAACCGTGCTGTGGATTCTTCTCAGATAACATGATAACAGATAGCATGATAAAATAAAATCGTACTAATTAACTAAGACGAGAGTCTGGTGAGTGAGCAACTGTTTACTACTGCTATAACGCAAGTGATAACAGGAAGTAACTTGATCTGTGGATGTTCCATAACATTAAACGTAACGATAAATGAATAAGGGTGTTTTCACATATAGTTCGTTTTAAAACTTAAAGTGAACCAGAAAGAGAACCGGCCGAAAGTGACCTCAGTCCTTTTGGTTTTCATAATATAGTGGACTCGAACGAGAACCCGGTTCTTTTTTTGGCCCTCTTCAGCAATAAAGTGATCTCAGACGGTTTCTTATTCACGCTACAATTTCATAAGAACTCAGACCCAAGCTTGCACCCAAAATTTTATCCAAGTCATCATAGAAGGGACAGGAATCCTTAATTTCAGCGGACTCTCCACTTCGACGCATTTTATCACGGGTGTTCATGTACTTCTGTCATAGTTTTTGTTTTACTATTACCCGGCATTGTAGTGCTGTTCTGTTATAGCCTCTTTCCTTCATTTTTTTGAGAAAACAAAAGAAACACTTATGTTCTTATGTGTTGAGGATAATTGACATTTAATCCATCCATCCATCCATCCATCTTCTATACCGCTTTATCCTTTTCAGGGTCACGGGGAAACCTGGAGCCTATCCCAGGGAGCATCAGGCACAAGGCAGGGTACACCCTGGACAGGGTGCCAGTCCATTGCAGGGCACACTCACACACCCATTCATACACTACGGACACTTTAGACAATCAGTCTACCATGCATGTCTTTGGACTGGGGGAGGAAACTGGAGTACCCAGAGGAAACCCCCGCAACACGGGGAGAACATGCACAAATGAACCATACTCGGACCATCTCCGGAGGTGCAGTTCGCTTTTGGGTCCTTTTAGGGGGGTCTGAGATCACTTGGTTTGTTCACACATACACGCTGATCCACTCCGAGAGCGTTTGGAGGGCTCAGACGAACTAGGTGTGAAAACACCCTAAAATTATGGTGTGTTTATAAATAGATTTGAATTTAATTGTCACTCTTGGTGAATCGCTGTGGTATAAAAGGAAGAAGAAAAAAAAAAAAAACACTTGGTGATATAAAAGAAGTATGGCGTTAAATAACAGTAACTCGCCACTCTGTTGTTGATTATTTTTCTAGAACAGCACGTCCCACTGTGTTTTATTCACACTTAAGAGCAAGAGAAATTTCTTTCTAGGTTCTTTCACTCTCTTTGTTCCCTCTCTGCGAAAAAGAATGTTAAAGATATGTTTAAATGCATGGGCACTGACCTGGACACCCAGAGAACACTGTAAACGGAGGAACGACTGTCTCCGGAGGCAGGACCGTGTTATCCAGTATTTTACAGCAGTCTTTCAACACACACCGCCGACCCTGCACCACACACACACACTTACTTCACTTTAATAACATGGCAGCTGGATCCATGTTCTGAATTTCTGTGATTCACAGTGTGTCATAATTATGCAGCTCCATTCCATCATATAAACATCGCTCCACACACACTCACCCTCAATCCATTGTGGTGTTAACTGGAATGGTGTGAATGTGGACTATGGCCCTGTTTATACTGGTGCGTTTTGAAATGAAAACGATCCTCGTCCACACTGGTGTTTCTGCTGTGTTTCAGAAACGATCTCCGTCCATACTACGTGACCGAAAACGCATGTCACATGACCATTCATGCACACTGGCCATGCGCATACGAGTGTAAACAGGAAGTTGGTTGCTAGTCCAAACCGGCGTTCCATGTAGGGCTCACGCTGCTTGAAACGAGATTTGTTGTCGATTGCTCTAATCATAGCTCGCCTCTTGCGCATGTAGGCAGCTGCAGTATTATAAAATACAGAATTTAACTGCACAATGGCTGGCAAGAATGACAACAAAGCCAGAAAAGCTTGCGGTTCAGTCTCCGTGCTGTTGTATATGATCAAGATAGCGTAATGGTCATATTGTACGGGCTTGACGAATCAGGGAAGCTTAGGCAAAGATCCAGAAGACTCAATCAGGGGATGAATGTGGGCAAAGCCATGCCTTCGTTTTCAAAAGTCTTCGTTTTGGTCCGTTTACACTGAAACGCGATCCCGGAGTTTTCAAACTAAAAGGGGATTTTCGGGGTTTCCAGAAGTCACCGTTTTCGAGTGTTGAAAACGTCGGAGTAGTGTAGACGAGAGGCGTAACCGTAACAAAAGTTTTCAAACGAAAACGTTCTAGTGTAAACAGGGCCTATACAGTGGATAGCGGTGGGGTGTTGATTAGCTGAGATATATGTTTGGTGTCTGAAGTTTGCTTCTTAACCCTACGTTCACACTAGGAAGTAACAAAGTGACAGGTGATCATTCATTTTCTACGTACGTGCATGACACAGACAGGCAAGCAACAATGCGACAGCGGAAAGGAAGTAGAAGAGCGCCGGTGCCTCTGGTGAGTGTATGTACAGAATACAGTTAGCTTGCTTGGGTAATTCGCTCACGAAGCCTGGAAGGTAGCATGTAAATACATACAACAGGCTACAGAGGACTTGACTGTTGCTAATGTGAATGCAGGGTAAATCTGCTCGTTGTTTAAGGAAACACAGGAATCCAACTGGACTGACTAGGAATATACATATAAACTACGTACGATGACGCAGTTTTTCCCGATGTGAACGTATGAGCCGATCTGAGCCGCATTTACAACACAGTCCTCCTCTATGAACACGTGATCTCCGATGTGCAAGGGGAAGAAAGCCACCCTGTGGAAACAAGACAAATATCCTATACTGAGTATTCATAGTCAGGAGGATAATACAGTCCCTGAAAGTCTGATTCCGTATCAGATTTGATTTGATCTTCCACATTAGCACAACTTGTCTAAAATGCCTATTGTACGAATTTCCTAGTGCAGTGCTTCTCAAACATTTTGTAGCCATGGACCCCCTTCAACTGTGAAATAAATTCATTGGTTAAAATAAGATTTATTTTTTTTGGGAGCCACAGAGCTTTTTAGTCTAACACATTAGGCCTGAGTTGACTTTGGTGCTTGGACCCCTAAATATATATAATAATATATATTTAATAATTAGTCCCTCCAGGATTTTGCGACCACAGAAATGAACGCAAAATCAAGCAAATGCCGCAACATATGGTGGACCTTGCAATTTTTCAAAAATTACCACAGATTTGGGCAAAGATACATCATGTGATGTTATCACGATGCACATTCAGCCAAAGCCTTCTTCGATTCACGTGCATCAAAAATGAGTAAAGCTAAAAAAGGTCTCATTTACCAACAAACATCACTGTAAAATTGCAATTTCGCTAATTCAAGTAATTTTACGCAAAGAAAGCAGGAAAAAAAAGAAAGAAAAAAAGCCACAGCAAAATAGAGCATTTTTTTGTGGAAACAATCACCAAAAAAATTTTTTTTTTTAAATCTACGAAATCCTGTACGGACTGAATAACCTTGATAATGTCGGCTGTGGTCTATGCTACTGTGACAAAATGCTTCATAGTCCCCAGGACGTCCCTGGTCCCCACGTAGAGAACCACTGTCCCAGTGCAGTACATCAGTTACTGTGAGAAACTACTGGGAGATATCCTGAGCTCAGGAATAACAGTAATGGTGCAATCCTAATCAAAATCCTTTCATATGATCTGCACGTAGATCAGCTGAGATATTACACTACGTTAGCACTAAAGACCAGCTGAAGGCCATCTAATGCTTCTCAAAGCATTAGTTTTTGGCAAAAAACTAATTTCAGAAGTAGATACGCTAGAAAACAAATGTCTTGTATTTAGGGCTGGGTAAAAAAAAAATATAAATTCCCCCAAATCGATTCTTAATACACGTACTTTACTTGAGAGGATGTGAATATTATATGTACTTCGGATCTCGTCCTGAACATGTCTCCACCTTTCCTGTTTTGAATTTTGAAAGCGGTTTTATTTCTTAAACATGTTTCAAGTTGTTAATGAATTTCACTGTTGCACATTTACAATGTTTATTTTTTACATTAATGTGCAGTTTGTGCTTACCTTGTGTGCATTGTATGCACATATTTATGATTTCTTGTTACAATGTTTGTTCCTCAAAGTAAAAAGTAATTAAACATTATTGTGTGCACCCTATTGCTAATGTAAACGTGTATTTCAGTAACATAGCTAAGTAGGAGGATTTCAGTTACCAGCATTTATATTAAAATATGGATTTCATGTCTGGAACTAACATTTTAAATGAAATATTGATAACTAAACAATATTGAATCGAAACCATATAAATGAGAATCAAATCACCAAATTGGTCACAATACCCAGCCCTACTTGCATTGCGATTCTAAATTACCATCTGTTCTTGATTTTGTGCATCTTGATGGGACACTTTCAGCTCCTTACCCCTTGCTGAACTTTTTAAACGGTGGCCGGATCACACTCCTGCTCTTGATGACGCAGTGCCTGCCAACTCTGACATTAGCCAGATCTCCTCTGATGATGCAGTCATTCATCACTATGGTCTGATAAGAGGCAGAAAACCACATTCAGACTAACAGACACATAATATTACACATAAGTGGAGATGTCAATTTGGGCTTACTTTTCCATTCAGAACAATGTTCTGGCTCCCACAAAGAACCGACTGCCTGCTCACTTTATTGCCTGACGCCTGCAGGGAACACAAAACACAAGAATATTCAAACAAGAAAAATGTAAGGAGTAAACAGCATCATAGTTCCCATAATAATAGGTGTATCTCCATGATCAATATTTATCAGCATCACGTATAAGTGTAACACGAAACGGCTTGATTTGATTCCGCACGTTGACATTGGTTCCTTTTGAAACAGGGAGTCCGAGTGATGAAGTGCTTGACTGATTGTTTCGAGATGCGCAAAACCCACGCCGAAGCTCCGAACTACAAACGATAGCTTAGGAATGCGATAAATATGAAGAACAGCAAAACGTTAACGCGAGAGACAGTGTATAAAGATGAGGTAGCGAGCTATTCCAGCCCCGAGTTAGTGAAACACTCCTGTGAAAAGTGTCAAATAACTGTGAACAAACTGTGTTACTTGTGTTCTCAACCAAGGGATGGTTGGAATAGTGTGCAGGAAGTCGAAAGCAACAAACAAACAAACAAACAAACAAACAAACAAACAAACAATACACAAACGAACCATGTTTGCTGCTAACACATAGCTACTATAGAGCAAGCCCCGCCCCAAGGGCGGGACATATACGCTCTAGAGAGCATTTAATTGACAAGCACACACTCAGTACTGGATGAGTTATAAAAAAAAAAAAAATTAAATCCTTTCTCCAGCAAGCATGACAACCTACAACCTTAAAACAAAACCCCCAAAACATGCGTTGTATTTTACTGAAACACCAATTGTTATTTAATCTACATGATCTGTCCTACTGCATTTTAAGTTTAACACGTTATTATGGAGTTTTTGTGTTTAAGAAGGAAAACACCAAAACACAAAACGCCATTAGGGTCAGTTCTCCCTCTAAGAATATGGTAGTACTTCAGCTCTGCAGAAACGTTTTGCCAGCTATGAATAAATGAATCATTGCCAATTACCACAGACATCTGAAAGTACAGAAATGCTTAGTTATCACTGTTAGCCTCCTAGCTGAGCTAGCAACTCATCCTCAACACAGCCGCGATGGCACTACAACCTGTATAATAAAATCATAAAACATTCACGTACTGTCTCGATGTATTCAGCCTTGTTATATAAAATTTCACTCAGCTCCATTCCTGCAAAATGGTAATGCTTACAGCGGGGTTTTTTTGTTCAGCTAGGGCGTTAGCTATTCTCTCACGCCTGTATACCAATAAGTCCCGCCCACACCCACTCTACTCGATAACGATGCATTCCAATTGGCGGATTTCTCGTGAGCATGAACGACTAGCCAATCATAGTACAGGAACGTGAAGCTATCTTGTCACTTCCGCATCCAGGCTACATTAACTCTGATCACCTAAAAACTGGGACATGTAAGAGTCTTTAGTTATCTAGTAGGAATATCTAATATATAGTTATTTATCTCTTTATTTTATTTTATTTTATTTTATTTTATTTTATTTATGTAGTATTGTTTTGGTATTAGTATTTATTTATTTATTTTTTGTTTTTATTTTTTTCCATTTTATTTAAAATTTTCTGCCATTCCGCTGCCCACACTCCAGTCCAGTAGGTGGCGGTATTGCACTGTTAACTGGTTTGCCAAACGCCATTAAAACAAAAACAAGAAGAAGAAGAATAAGAGGAAGAACTGATCACCTGGCCAAAATAAAGTCATTACTAACTGAACACATTACTGCTTAATAATTTCATAATCAGTACTAAAACAAAGCAATTAAATAAATAAAAAGACAAAAAAAAATCGCGTAAATAATTATTAACCACTTTATCCAAGGCAGGGTCACAATGGAATCAGAATCCATCCAAGTGGATCCACTGTGTGATCCACCATGTGAATTTGTGGAGTGGGAATACACCCAGAACATGGCAGGGCACCATGTACACACACGTTCACACACTTGTTCACACCTAGATGCTGCTTAGAGTAGCAAACACACCTACTAGCATGTTTTTGGGAGGTGGGAGAAAACTGGAGAACACAGAGGAAACCCACACAGACATGAGGACAACATACAAACCTCCACACAGCAAGTCGAGCTCAGATTCAAACCAGGGACCCTGTAACTGAGAGACAGCAGTGTTACCCACTACACCCCGTGCTAATATAAACTATTTCTAAAAATTAGCATACCTAATGTTACCAGCAGCATCTTTTGACTTTCATAGCTAACCAGGTTTGTTAACAAGCTAGCTAGTTTAACTGTAATATTGGAGCAGATGGAAGCTGACGTTCATGACCTTGGTGTCTCATGAATCAGGGTCTAAGCCATCCTTCATTTTCAAGGAAAATAAATGTATAAAAATAAAATTACAATTTATTTTCCTATTCACACCATTTTATTTGCTGTTAACAAATGGCTATATATATATATATATATATATATATATATATATATATATATATATATATATATATATATATATATATATATATATATATATATATATATATATATATATATATATATATATATATATATATATATATATATATATATATGTATGTGTGTGTGTGTGTTGAATGATTACACTGAATGAAATATTTAGTTTCATTCAGAGTTAATTATTTAATTATTTAAGTCTGTGTCTCTATCACATAACATGTCATCGGCAGTGATTGAGAAGGTGCATGTGAGATACAGTAGTGGTTTAAGAATGGAAATGGCAAGTTACTGAAAGGTAGTAAAATTAGTTTTTAGCTCTCCCATTGAATATCCCAACCGGCTATATCTAGCTATATTTCACAGACAGCAATGTGCCACAATGGTGCCAAAATACCAACTTTAGGCTACTTAGCAGGGTAACATTCCCCTTTGACTTTTTCATATTAACCCAAATAAATAACTAGTTGGAAAGTGGTAAAAAAAAAAAAAAGGTTGCATTTATAACGCCATACGTAACAGTTCAGAGAAGCTACACATGTTTTTGTGTTATTGGATTCTATTTATTTTCAACAACCACTGCATAAGTGATATACAAATTCTATATACAATCAAATTTATGCAGAAACAAACCGAGGTACATTTCAGTACTTTGAAATAGTTTCAATACTCCTCCACATCGTGTGCAAAGGGGACATTTGGCCAGGTTTTTTAGTTGAGCAGGACATTTATTTCGGTCCTTGACCTAACACGGCTGTGGAGGTGCTGGTTTTACCTCCATGGCTGGCTATTGGGACCACATACAGGGTGGTTTCTGATGTGTTTGACATGCCCAGATCGACTATCTACATCAATCGAGTGGCACTGGCTCTGCGATGGATGATGGATGACTGGGAGTTGGTGGAGAGTGTTAGGAGATTCGGGGGCATTTAGCTTCTGGAAGGAGATGGTTATGTTGATGAATGTCACCTCCACAGCAAGCCTCGTGAGCCAGATGCCCAAATTGCAAGTTATTCCCTTCTATCCAACTTAAGGCTGAAGAGGAGATGATTAGGCAGACAGTGGGAGTGACCTGAGAGCTGCAACCATATTACACATTATTACATTTATACTCATTATTACGTTTAACAATACATATGACAGCTATGTAAAAAAATTGTTTTTACATCATTGTTTCCTGTCTCATCTTACTGGTAAATCTGAATCTGTTATTGTAAAAAAAAAAAAACCCACAAAAAAAACCACAAAAAAAACACACAAAAAAACAACCCCCCCAAACATAATAACGCATAATCTCTGGTGAATTAAGATAAAATACTGTAAGTAAAATGTATTTTTTATCAGTTTTTATTTTATATGATTTTTATTGCTGTATTGTACTTAGAGTATGTTCAACTAGCAATCAGGGAACCTACCAGTAAATACCAGTAAACATACCTGGAACATCCCCGTAAAACTTCAGCTTCCGTAATGCACGTTTCTGGTTTTTTTTTTTTTTTTTTAAATGGTTTATAAGTTTGTCCTCTGACCACAAGATGGCGCTGTGACCAAATACAAAAGATGACAATCATGTTCTACATATTTACACTGGTGTCTAAAAGTATGAGAGCACTTGTGAAAATGCTTCTGGCATTCTTTTTCAATTTAACACAAAGGCTTTCATTACAAATTATATTATTAGCAACAACTTAAAAAAAAAGTACAATCTTAAAAATATTTGCATGAATTTCAGAATTTCTTAGTATTTGGATTGTTCCCTTTTTCCTGTAATGACAATGTGCACTCAAGCTGGCATGGACTCCACAAGTTTGTGTAAAACTTGATGATCCATGTTATCAAATCCATCGGCGCCTGAACACGGGCTTCAGCGGAAGGGAAATCTGACCTTGTGTACAAAGGAGTTAATATGGTTAAGTAGTGACCTAGAAAATGTGCAATACCACCCATCCATCCATCATCTATACCGCTTATCCTACTGGGTCGCAGGGAACCTGGAGCCTATCCCAGGGAGCATCGGGCACAAGGCAGGGTACACCCTGGACGGGGTGATGTGCAACATCAACAATATTGAATAGTCACGATGTTGCACATTTCCTTTATTTTGTCTTAGACTTTTATATATGTTTCACAGATGAGATAAGGTTTTATTCTATTTTGGTCTCATCTGTCAATAAAACATTTTTTCATTAGCCTTCTGGTTTGTCCACATGATTGTTAGCAAGCTGCAGAAGAGCAACAGTGTTCTTTCTGGAGATCAGTGGTTTTCTCCTTGCAACCCTACCATGCACACCACTGTTGTACAGTTTTCTCCTGATGGTGGACTCATAAACATTAACAGTAATCAATGTGAGAGAGGCTTTTAGTTGCTTAGAAGTTTCCTTGTGTTCCTTTGTAACCTCGTGGACTATTACAGTTCTTGCTCTTGGAGCTATTTTTCTGAGCACTCCTGGGAAGGGTAACAATGGTCTTGAATTTCCTCCATTTGTATACAATCTATCTGACTGTGGATTGGTGGAGTCCAAACTCTTTAGAGATGGGGTTTGTGACCTTTTCCAGCCTGATTCAATTAAATTCAATTCAGTTTTATTTGTATAGCGCTTTTCACAAAGGACATTGTCACAAAGCAGCTTTACAGAAATGTATACATTTCAGATCTAAATTTTAAATTGATGAATGTATCCCTACTGAGCAAGCCAGAGGTTACAGTGGCAAGGAAAAACTCCCTGAGATGATATGAGGAAGGAACCTTGAAAGGAACCAGACTCAAAAAGGGAACTCATTCTCATCTGTGTAATTATAATTAATTCCCTTCTATAACTGTGTACTATATGATAAAATAGAGTGCAAACGTGTAATCAGGAAATTCACCACAGATCTCAACATGAAGTCTATTCTGTTGAAATCATGAACTGTCCACCGATGGAGATCCTAGCGCAAAGTCTGTTTGTGAAATTATAGTCCAAAACCGCTACTGCAACCACAGTCCCAAGACACCCCACCAGAACTGCCAGAACTGCCCGCATCAACTGCAGTCCAATGCAATCTCCACGGCTTCCAAGTGTCCCCAGGCTGTCCATATGGGGCCATACTCAGCAACAGTGACTGGCCTACAAGCGACGAGAACTCCAGAAGCAGGGCACCAGGACACTCCAGGATGGCCCGGAGAGCAGAATGGGCCAGGTCCACTGTTATCCCAGGAGCAACATGTAGAGCTTGTTATTGTAACGATTAGATGTTGGTATCGTCCACTCTTCGCAGGTGTTGGTGTCATCTGGAATCTTCGTAGAGGCTGGTTCTGAACTGGAGCTGTCACATTCACTAATTACCTCGGGATGGGCATCCCAAGGTAGGAACAGGAAATAAATAGAGAAGGATTAGCGTAGCTGCTGTTCATTGTATTTCAGGCAGAGATGACCATGTCCATTTTTATCGTTTTATCAGACATGACTGGAGTACAAGGTTATGAGATGTGTTATGTGAATGCTAGGCTAAAGAAATGTGTTTTTAATCTGGATTTAAACTGAGAGAGTGTGTCTGAAACCCAAACATTATCATGAGGGCTATTCCAGAGTTTAGGAGCTAAGTGTGAAAAAGCTCTACCTCCTTTAGTAGACTTTGATATCCTCTGTATTATCAAAAGTCCAGAGTTTTGCGACCTTAAACAGCATGAAGGATTGTAACATGATAGAAGATTGGTTAAATACAAAGGAGCTTGGCCATTTAGAATTTTATAGGCGAGTAGCAGTATTTTATAATCAATACGGACCTTAACAGGTAACCAGTGTAACCTGATGAGCATCAACAACTCTTTTTCTGAGATCTTAAGAAATCTCCTTTGTTCATTGTAATGATACACTTCTACATACATGTGTTGTGAAGATCAGACTTGGAAAGATCCCTGTTCTTTAAATAAAACAGGGCACTCACTTACATCGGATCATCACACTGATTGAAAACACCTGACTCTAATTTCACCTTCAAATTAAACTGCTAATCCTAGAGGTTCATTTACTTTTGCCACTTATAGATTCTCATTAAATAAATTACCAAGAATAATATTATTACATATATACATATATACAATACATACATATGTATACATATGTATACATGTATACGTGTGTGTGTGTGTGTGTGTGTGTGTGTATATATATATATATATATATATATATATATATATATATATATATATATATATATATATATATATATATTTACATATATACACACACACACACACACACACACACACACACACACACAGTGGGAGAGATAATCCATAAGGGGACATTTTAATTTTTATTTCTTTAATTTTGTTTGTTTCACAGTTTTGAGGACTTATTCCATTGAATATTACATCTGTTCCACTGTGCTGTGAAGCTACACAAGAACAGTGTAACTGAATGTGCTGTAGTTTCTGCTCAGCTTGATGATGAAATAATGAACCAGATGGACACAGAGGATGTAATGTCTGGTTTTATTATACCTGTATAAAAGTAGACCAGCTGTGGTTGTGTGGTTTATTTGCTTACAGCAATTGTTTTCAGGAATACATGGCAGAGAGTTGACAATTGAGTTAGAAATAAACAATACGTTTTATGAAGGCAAATATACTGCACTTTGTATAAACACAATCTGTCACCATTTTATTTAAACATGGAATGTAGCAGACTTCAGCTCAGTAATACTACACATACCTGGTAATAAAATAAAATACTACACTGGTAATAAAAAAGGTCAAACATTTGTATTTTTTAATTTGTTTGAACAACCACTCAACAAATGACAGTATATACATATGTTTTATATATATATATATATATATATATATATATATATATATATATATATATATATGGGTTACATTAAAAATGTTACAGTTACAAATCACTTCATGAAACATGTAATCAGTAATGTAATCCAAGCATCACAATATGAAAGTAATGTAATCTGAATATTTTGGGATTATTTGAAGGTCACATATGTACATAAAATCAAGAGAAAAGCAATATGATCTAAAATAATTTTATTTAGAGTTTATTTTAGAGCTTAAAATCATGTTCAGTGTTTGGATTTGTTTTAAATAAATAAATAAATAAATAAAAGATCAATGTTCCTGATGCGGGGAAAAGCTAGGGTGACCATATTCTGGTTTTCCAAAAAGACAACACCTTTTTTTTTGGGTAGGTGGGGGACTTAATAGCATTCAAGACAGCGTTGCTATGAATGCAGACTGGAAAAGACACACTATTAGCATCACATAAATATAAATAAATAAAATTGGTTTCACTCTGCCCACGTTTTACATTTTTTCCTAGATACTTTTGAATGTCCATGGAATAAAATAAAACATCAGATACCATGAGTGTACCTTCTGCCCCTTCTGCCATCATTCACACATTTGAGTGGCCTTGTAATACAAAGCAATGTGATAACATGAAATTAAAAATGACCTTATATGGCCATGGGCATTGTTTCAACTCAGGACAGCTGTCATTTGCTTCTATGTTGATGGCATACACAACAGTGCTTTGCCTTCGCATGTTCACTGAGAGTAGGCTAATGGTTGACAGGCAGGATTTTGGCCAATAGTTGCTGCAAGCCTTTTATAATCGACCAATTGGCATGCAAGAAGGCAGGAAATACAGAGAGGGGTTAAAGCAATACAAATACCCACACACATGATGCAGCATTAGATCAGAAGCACATCGTAACGAAACTAAAGCTGAACCCCAGACATTTTCTCAAATTTAGACGCTTTTTGAAGGTCAGAAAAAAGCACATGTCCGGAAAAATGAAGAGGTATGGTCACCCTAACAAAAGCATTTCAGAGAATAATTTGTTTTAATTTCTAAATTAACTTACTACAAAATTTATTGATTGAATACTGATAGTAGTCCTTTTTTTTTTTTTTTTTTTTTTTTTTTTACAAAATGTGTCTGTAATCTGATTACTTTGTTTTTTGATGTAACTGTAATGGATTACACTTACCAGTTTTTTGTATCCTGCTTAGGTCATTACATGTATTTCGTTACTCCCCAAACCTGGTTACAGCTGCAGGTTGTTGCTATTCACACACAAATCTAGTTTTACAAATGGATCACACACAAGGATTTATCCAATGTTAGCTAGCTGGCTCTGTTGGGGATAAATATTTACAGCTAGTTGGCTGTTGTGGGTTCACTTTCGAAGGGAAATCCACGTTGCGTGAGCTCAACGCTGTGGGAAGCTCCCTCGCTTGTGACCGGTATCTGAAGCTTGTGTAACATCATGCCTATTTATAGGCCTGCCGTGATCAGGTGATCAGGTGACATGGCAATTAAGCACGTTACATGATATATAAACGGCACCTGTGAACCACGCCGTCAGCCAAGACTGCATGTTGGTCATTTGTGTAACGTTCACAAAAAGATTCATTTCCTATCTTTTCAAATAAAGAAAGAAAAATCTCTTACTTTTCTGTCGCTTTAAAAAAAGATAAGAAAAAAGAATGAGCGAGAGTGAATTCAGGAAGTGTTACGCGTTATTCAGGAAGTGTTATTTCATCACGGGGGGGCGGACACACTTTCTGTTTGAAGTGTCTAGGAATGGAGCACTCGTGAGGTCTGCATTATTAATGCCTTACAATCAGACAACTCCGCTCGCGGCTTGCTCTCTTCTCGGCCGAAGGAAGTCGGGTTTCAGAGCCTTGTAGATCTGGGCCAGCCGCTGCCGAGGTAGCTAGCAAGCTCAGTTCCTGGGGATCCCATATACATCTGGAAGAGGAGCCGGAGACGAGCTCTGTCTTTCGGGTCAGGCTCTCCACCGGACTCCACCAACTCCTCCTTCTATTATGGAAAGCCAAAACACCCTCTCTGACACTAAGGAGCCAGTAGGGGGAGCCATTGCACCAAAAACAGAGAGCAGCTCTCAAGCATATAAAGAGCTGCTTGAAGTGATTACTAGGGCAGTTGAAAAACTAAATCTAGACTGGCCCGGGGAAGAGGAAGTGGCTCATAGCAGGCTGGATGAGCACTTCCTCCGCTGTGAAAATAAATCTCCCTCACACTGCAGAAAACTCCCCTTTTTTCCAGAAGTTCATGATGAAATATCACGATTCTGGGGAAAACCATACACTAGCCGTGTTTAGAACCCTGCGCCATCTGATTATTTGGCTACCGTGGGGAGTGAACAGCATGGCTATTTAGCTATGCCAAAGGTGGAGGAGGCACTTGCGAGCCACCTCTCTCCATTGATGGCAGGTAATTTAGGGTGGGCTGGCTTTGCCTTCCAAGCCATGTGAAGCCTCCTTGGCGTTGGTGGGCAAAGCCTATGCAGCAGCGGGTCTTGCGTGTGGGTCACTGTATACAAAGGCAGCGTTGTAGGCCTACCAAGCAGATCTGATGAGTGAGCTCAGCTCTGGGGAGGGAATTGGGCCTGAGGCAGTGGAAGAGTTGAACCACTCCACAGATTTGTCTCTTCGGGTGACCAAGCAAATGGGCTATCATATCGCCGTTCAATGGGTAGCGGCGCCGTTAATGCCATCGCCGACAGGTTTCGCGATGCGAAACAGCAAATGGTGACTTTCAGCCAGTTCCACTGCCAAATGTGTCTCCATGGGTTCTGTCTACCGTAGAAAAGGGTTACTGGGTCCAGTTCAGAGCTCGACTCCCCGGGTCAGCACAGAGCAGAGCCCGACATTAGTAAGATCTCGCTTGGAAAAAGGGGCCATATGACATGTACCACGTTCCATGAGAAAGGGAGGTTTTTACAGGTTTTTATTTCCTGGTCCGCAAAAAAGTTGTGAGTATATGGCCAATTTTAGATCTGCATCATCTGAACCGTGCGCTTAAGACATACAGGTTCAAGATGCTGACACTCAAACTTATTGTGCCACAGATTCAGTTTGAGGACTGGTTTGTGTCAATAGAGCTAAAAGACGCATATTTCCACATAGGAATATCGCCCAATTACAGGAAGTTCCTGAGGTTCGCATTTGGAGGCAACACATACCAATATTGGGTTCTTCCCTTCGGGCTAGCTTTATCCTCTCGTAAAACCTTCACAAAGTGCATGGATGCTGCTCTGGCTCCCTTGCGACTCCAGGGCATCCGTGTACTAAACTACCTGGACGATTGGTTAATTAGATTTATTACATTTATGGTTTTTGGCAGACGACCTTATCCAGAGCGACTTACATTTATCTCATTAATACAACTGAGCAATTGAGGTTTAAGGGCCTTGCCAGTAGTGGTAGCATGGCAGTGCTGGGGCTGACCTTCTGATCAGTAATCCAGAGCCTTTAACCACTGAGCCACCACTGCCCCATAATTCTAGCACGATCCAGGGAACTGGCACTTCAACATCGAGATGTTGTTCTTGCCCACATGAGGAGTTTGGGGCTCAGGTTGAACCTCAAGAAAAGTATGCTTTCTCCAGTGCAGAGGACAATTGTTCTAGGGATTATATGGGATTCTACTACGATGAGGGCATTTCTATCCCCAACATGTGTAGGGTCAATACTATCAACATTGTGGAAGATAAAGCTGGGTCTGGGCATCCCCTCCAGTCTCTACAAGAGACTGTTGGGCCTTATGGCAGCAGCAGCCAATGACATACCGTTGGGCCTATTGCACATGAGACTGTGTCAGTGGTGGCTGAAAAGTCGGGGGTTTAGTCCGAGGATGAAACCTCTGAGAGTAATCGGTGTCACGCGGCGATGTCTATGTGTTCTGAGAATTTGGAAGTGTCCCTGGTGTCTAGCCTCGGGTCACACTCTAGGGGTGTCTCCTTATCACAAGATGGTTCCTCATGGGCAAACTCTTAGATGGCTGTCCAGCTCGCAGTCTTTGAAGTGGCCCTCATCTGGAGTGGCAAATAAATTGCCTAGACATGCGGGCCATATTTCTTGCACTGAAGTTCTTTCTTCGTCAATTTAGAGGTCACCACGTGTTAGTTGTGACAGACAATACAGCGGTGGTCTCATATATCAACCACCAGAGAGGGTTACGTTCATGCCCCCTCCTCAGGCAGGCACAACTAATTCTTCTCTGGGCAGAGGGAAGGTTCTTGTCAGTGTGTGCAATGTACATTCCGGGCAGCCGGAATGTGGGGGCAGACATCCTGTCGAGGCAGGGGCTGAGGCCCGGGGGTTGGAGGCTCCATCTTCAAGTGGTGGAGTCCATATGGCGGAGGTTCGGCCATGCGGAAGTGAATGTGTTTGCCTCTGAGGAGACAACACACTGCCCACTGTGAATCGCCCTCACTCCTCCTGCACCATTAGGGCTGTACACCAGGGTGCACATGTGGCTGAGGTCACATGCTTTTCCCCCGATCGCTCTGCTCCCACAAGTTCTAGCGAGAGTTTGCCAAGGCCATCTACATCTGCTGCTTGTAGCACCTTATTGGCCAGCTTGAATATGGTTTTCAGAGATAATATCCCTGCTAGACGGCACTTCTTGGGAGAGTCCCATCCGCAGGGATCTACTGTCTCAAGCCGGAGGGCTGATTTATCACTCATGGCCGGAACTATGGAAACTGTCTGGCCCCTGAGGGACACCAGCTCATAGATTCTGGTCTCACAATTGAGGTTGTAAAGACCATGGTGAACGCTAGAGCACCATCCACGAGGAAATTGTATGCGCTCAAGTGGCAACTTTTTGTCTCATGGTGTAAGGAACATGAGCTAGACCCAGGGAACTGTGTAATAGCTAGGGTTGGCTCAGTGGGGTAGGCTCCTTCTACAATCCCTCTGTGGTGCAACATCCTCTAACTTCGATGTGATGGGCCTCGGGCAGCTGAGGCCAACCTGCAGACCATGCATACCTTCCTGGGACCTTTCTGTGGCCCCGGAAGGTCTGTCAGGTGTCCCATTTGAGCCCTTAGAGTCAGCCTCTGACAAGCTTCTAAGTCTAAAGGTAGCTCTTCTGCTGCCCCTGACATCTCTCAAGTGAGTAGGAGATCTACAGTACAAGCTCTCTCTGTTGCCCTTTCCTGCCTTGACTTTAACCCTGGATTGGCCAAGGCCTTCCTGTATCCTAGGCTGGATTATATTCCTAAAGTTCCTACAGCTGCTGCCCAGCCAGTAGCGTTGCAGGCTTTCTGCCCTCCTCCGTTCCTCACACTGGAACAAAAGAAATTGCACCGACTGTGTCCAGTAAGGGCTCTCTGTACTTACATCCACTGCTCCGGCCAGTGGTGTAAGTTGGTGCAGCCGCTGGTCTGCTTTGGCGGCGACAGTAGAGGTGATGCTGTGTCAAAGCAGCGCATCTCTAATTGGATAGTGGAAACAATCTCTATCGCTTATGAGGCACATGGTCTCGCCACGCCTCTGGGCATAAGGGCTTAGTCCACTAGGGGGATCGCCTCCTCAAAGGCTCTGTCCAAAGGGGTATCCTTACAGGATGTGTGTGCTGTGGCAGGGTGGTGTATGCCACACACATTCATTCGATATTACAGCCTGGATATACATTCTGCCCTGGGCTTGAGTGTCTTGCAGTGACACTCAGGCTCGGATCTTTTTGAACAGGCTGTACCCTCAGTATGACGGAGTGGGTATTCTTGTTCCCACAGCGTTGAGCTCAAGCAGCGTGGAGTTCCCTTTGAAAGAGAATGTCTGGGTTACGTATTGCGTAGCTTTGTCATACTGAGGCATGCCTGTGAATTGTGTCTTCGCTTCAGATAATAGAGACTGATGGCGCAGTTCACAGGTGTCATTTATGTATCACGTGACGCGCTTAATTGCCATGTCACCTGATCAAGGCATGCCTATAAATAGGCATGATGTTACACAAGTTTCAGGTGTCTTCTCACAGCATTGACTTCTCAATGCTTCCAACAGCATTGAGCTCACGCAATGTCTCGTTCCCTTCTCAGGGAACAGGGTTACCCCAAATGTTATTGGTAATTCCCTCTTTATAAGGCAATACTACAGGTTTTACAAGAAATTGAAATTGAGCTTTCATTTGCCCAGTGTGCCATGTAATGTAACTATGAGAGATGATTTTAAGCAGAGACGAAACTTTAGTTTTCATTTAAGCCTGCGTCAATTAAGCATGTACCCAGTCATTTAGGTGGCTAATAACAAGCATGTGGTCACATACTGGTTATACTGAACACACACAAAACACTTATTTTGAAACGTGACACCATGCAAACACTTATTTGCAAAACCTTAGGTGTGTCTGCATCATAACTTTTATTTTTAGCTTAAAAATGTAGTAGAAATGTAGGAAGAAATTGAGCACAAAATGAATACATTAGCATAGACAATATAGCCAGCACCACTTAGAAAAGGTGATTTGACCGTCAGCCTGTTATCTGACTCCTAATTAATTTTTACCTGACTCCTAAAATTTTTTTAATCAATTTTTATCTGAGCTATCTGACTCCTAATTTTATTTAATTAGTTGATTTATGATAATAAAAAAAGGCCAAGCAGCATAAACACATTAATTTTCACTACACCAAACTGTGTTCATAAAAGGAATGTAACAATAATTGGTTCAATCCCTGCTGAAAACAAAACAAAACAATAGAAACCATCACAATAAGTCTAATGGTTTCCACTACAAATACCATTACAAACCATCAGCTAATCATTAAAACCATTACCGTTACTGATCCTTGATGGTATCCATCAGACATAACATGCCACCAGTAGAAGGCAACAAATTACCAGTATAGACCCTCAGGGACTATTGCAGTTTCCATTAAAACCAATACAATTCTCATTATAACCATTAAAACCATTACAAAGTCTATAAGGGGTTCTGTTTTTTTTTTCAGCAGGGATGATGTACCATAATATTTGTAAGACATAATACTGATATTGTGAGCATTTAAAAAAAAAAAAAAAAAAAAAACACCACCTCTAATACCACCAGCATTTTTAGTCAATGTTTGTGCTCAGTTAGCTAGTTTTAGGATATCTACTTGAAGTAGTCTACTTGAAGTAGACATTATGTGAGATTAGTGGGCTTGTTAAAGCAATAGAAATGAGAAATGTTAGCTACCTAGCAAGCTAAGTCTGTTAGATTTTTAGTTGGCAAGCTAATTAAAACTTCACTGATAAGATAGTTAGCTACTTAATATGGGCGCTGCAAAGACAGAGCTTCTCATACCAATTATCCATCCTAATTGCTTATATATACAACCATCTTCTGTTGGCTTAGAAAGGTGTCCGAATTGATAGCATACTGCAAAAACAAATGTGTGAACACTTTTATAATTCTGAAACCCAACAGCAGAAAGTGTATTTATTATTGACAACATATGATCTACATGTTCACCCTTACGCACTACTGCATTTTGTCACACGCTGTATCATGTTTTGTTGTGGATTTTGCTCAACATATTCAATTGGCATATTTGCTCAACACATGCCCATTGGTTCCTTACTTTTTGGACATCTTGTATAGTCTCCCCCTTTGTTTTTGCAACCAGGAGGTGTGGCTAATGTCAGACCAACGTGTATCACTCAGGGGTATATAGCTAGCCATGTTAGTCAGCATATGATACAATGGAGATTATACAGTACAAAGTAATAATACCATAAAGTATGATTAAATGTTAGATAATTATTATGCTGTTAACATTTTTATTAGGCTATGCATGACATTCATTGTGAGTTAAATTAAGTTCCTTATACCTGACTGTATGGCATCTAAAGCCATGAGAGCCTGAGCATGTGGCTATAAATGGGTAATGAACTAAATTAAAGCCCGTGTCACCCCTCTATCCTCTACACACATGTAATATGTGATGGACAGAATAATTAGGTTTCTGTTACTTTGCCCTTTGTACACTAGAGTGTTCTCCTGACCTCTGTTTCACATCTGCAGAGAAAAGCGAGCTAACCCACATACAGAAAAAAACCTATGCTGGATCTCCCAGTATAGGAAATTCCATGTGTTAGTGAAAAGTTAGCAAAAGTTCAGCATATTGCACAAAGTCACACAAAGGATAAATGTCCTTCATCTACAATGATTACTGAATTACACTGCAGTTAATCAAGTATAATTATTGTCTGCATTCAATAGGTTTCCTTATCTAAAATCAGTACTGCGCCGGGATAAGACACTAAAGTTAAATCCCTGTGTATCATCATGCTGTGTAATTGCATAATTTCGTACTCTGGCTGGTTGCCGAGTGTCTTCCTCCACACTCTGTGAAAGATCAGCAAGGCTATTTTCACATTTCTCAGGCTGAATCATGCAGAGTTTCAACTCTATTCTCTCAGCCGTCCTACACAATTAACACAGAGGCAGTGCTCATGCATTGGGTCTGTGTTTGGTATAGATGTGGGCTGTGTGTGTCCTCATTAGAGACTGTCCTAGGATGCATTCCAGTCCTGTTTTTAATACATACCAGTTGACTTTGCATTTCTGTTCATTCTTTTTGAGGCCTCTTAGCCACCTTTATGGCTGTTCCATTACATTACAGAGTTCTGGCTCATAACATACCCATCACTGCAACCTTTTTTGTGAAGTTTGCTTTTCAGAATAGCATATGAAGTTGTTTATGGTACAATATATTATTTAAGGTTTCACAAATAGAACAGAATTGGTCTTATTACTTGGACTCCTCCATCTGTATTTGACAGGCAATAGACCTGTGCTACAGCTGATAAAGGGCACCAAGATTTGAAATTTTCTAAATAATTTTGCTAGGACAAGGGGCAGCCATTATAGGTTATGTTCTAGCAGCTCAGTGACATGAGATGTCAGTGACAATGTGCAGTGAATGTGCATTTACATTTAGTGCAACACATTAGCATGCAAAATTATATAAAGTACATCTATAGTGAATACTGTATATAGAGCATAGTGTGACCCTCTAGTGTCCCTCTAGGATTTTTGCGATTTAGCAGAAATTAATGTAAAATCAAGGAAACGCCGCAATATTCGCAGGAGCTTGCAATTTTTTAAAATTACAGCAGATGTTTTGCAGATGTGGGCCAAGACATGCCATGTGACATCATCACAATGCGCATTCAGCCAAAGCCCTCTGCAATTTCGCCAATTCAAGTAGTTTTCCGCAAAAAAACCCCACAATTTTAAAAAAAGCCACAGCTAAATCAAGCATTTTTGACCACAACAATCACAAATAAAACTGCGAAATCCTGTACGGATTGATTTAAGGACAGAGCCAAGGTACAGTCGAAATATTGTTTGTTTGCAAACCAGCTAGTCGATCTAATTATCAATGCGACATGACTTTGAGCACATAGTTCAAAGGAATTGCAAAATATAATCTCAGAGGTAATCATTTCAACTGTGTTTTTCTTGCTATTTAAGGTTAAGTGTGTTTGTGCTGAAAAATCTGCTCTCCAGTATACACCCCCCTTGTCTTGTGCTGTAAGTACACTAACATGTTATGCACTTGATAGGTCTACTTGAATGATGAGGGGAATTCAGAGAGCTACAGCTCATACCCTTCTTGCTGAAACAAGGATACTGTGACTGCAGTCAGCTATCCTAGCATCCTCAAAAGAAACCACTACTGTACACAGTGACCTGCCTAGATTTGACTTGGCAAGTGTGATGTCTGCGACATGTTGGGATAACAGGGTGGCTAGCATTCTCAATTAATCTAGCTTCATACCAGTGAATTATGTGGCCTGTTTCTGCGTTTCTGAGCTCTTTTCTGAATTCACTGTGAGACTGAGCGCTGTAACAAGACAAAGGAAGACATGTACCAGATGGCTTGCTCCTTGGTATGGGCACATTGCAACCAAACAAGGTAGTATCTGGCCAACAGTGGTTACAAGGCTGCCTGCATACATCTCAAAAACACTTTTGCTACTCGAGAGAGGCATAAGAGTAGGACTTTGATTTGGAATGCTTGTCCTTGTCCCAAAAAGCATCTGTGTTTTGGGATGATGGTGACATGGAAATGTGCATCAAGTAGCTCCACTGATGTGAACCAGTCCTATGGTTGCACGACATGAATAACATCAGATAGCAAGAAAGGAGGGATTTTAGGAACCACTTCAGCCCTCTTGAGTCAAGAATCTGATAGAAACCATTTTCCATTTTCCACATATTCATAGGCCTGCAGGTCATCAAACCCAGGGCATGATGTGAAAAACTCAGAAGGACAGTTGATAGCTAACAAGGCTAGTAAGTTACAAAGATAAACCCACTCAAGTTACCAGCCGTGGACTTCTAAATGGACACAGTTTATTGCCAGGTTTGTAAGACAGGGTAACTCCACTAATCTTGTATGTGGACAACAAGGTATCCAGCTGATATTCACCACTCCTGGGTGAAACAGAATCATCCAACTCTTAAGAACAATTCCTCAAGTTCCAATTACTTTTTAAATCCTGCCAGTGGCATCTACACCCCCTTGCCATCTGGGAAAGTATTTTTGAGTAAAGAAATCATTATGTTCACTGCATTTTTTTGGAAGACTTTATATAATTCATCCAGCCTCCACTTCTGTGGGTGAAACACATATTTTGTTCCTCAGATCAGACGTGTTAGAATTTAAAAAGTCTCTAAAAAGCACTGAAAAAAGTTTGTGGTCTACTCCCAATTATCTCTAACCCATCAGAAGTGCCTTTCTAAACATACATTAATAATGTTGTTTAAGGCAATCATGAATTGAAATGATGACATGAGTGAAATTATATAAGCAAAATGAAATCGATATGGTTCATGTTTTTGCTAACAGGATGATACCCAGTTAGCCTGTGTTTTTAGTAGCTAAATAACTGGTGGTAACTTGTCTCTTAACAAAAAACCCTTGAGTATAAAATTTTATACAGTAATGCTTAATGTACTCTTCTGTTACATTATATTCACACCAGCAAGCCACAAAGTGCGATTTCAGCCACAGCAGCAAGCAGCAAAGCACACAGGACAAGAGGCAACATTTGAAATGAGATTTTCTCAATTCTGCAGTTACCTTGTATAAAAGCCTTAGATATAACATGTAAATCAACCAAATTTCACCCTAATCAGTGCATTTTTTCATTTGTGTTGAACTATACACACACACACACACACACACACACACACACACATATATATATATATATATATATATATATATATATATATATATATATATATATATGTGTGTGTGTGTGTGTGTGTGTGTGTGTGTGTGTGTGTGTGTGTGTGTGTATAGTTCAACACAAATGACAAAATGCACTGATTAGGGTGAAATTTGGTTGATTGTATATATATATATATATATATATATATATATATATATATATATAAATATATATATATATATATATATATATATATATATATATATATATATATGTGTGTGTGTGTGTGTGTGTGTGTGTGTGTGTGTGTATTTACATATGTGTGTATGTGTGTATATCTATATCTATCTGTATATATATATTTGCGTGTGTCAGAGGGAGGGGGGGAGTGTATATATAGCTACTATGGACAGTGTGTGCCTACAATCAACAGCAGTAATGGTTGCTAAACGCCCACAAGAGACAAACTTCAAGCAACACAACCAACTTATCACTCACTACTGTGAACATCGGGTTAGAGGTTTTTGTTTTTGTTTTTGTTTTTCCCTTCTATTCTCTTCCAGGCAAAACCCACTCCATGGGCCTGCTACTATTTCATTCTGATCATTTGCAAGGTGTTTCTCACCCAGTCTTCCCCATATCTGTTGGGTACTCAGATATATACATATATACAGTGCCCTCCGCTAATATTGGCAACCTTGGTAAATATGAGCAAAGAAGGCTGTGACGAATTATCATTTGATCTTTTATTTTTTTTTTAAATCATAAAAATACTCTGCTCTCATTGATACCAAATAACTGCAAACACAACACAGGTTTATTTAAAAAAAATCTTTGTTAAATATAGGTGTGCAACAATTATTGGCCCCCTATGAATTCATATAAGAAAAATATATTTGAAGTATATTCCCATTGATATTTAAATTTTGTTTAGTGCAAAATTGGGTGACTAGGAACAGGAAATTGTTCAACTATGACTTCCTGTTTCCAAGCCCTGGTCAATGATGTACTCCGGGACTTCTTGAACCACTTTGTCTTTGTGTACTTGGACAACATCCTGGTTTTCTCCCAAACCCCACCAAGCACACCCACCATGTCCGGCTTGTCCTACAGAGACTCCTGGAGAACTGCCTGTTCATCAAAGCAGAAAAGTGTGAGCTCCATGCCCTATCAATCACACTGTGCTCATCCAACCTGATCCCTCGTGCCAATTTATCATGGAGGTGGACGCTTTCGATTCAGGTGTAGGTGCAGTGCTCTCCCAACAATCAGTTCCTGACCAGAAACTCCACTCATGCGCCTTCTTTTCTCGTCGGCTCTCCCCTGTGGAATGCAACTACGATGTGGGGAATCGTGAGTTGCTGGCTGTTAAGCCGGCCTTGTAAGAGCGGAGAACCTGGCTTGAGAGGGCTGAGCTGCCTTTCATCATCTTTACCATAAAAACCTGGCCTACATCCAGACCGCCAAGTGCCTCAACTCCCGCCAGGCTCGCTGGGCCCTATTCTTTGAGCGGTTTAATTTCACGATCACCTATCATCCCGGCTCTAGGAACGCTAAGCCCAATGCCCTCTCTCACCAGTTCACCTCCAAAGATGAGGACACCTCAGACCCTGACACCAGCCTCCCACCAGTCTGTGTAGTGGGGGCAGTCACATGGGAGATTGAGTCCATG
Organism: Ictalurus punctatus; assembly: GCF_001660625.3. Classification (NCBI taxonomy): domain Eukaryota; kingdom Metazoa; phylum Chordata; class Actinopteri; order Siluriformes; family Ictaluridae; genus Ictalurus; species Ictalurus punctatus. The sequence continues at coordinate 12,125,529 of NC_030417.2, forward strand.
GTCCAGAAAACACAACGCACCCAACCCGGCCCAAGTAATGGGTCCCCTGGTCGCTTGTTTGTCCCCGACTCTGCATGTTCCCAGGTCCTCCAATAGGTTCACTGTTCCCAGTTTGCCTGCCACCCTGGCTCCAGTTGTACCCTAGGCCTGTTGAAAAGGTACTTCTGGTGGCCTATGATGTACGTGGACACCCAAGCCATTGTCTCTGCCTGCACCATATGCACCCATAATAAGGCCTCACACCGCCCATCTGCCGGCCTACTATGACCCCTGCCTGTTCCCAGTCACCTTTGGTCACACATTGCCTTGGACTTCATCAGCATTCTACCCCCTTCCCAAGGTAACACTTTCATTCTCACCATAGTAGAGCGGTTCTCAAAAGCAGTACACTTTGTGGCCCTTCCCAAGCTCTCTACCACCCAAGAAACCACAGACCTCCCCGTAAGCCATGTCTTCTGGCTGCACAGCATCACCCAGGACATTATCTCTGACCATGGGCCTCAGTTCATTTCCTAAGTCTGGAGGTCTTTCTGTAATGCTCTTGGGGCTACAGTCAGTTTGTACTCTGGATTTCACCCCCAGACTAATGCCAGGCAGAGTGGGCCAACCAGGAACTGGAAGCAACCCCACCACCTGGAGCTCCCAGTTACCCTGGATTGAGTATACCCACAACTCCCTAACTAGTACTGCCACCAGCATGTCCGCCTTCAAGTGCTCCCTGGGCTATCAGCCTTCCTTGTTGCTGGTCCAGGAATATGAAATCACCATCCCTGCCATGTAGTCTCACATCTGTCATTGCTGCAGGGTATGGAGAGAAACCCATTCTGCCCTGCTTCGCTCCACCTAGCTCAACCGTTGCCTGGCTGACCGTTGTTGGGTTCCAGCTCCCAACTACCAGCCAGGCCAAAAGGTGTGGCATGCAGCCAAAGACAACCCACTCAACACTGAGGCTAAGAAACTCTCCCCCTGTTAACTAGGCCCTTTCACTACTGAGAGCATTATCAATCCCACTGCCATCAAACTCAAAGTGCCCAGGTCCCTGCGCATCCATCCCAGCTTTAACATCTCCCAGCTTAAGCCTGTTCATGACAGCCTTTTTGGAGCTTCATTAGACTCAGCTGCTTCTCATCTACTCCCCTCATCAGCAGCCCAGTTCTTATATATAAACCCCAGTTCTTCAGCCACTCATCACCAGATTGTCCAGCTTTCAGTGCAATAACTTCTGGTTCTACTCACGTTTTATTTACATGTCAGTTTTCAGAGATGTTTTCCCTTCTTGTATTTCCGTGTGCTCATCATATTTGTCTCCTCATGTTCCAGGTTCCTGCTCACGCTTCTTGCTGTTCACTCCCGGCTCACTTCCTGCTACGTCAAGCCTCACCTCAACTTCCCTGTGGCTCTCCTGCTCTGACCCCAGCTCTCATACCTGTGTACTTGACTTTCACATGGTGGACCAGAGTTCAAATCCCAACCCTGACTACATGCTATCACATTCCTTTCCCCATGCACCTCAGCTTCCTTCAATAAATCATGTTTACATTCAGTCTGTGTTCTGCATTTGGGTCCCTTCATCTCTGTGTCCCTCATAACACATGCTTAAATATGGTGGTGGCTCTTTAATGTTTTAGGGCTGTTTTTCTGCCAGATGACCTGGTTATTTTGTTAGGTTACATGGCATCATGGACTCTATCAAATATTAACAGATATTAAATAAAAACCCGGCTGTCTCTGCCAGAAAGCTTAAAATGGGTCATGGTTGGATCTGCCAGCAGGACAATTATCCAAAACATACAACAAAATCAACATAAAAATGGTTTACTGACCACAAAATCAAGGTCCTACCACAGCCATCCTAGTCCCTTGACTTGAAACCCATAGAAAACCTGTGGAGTGAACTGAAGAGGAGAGTCCACCAGCATGGAGCTTGAAATTTGAAGGATCTGGAGAGATTCTCTATGGAGGAATGGTCTCGGATCCCTTGCCATGGATCTCCAACCTCATCAGGCATTATAGGAGAAGACTCAGACCTGTTATCTTGGCAATTGGAGGTAGCACAAAGTATTGACTAAAAGGGTGCCAATAATTGTTGCACACCTATATTTATATATTTCACTGTGGTTGCTGGAACTACAATTGCTACTTTGGCCCTGGGACTTCAATCACCACATGCAGTTTTGCACCTGGGTGTCCTTTGAACAGTGGCCTAGTTCAACCAACAGACTTCATATAAAACCATAATGAACCTTCCTTTACTTTCACACTAACCGTTGTTACCCAGATGAGGATGGGTTCCCTTCTGAGTCTGGTTCCTCTAAAGGTTTCTTCCTCTTAACATCTTAGGGAGTTTTTCCTTGCCACCGTCGCCACCGGCTTGCTCAATAGGGATAAATTCACACATTTAAAATCTGTATCCCGTGTTTATATATTTCTGTAACTCTGCTTTGAGACAATGACCATTGTAAAAAGCGCTATACACATAAAATTGAATTGAATTGAAATATTTAAAAAGATCTCTCTTTTTTTTTTTTTGATAAACCTGTGTTTTGTTTCCCATTGTTTGATATATATTGATATATATTTTTGTGATTTGTTTAACAAAGGATCAAAAGGTTAAACATGGGGAAGATTGGGAGAGAAACACATTGCAAATGATCAGTATGAAATAATAGCAGGCCCATACAGTGTGTATTGCCTGGATGAGAGCAGAAGGGGGGAGGGGCCTCTAACCTGATGTAACAATAAAGATTTTATTTTTTCACAGCTTTCTTTGCTCATATTTAACAAGGGTGCCAATATTAGTGGATGGCACCATACATGGTACCCATACATATGTGTATGTGTGTGTGTGTGTGTGTGTGTGTGTGTGTGAGTGTGTCTGTGTGTATGTCTGTGAGTGTGTCTGTGAGTGTGTAGGCCACAGTGTGTATCTCCTGTCCTTTCTTTCACCCTCTCAGCATGATGTCCTGATTTCCCCTTCCTCTTGGGGAGACACCTTTCTCCTTTTAGGTAAAGATGACCTATCCAAGTCCAGCCTGCAGCCTTTTCTGTTATTCTTGCTGATTTAGCTTCTTCCAATTCCTCTGCAGTTCTGCTCTTTTACATATAGATGGTCAAAGTTCAAAGAGAAGAGGGTGTGCAATTGTCCAAAAATAGCTAGCCATTAATCAGGTGAGGAGAACTGAGGTTTACGTATACCTCTCCCTGCTCTAAAGCTCTAGTGTAATACAGTACTTCATCTTTAATCATCAGAAATTACAGGAGGACCACATCTTCTAGGGTTTCTAGGTTATTCATGTTTCTGTTGTGGTCTGGAAAACCTCTACTGCTTTTGTATCTACGCCTCCAAACTGTCTCTCAGTCTATAGATTTTGTCCCGGAAACTTGTTATGAATTTTGCATGAGATCAAGACAAAGCACTGGACAAGTAAAGCACTGCTCTGAGGAAATCGACTCATGTTTGACAAGAACGAAAGCTGATATTTTATGTTTAATAATATCTTAAAGGAACAGTTCTGGCAAAAAAATGAAATATACACAATGTCCATTTTATAATAAATGTACTTTATCTGTCTGTCTCAATATCGATGAAGTCTATCTGTATACAAAGTGTGTGTGTGTGTGTGTGTGTGTGTGTGTGTGTGTGTGTGTGTGTGTGTGTGTGTGAGAGAGAGAGAGAGAGAGAGAGAGAGAGAGAGAGAGAGAGAGAGAGAGAGAGAGAGACACTGTGACACCACAGCTGGTGGGCCGATTTTACTTTCACAGTCCCTACATTATGAACATCCTATTAATATTAACATATCAGGATATTAATAAATGCAGACATAATTATTAATGACATCCATTTAAATTTCAGAATTAGTTATATATCATTATGTCATCTATATTCTTAACTCTGGAAGAAATTATCATCAGCAGAAACAAGCACTAACCTATGGCCTAATTCTATACTATATTGAACAACAATTAATACTACTACTACTACTACTACTACTACTTCTAATAATAATAATAATAATAATAATAATAATAATAATAATAATAATAATTTTTAAAATTTATTTTTACCATTCTGCTCTTTGAGTATTAATGTATGTTATTTTTGAAAATAACTTGTTCTTGAAAAAGCATTTTCCCTTTATCATAAACTACTTTTAGTTGTTGAGTTGAAAAAATCTACTTGTTGGACCAGTTTCATTTAATAACTTAAACTAGAACAGTTTTATTATTTTTCAACATTACTCATTTGGAATTCTTACACACCTCATGGCTGGGTAATGCACTACTGAAAACCATTGAAACACCAACTCTGGTATTTAAGTGCTTGTTTATTAAGTCTGTTGAATGCATTATAGTACACATGGTAGAGTGGATTTCTGGGATCATAGTGCTCTATGCTTTATTGCATGTTAAGCTGATTTAATAAAAAGGCCAAGCTAAAAAATAAAATAAATAAAAAAGAACTGAGAATAGAGATTAAGTGAGGGCCACATAGCTAGATAGTTTATAGTTTATAATCCCTCTAGCTGTCTCAGAGTCTTAAAGGGCCTCTCCAGCCAAAAACCAAGCAAATGAACCATAAATAGCTCTACTATAAACATGCATACTTGCCTATGCATACCTACTTTGCTTATAATGGTGATTAAGTCATTTTCAGAGCCAGTTTTCACAGAGGATACAAAAACAGCTAGTTGCATGTACACACCTAGCTACTTGAGTGACAATAAACTGAAAGCCAAAGTGTGCAAGTTCTACAATGTCAACTAATTACCTTAGCTTAGTTTGGCTCCATTTTCCTTGAGACAAAGAGGACAAGGAAGACGTATCCCGAGTCTTTTCTGTCAGATCTATGTGAAATCACAGTTTTCTCTTTTTAACAGAGGCCTAAAAATGGAATTTCCGCCTGTTTTGGGCATGCCTGTGTCCAGCATTGAAGCTTTTTTTGTGATGTCACACTCCACAGTAGTGGTTAATGGCTCATATGAAAGTAGACACTCAGGGCTTTAAGAATTTGCCGTTTTTCCACAAGTGTTTATTTTTTTGACCTAGCCTACTAGGTTTAAATGTGATACTTTTATTGTCTCAGTTGTATACAGTTTTTTACCATCAAAAAAGCTTTAGCTGTGTTGTCTGTTTTATCTCTGTACCAATGTTACTGTGGAGAGATGTGAATTGTTTGCCCGGCAGTGGGCTCACACCCATCCCCTTTCCCATCACCCTGCTCACCAGCAGCTAAACACAGAGTCATGATACTCTACACACAAAAACCCAACGGTGTCCTGACTAAGCTTATAACATACTTTCAGCAATAAAATAATTAATTTGTTTATACTGATTGAAAATGTCAGATAAGTCGATTTGGAAGTCACAGATAGAATGGAACGCCAGTGTACTGTGAGAAAGGGTTCAATATTTCTTGCTGGATCCTCATAAATCTGCTTTCATGATTTTGTAGTCCTTTTGTCAGAAGCTGTTTTAGCTGTTAAAACAGGGAAATGATGACAACAGCACCTTTAGCCTTCACTACTTCAAATTTTCCACACCAGATATTGTTAAGCTAAATCATTATCATTAATATATAAAAATAAAAGCTTCCTTTGTTTGATGATCAGTGGTCCAGGCAACAAATTAAGTTTTAGCACTAACGCTACTAAGTAAACACACTAAAACTGTCTTAGTGAAAAAGACAAGCATGGAGGTGTGAACCAGTAGAAAACAACAGAACTTATTCTATGATCTCAGCTAAGTATAAAAAAATAAGAAAGAAACCACTAGTGCCAATTATAGTGCTCACACATTCTGGGTTGTTACATTTACATGTTACATTTACAAATCAAGGGAAGAAGAAGTAAGTTCTCTCATTTTCTTTTTCATTTATTCATTTATTTTTTTTTAATGATATTGTGATATTAACTGACAGGGCCACTGACATCATTGGAAGGTTCTTACTGTCCTCATGCCATTAGCAAGGATGCTAGTCAACCACATTGTGTATATTAGCTAATTCTAAGCTAAAAATTCAAAATGCAGTCATGCATTGTCCACATGGAAACATGGTTAACATTTTTATGAATGCATGTTTTCTTGGATTCAGTGTAGAGAAATGATCAAAAGTTGAATTTTTAAAAAAGTTTCCACAAACATTACCACAAACTTCCCTCCACAAACTCAAGTAAAATAGTATGTGACTGACATTTAGTATAGGAAGTGTTTGTGGAAAGGATTTAATACATATTTATTAGGAATAGAACACTGAGGAATAATGGGACAGTGACACTCTCCATTTCCTGCATTTGAACCCTGTACCTGACAGCCTTGTAGCTTTTCTGTCATGACTCAAATCTAACTACCTAGCATGTTAACTACATTCCTTTAGCTGTGTTATACAGAATATTGAACAGATCAGTGGCTGATAAAAGCACACATCCAGTCAAATTCAACACTTGCTACGTGTTTGATAACAGCAACCACCCCATTTTTATGTTTTTTCTTTCTGGCTAATCCTGGTAAAGAAGTCGATGCTATATGTTAAATGGATCAATCCGCTGTAGTGGTTTTAGCCTTGGTTTTATGGACAGAAAATGCCCTAAATGTGTGTTCATGTGGGCTAATGCTCCAAGGCAGTGTCATTAAATATTTACCATGGCAGCCATGTTTTATTGACTAGGACTGTGCTGAGCAGAAGCATACAGACATGAATGTATAAAAAAATATATGACTCTAATTCCTTTCCTCCAGTGGCTGAAATGTTTTTTGTTTTTTTTTAATCAATAATGAGTTGAACCGTCTCTGTTTAAATGGATATACTGTAAGTGTTTATAAAGATTCATTTACATCATTGTTAATTAGCAAGTAGCTCTGCATGTCTAGCGTTAGCACCTGGTGTCCAGACTCTGGTGCTAGTGTTAGATTGCTAGTGTTTTTAGTTTTAATGTTTTAGTGTCTGTTTATGAGCTGAATTTGATTCATTGAATATAAATGCTCATCCACATAACCCTGCCCCCTATCAGTCATGAACTAAAGAGTTGTGTGCTTTAGTTTTATTTTAAATTGTGTAAGAACAGAGAGGATCTTGCACTAAGATACTTACAACTTTTCTCAATTGCACACACTTCTGGAAACAGTGTCTCAGTGTTTCAATTGCTCTAACACATTTCTTAAAACTATATATTTAGTCATTCCTTATGTGTGTGGTGGTGTATGAAAACCCATCATCTGTATAGTAACTTTAGCTGAATTTGGCAGTTAAAAAGTGGATTTTGGTAAAAATTGGGTTTTTAAGATTGCGATTCAGTGTATAATATCTGCCATTTTGGGTACCAAATAGGAGACTGGTTACACAAATGTTATTGGGTCTGTGCTTCATAATTATTTATTTATTTATTATTATATATACTGATTGAGTGCCCTAATACACTTTAGTACATACACTATGTGGCCAAAAGTTTGTGGACACTTGACCATAACAATCATATGTGCTTATTGAACATCCCATTCCAGATTTAGTCCCCTTTTGCTGTTATAATAACCTTCACTTATTTCTCCAGCATTAGTGAGGCCTAGCACTGATGTTGGGCGAGGAGGCTTGGGGTGCAGTCATCGTTCCAGTTCATCCCAAGGGTGTTCAGTGGGCTTGAGGTCAGGGATCTGTGCAGGCCACTCCAGTTCTTCCATTCCAACCTTTCTAAAACAATGTCTTCATGGAGCTCTCTTTGAGAACAGGGGCATTGTCATGCTGGAACATGTTTGGGTGCCTTAGTTCCAATGAAGGAAAATTGTAATGCTACAGCATACAAAGACATTCTATACAATTGTGTGCTTCCAACTTTGGGCAATAGTTTGGGGAAGACCCAAATATGGGTGTGATGGTCAGGTGTCCACAAACGTTTGGCCATATAGTGTACAATACATCTTCAAGAAACATCAGTACAATGGACCATCCCTTTCATGCTGTTTTGTAGTTATGTAGCTATGTTATTGGACAACAGGGAAGTTTATATCGGCAGCAAAAATACTTAAATGATATTAACTTACCAGGCACTTTTTTTTAGAAACATCTGTATACCTACTCATTTATGCAGTTATGTGGCAGCAGCACAATGCACAAAACCATACAGATGCAGGTCAAGAGCTTCAGTTAATGTTCACATTAAACATCGGAATGGGGAAAAATGTGATCTCAGTGACTTTGACCGTGGCATGGTTTTGGGTGCCAGAAGGACTGGTTTGAGTATTTCAGAAACTGCTGATCTCCTGGGATTTTCATGCAAAACAGTCTCTAGGGTTTACATTGAATTATGTGAAGAGAATAAAAACATCCAGTGAGTAGCAGTTCTGCAGCTGGAAACATCTTGCTAATGAGAGAAGTCAGAGGGGAATGGCCAGACTGGTTTGAGCTGACAGGAAGGCTATGCTAACTCAAATAATCAATTTTTACAACCATGCTGAGCAGAAAAGCATCTGAGAGCACACAACACAGCGAACCTTGAGGTGGATGGGCTACAACAGCGATTTTATTGAAGTACTGTTTATTATTTAAGGTGAGCATTTGATCATATTTCACTCTTAGTTACACTCATGTTGTTCAGCAAAGCCCGACATTCTGACCCAAATATGGTAACTGCAACATAAAAATCATGTGACTGAAATGCTAGGATAACATATTGTACTTTGACACGTCAAATAAAATAAAATAAAATAAAATTCTTCTCACCTCGGTGACACATTTTCGGTAACGTGACATAGAAGTGAGTCAAAATAAATTCCACTTCTGCCTTTCCTTTCACCTTTTAGTAGGCATTTCATGTTTCTAGCCCTCTGTGCACTTGACATTTATGGAGTTTTGTGGGCGTCACTAAAACAAATGAGCTACTTTGGGAATGCACTTTGCACTTTAGAGGCGTCATGCGAGTATGACGAAATTCAGTGTTTCCCAACCTTTTGTAAATCCACTGAAAATGTTTTGTTCGGAAATGGTATTAATTAATAAATAAATGAATGTAACATAAAATAAACTCATAACTGTATAGTAGATTAAAAAATAATAAGAATAAAACTGGACCACTTACAAAGAAATGAAGTTTACAGAATGTTGTCTGCCTTTCTTATACTTAAAGCATGGTTGATGACATAGTCAATTACTGTACCTTGAATTTCACTTGAGACTCCTTGTCTCCATGAGAGAGAGAGAGAGAGAGAGAGAGAGAGAGAGAGAGAGAGCCCTTTTCCTCCTCTTGTTTCCAATCCTTTATATTTACAGTATATGTAACTTAATCTCTGTTCTCGGTTCTCGCTTTCCCTTTTTCCTCTAACTGTCTCTATATTACAGAATATCTTACGTTTACTAAACCAGTGAATGAAAAAAAAAACAACAAGAAATGAATACTCCACATGAGAGCAGCTCCTGATGTAAAATGAAGCGGGCTACAGAGCGAGTGAGACTCGCCTTGCCTTGCATGCAGCATTGCTTGTGGTGTAAAAATGGGTTTAATCTGCAAACCTGAGATGCTCTCTTGTAGTTTAAGACTTCTAATGGTATTGTACTGAGTGTGGTTGGAAAGGTTGGAACATTGGTGGCCCATTTGCATGAGAGGTTAAAGATTTATTTAAGCCCCTCTAACTTCCCTGCAGAAAAAAACCCCAATAGAAACCCACATAGAATGTTTTTAATAGTTATAAGGGGAATTGTATTGGTTTTAATGGAAACTGTAATGGCCCCTGTGGGTCTGTACTGGTAATTTGTTGCCTTCTATTGGTGGCATGTTATGTCTAGTGGATACCATTAAGGACCAATAATGGTAATGGTAATGGTTTTAATGGTTAGTTGATGGTTTGTAATTGTAATTGTAGTGGACACCATTAGAATTTCTGTGATGGTTTCTATTATTTTGGGTTTTTTGGGGTTTTTTTTTGCTTTTCTGCACACCGAGACAGTGCTGGTCTTGGCATCTAAATATTACAAAACCAACTTCATGTGGCTGTAGGGCATAATAAATAACAGTTCCAGCTACCTGAAGATATAGTATGTACATAGTCCTTCTGCCAATATATCAATCTCTTTTTAGCAACTCTTCTTTGTGAAACAGTATCTGTGTACATCACCTCAAATCACCTCAAAAAAATGATTTTTTGAGCATAAATTCTAATAAAAACACAAGTGCTTGGAAGCAGTTTTCTCAGATTTTCCACTATTTATTTATGTGCATCGATATAGCTATTCCAGATATTGTTATTGCAGTATACTCTCATAATGATATATCATTACAGCCTAAGCACATACACACACGTTCTTATTGATCATGGAATATTCAGTCCCTTGTTTGCTGAACTAGGAAATATACATCCCTCATTCTCCCCAGAGATCATCAGCCTCTCTCTCTCTCTCTCTCTCTCTCTCTCTTTCGCTCTCTCACACACACACACACACACACGAAATACATCAACCATGTTTCTCCTCCACATGCTCTGCTAATAAAACACCAGAGATTCAAGAGCTGACAGTTTAGGGATTTTAATCACCTTAAGACCACACACACACGCACACATACGCGCACACACACACACACACACACAGTGTCAGAAGGCAAGCGTGATTACTTTAGACTTGAGTGTGCGCGTGCGTGCACGCGTGTGTGTGTGTGTGTGTGTGTGTGTGTGTGTGTGTGTGTGTGATCCTGCTTCAAGACTCGCACTGAAAACTTCGGTTTTGTTTCACATTTCTACTAAACATGTGATGTGATGTTCAAGAACTGAGAAGAACAAGGACAAATAAAAATGTGTTCCTTGATAAAAAATTGTGAATAGGTTGTGTAATTATAGATTTAATCTACATCAGGGGTGTTCAATCATATCCGCAAAGGGCCGGTGTGGCAGCAGACTTTCATTCCAGCCAAATAGGAGGCACACTTGATAGTTGATTGGAGGCCAAGACGAACTGATTAAACAAGTGGACCTGCAGCCACACTGGCCCTTTGAGGATAAGATTGAAGACCCCTGATTTACATTAATTTAATTGTTTAAAATGGCTGCCTTCCACGGAAGAAAATTAATTCTAGGTTGGACATTTTGGACGGAGCCTCAAAATGTCTCGTTGCCTCCAACCCACATATGGGTTACACTGAAATGTATTTCTTAGTATTGAGCAACACTAAGCAAAAACAGGAGAGGGTGGGGATTTTTAAAATAATGTTACAAGTGGGGGGGTTATGGTGGCTTACTGGTTAGCACATTTGCCTCGCACAAACGTACAAACACACCCTGTTCAAGTTCAAGTGGCTTTTATTGTCATTTCAACCATATACAGCTGGTACAGTACGCAGTGAAACGAAACAACGTTCCTCCAGGACCATGGTGCTACATAAAACAACACACTAACTACATGAGGCACAGAACTAAATAAGATCTACACATTTTTATATAAAGTGCATGTGCAGGCGTGTGCTAACAACACAGGACAGTACTGTACTACTAAAACAGGACAATAGGTACAGTAAGTGACAGTGTAGCGCCGAACAGTACACAGTTTTAGTGTAGAAGTACCTGATATGAAAGGTAGTGCCGAAGATAGGTGCCAAAGAGTAACAATATCCTTTAAAAATGGTATAAATGTAAACATAACATGCTATGATTTAGCAGATTAGCTTATACCAAATACAGTATCTCACAAAAGTGAGTACACCCCTCACATTTTTGCAAATATTTGATTAGATCTTTTCATGTGACAACACTGAAGAAATGACACTTTGCTACAATGTAAAGTAGTGAGTGTACAGCTTGTGTAAGAGTGTAAATTTGCTGTCCCCTCAAAATAACTCAACACACAGCCATTAATGTCTAAACCACTGGCAACAAAAGTGAGTACACCCCTAAGTGAAAACGTCCAAATTGGGCCCAAAGTGTCAATATTTTGTGTGGCCACCATTATTTTCCAGCACTGCCTTAACCCTCTTGGGCATGGAGTTCACCAGAGCTTCACAGGTTGCCACTGGAGTCCTCTTCCACTCCTCCATGATCACATCACGGAGCTGGTGGATGTTAGAGACCTTGTGCTCCTCCACCTTCCGTTTGAGGATGCCCCACAGATGCTCAATAGGGTTTAGGTCTGGAGACATGCTTGGCCAGTCCATCACCTTCACCCTCAGCTTCTTTAGCAAGGTTATCATGCTGAAATACTGCCCTGCGGCCCAGTCTCCGAAGGGAAGGGATCATGCATTGCTTCAGTATGTCACAGTACATGTTGGCATTCATGGTTCCCACAATGAACTGTAGCTCCACAGTGCCGGCAGCACTCATGCAGCCCCAGACCATGACACTCCCACCACCATGCTTGACTGTAGGCAAGACACACTTGTCTTTGTACTCCTCACCTGGTTGCCACCACACACGCTTGACACCATCTGAACCAAATAAGTTTATCTTGGTCTCATCAGACCACAGGACATGGTTCCAGTAATCCATGTCCTTAGTCTGCTTGTCTTCAGCAAACTGTTTGCGGGCTTTCTTGTGCATCATCTTTAGAAGAGGCTTCCTTCTGAGATGACAGCCATGCAGACCAATTTGATGCACATGTGCGGCGTATGGTCTGAGCACTGACAGGCTGACCCCCCACCCCTTCACCCTCTGCACCAATGCTGGCAGCACTCATACGTCTATTTCCCAAAGACAACCTCTGGATGACGCTGAGCACATGCACTCAACTTCTTTGGTCGACCATGGCAAGGCCTGTTCTGAGTGGAACCTGTCCTGTTAAACCGCTGTATGGTCTTGGCCACCGTGCTGCAGCTCAGTGTCAGGGTCTTGGCAATCTTCTTATAGCCTAGGCCATCTTTATGTAGAGCAACAATTCTTTTTTTCAGAGATTTCTTTGCCATGAGGTGCCATGTTGAACTTCCAGTGACCAGTATGAGGGAGTGTGAGAGCGATGACACCAAATTTAACACACCTGCTCCCCATTCACACCTGAGACCTTGTAACACTAACAAGTCACATGACACTGGGGAGGGAAAATGGCTAATTGGGCCCAATTTGCACATTTTCACTTAAGGGTGAAAATGTGATACATCGAAAATATATACACCTGAATGATCAGCATTTTCCTATTTCATGTTACTGTATTATAAAATTTAGATGTAATATGACTGACGCTAAGGGGCGAATTGTAATCCTTGTAGCTGGAGGTTGTGTGTGAAAAGGCTGCATCACACAAAATTCACACTCCTGTCTTTGAGTTTACATTGCCGTTGCTGGGGAAATAATGTGTGTGTGTGTGTGTGTGTGTGTGTGTGTGTGTGTGTGTGTCTGCAGAGTCAGGCAGAACAGGGCCTGTGCAAACACACACAGCTCTACTGAGGCTGAACTCATATGATGATCACACAGAGGAATAAAAACCTGACTTAAATGATATATAAGTGGTGTCAGAGCAGTTTGGGAAATAAAACCACTCAAGCAGTGTGTGAATGGGCGATTCTTCAATAACAAGAGTGACTCCGATTCAAGCTGCTGTCGTTCTGGAGGTTTCTCTCCCTTTTATCACCTCCATAGACATTTCAGAGAAAACAAACACACACAAACGCACAAACCCCCAAATACTCGACCAGCTATAAGACTAATCACATCTTATAATATTTTCTTCTAAGCAACTAAAAAAAGGCAAGGACAAAAAGCTGTACTTTATGAAGGAATGAACTTCTGATCCTTTACAATATGTAAATGATGTCATCATCAAATCAGTTTCTTTCCACTCTCAGGACAGTCTGTATTTTCCCAAGTATTAGGCTCTTGGGATAGATTTGAGTGTTTAGTGTAATTATTCTATGCAGTATATTGTGGGGTTTTTTTTGGATACATTGTACATACCGTCTTTGACTGAAGACTTGTCTCAATTTAGGAGTGTAGTATGTTAGCATGTTACTTCAGCAGGCTAAGTTAAACATCGAACTCAGTTCGAACTAAGCAGTGTGGGTTAGTCTCACAAAGTTTATCACAAAGTTATCATTAATAATCAAATTTACTAAGTGAAATTTTTTTCAGAAGCCTCACTCTTCTACACTATAAGGAGCTGGATTTCAGAATTTCAGTTCTTATACTGTGAGTTAATACATTAGTGTTCCCACAAAGCATGTTGCCACACACACACACACACACACACACACACACACACACACACACACACACACACACACACACACACCCTCTGCTAAGAGCGACAGAGGAGAGTTTATGTGTGTGTGTGTGTGTGTGTGTGTGTGTGTGTGTGTGTGTGTGTGTGTGTGTGTGTTTGTCCCTGTGGACCCAGGCAGAATGGAGGCTGTGCAAACACACTCATCTCTGTGGTTTAACTCCGTCACATAATGATCACACAGCGGAATAAACCGGCTCTCACATGGGGCTTTTTGTCTTTGTTTGCTTTGCGAAATGGCTGTGTCCTAATTACCGGAACATAGTCTGAGCACACTCCCATGAACTGTTTATTTCATCAGAGAGGCCACGGTCATGTCATAGCCCATGCCATTTTAGCCATGCATTCATAATCACTTATCCTACAGTATGTGCTGTGATATTTATGACCCTTTAGAATCCCATCAGGAGGAAGCTGCCTACATAAGTTAGCATTTTGGGGACAGCAAGATAAAATCAGTCATATTTGGGAGGCAGCGTAAGGACATTTTTGGGTCTGATGTTGCTCTGTTCACTCTCTCAGATTAAGATCAAGATTAGTAATCTGCTGATCTCTGCATGTGTGTGTGTTTGCTCTCTGTGCAGCCTGAGAGCAGGTTTAATCTCTAATCTGCCCAATATAATCCACTCTCTCAAACTGCTACTCCAATTCTACCTTGATAAATACATCTTAAAAAAAAAATTAAAAAAAAATACTGTTCGTATTTATAATGTACATACTCATCACTTGATTTGTATATACTCATCTACAGGATATCTTGCAATTTTTTTTTCTGCTGTACCTTTTTCATACTGTTCATAATTACACTGTACATATTCACCGTTGGCTCTGTATATACACCCATCTTACTGTACATACAGTTGCTTGCATATCTAACATACCTAAACAAACAGCATGGAGCTATTAAAACACATCCAGGACAAAATGGAGAGAACACATCGGTTAAAATATTTTAAAAACTTTGAACATCAAGCGGAGCACCACTGAATCCATGATTAGAAAGAACATGGCTTCCCAACGGCTCTATTTAGGGGAGGTCGTCCAACAAACATTATTGACCAGTCAGGGAGAGCATCAGTCAAAAGAATAACCAAGAAACCAAGAAATAATTTTCAACATGATGCTAATTTTCAACATGATGCTACCACCAGCATGCTTCACTGTTAGGCTAGAGTTCTCAGAGTAGTGATGGGTTTTCACCAAACATAGCATTTTGTGCCAAGGCCGAAATGTTCAGTTATGGTCTCATTAGACCAGGAAACATTTTTCTGCATGTTTTCTGAGTATCCAACATGTCTTGCTCAAAACAGGATTTCATACATCTAACTACATACGCTCCTGAGATAAAGTGTGTCCCTTTAATAAGGCAATATAAGGACCTTCTAACGGTCCTGACCTAAAAGCAAGGCAACTCCATAATTCACTGAACCAGAGTTTCAGAGAAGGTGTGATTATCGACATAAAGATTGTGGACAGAAATGTCAAGCAGACGCAATATCTTCATAACATTGTATGTTATGTTTATGATTTATGATTATTGTATGTTGTTTATCATAACTGTGATAAAAAGTTTAAAAAAATTATTGTGATATCAATTTAATATCTAGATAGATACATAGATTTGGACTTAATTCTCTTGTACAACCTCCATGAGGTCTAGATTTACTGTAAGTCACTGACAAAACTGGCCTGGAGTCCGTGGGGTCAGTGACTTCAGTCAAAACGTTATTAAGAGGAAAGTTGTTCGTATTCAGAGTCAGGTTATGGACGTGGTTAAGTACATTTTCTGAGTGGCTCAATTTAATCACTGACATTATCTGCATGCAGTTAATGGCGTCGAGGTGGCTAGATCTTTCTCGGGTAGAAACATCCAAGATAGGGTATTTCAGTAGAGTCTAGCCCATCGCCTTTAAACACAAAACGCTTGCTATTAAGCCCAGAAAAATGATTTAAAAGACTATTTCAATGATATATGAATAAGAAAATTGGAGGAGTGCATTGCTGAATGCATAGTCCTTGTTGTAAATAACACATTAATCACTGCAAATTTGGCAAATAACACACTGCAAACAACATGGCTACCACCACTATTAATCAGCAGCTTATAAAATCGCACTTGACCCAGCACTTCCAATTATTTTTACATTGTATTGTTTTATATCAAGCAGTTAAATGTGCACAACTTAATGAAGAGACAAGCTACTAAATTCAGGCCATGAAACTGTAATTTTGGGAATGCTTCATGTTGGAAAACATCCTTAGTTTTGTTTTAGCTTTTGTTAAAGTAAAAAAAAAAGTGGGTCATTGTGACGCCGGGATAAATTTAGACTTGATGATGATGCCGTTTACATTAACAAGTCGCACGTACGTGTGGTGTGAAGATTAAATGGCAGGTTCTGACTTGCAACAGAACTTGATGTATGCTGTTCTCCATAGAGAATAACAAAAAAAAAAGGACAAGTGTGAGAGGACATAACTTTACACTTGAGAGTGTAATCCTGAAATCCATGTGTAGTTTATTTCCTATATTGGAGGTTAGATGAGGATCATTAACATTAAAATACACTCTATTCATTTACCCAAAGTCCTTTGCAGATCTTCTCTTACCTCCATCCTTTGTTACAGTTAAGGCCAAATACGTGCTCCTGAAGTCTCCAGTGAGGTCAACACAATCCTGATTCAACCAACATCACTCCAGGTGATAAAACTGCAGAACAGTCCTTAAGATGGCTCAGTCAATGGGGATGCAATCAAAAATACAGGCAGATTGAATATATTTGACCTGAAATACGGAAACATCAGTACTCTTTACCCTGTACACTGACGTACATTCAGGTCCAAAAATCAAGACGACTACTAAGATATCATTAGTTATGTATTATATAATAATGATCATTTAATAAACAGTTCTTGGCCGTGGACTCAGGTTTTGAATCCAACTGTACATGAACTTGCTTTAGTAGAGAGTCAGGATGAGCCTTTTTGGTCTTTTATTATTTAAAGGAGAATAATGCTGCTCTTGCACTGTGGCAGAGAGCGGAAGCTGAGAAAGCTGGAAAGATGACAAAGTATGTGGAGTGTTTCTGTGTGTTTATATATAGCTACGTTTCCATGTAAATGTTTCTCAAATGTAAAACCAAATACAAAATGTTGTATGCCTCTCTCTTTGGAAAAGGGAAGCTGTAGGCAGTTATCATGATGTACTCATAAATATACAGTATATATAATAGTGGCGTGGGGCATGTTGACCAAACAGAGGAAATGACCAGGGGCTAGTCCTATTTCTGTTGTCTGCATTCTGCTTTCTCAAGGGTCTAATATTGCTTTCTGTTGAACATGAAAAACACTCAATCACACTGCAGAGCACATGGAAGCAATTTTCAGTCCGTAGAATCTAGTGAGAATCTGTAGAGTCTGTATGAATTTTGAAATTTTCCCAAATTTCCTGAATGTGACGTTCTTCATCAAATGACATTTAATTGAAGAACCTCTTGGCAAGAATTTGAGTTCTGCCTGCTTTATGCAATGAGCTAACCTGTCTTTTGACAGCAAAACCCATGGCTCTCTCAAAAACATACAAACATTTAGTCGCTTCCCACTAGCTGGTATTCAATTCTTCATAGCTCTTGAGAGTCCTCACTGGACACAGTGGTGGTCAGGGCAAATTGTTTTTCAAACTGAAGGAGGTGACAATCCTGTGCCTCCTGGGTATCTGCACCAAAAACCTGTCTTAGCACTAGTGACAGGTGGTGTAGAGATGGTACGGTAATGGTATTTGAGTTAGCCAATAGGCAGTGCGTGTTTATGCATAATTCTTCATCATCTTGTACAACCAGTGGGGCCATCCTACTCATTGCTTGATGCATTTATCTCTATCCAAGTCATTGCAGTCAACATGCATGTCAGTTTATGGGTCTGTCTCTATATGTGAGGTGGCTGCACATGGTTTTTCTAAGCTTTTCAATAATTACACTGGTGCATTGTTTGTAACAGCTTCTGAATGTATCTTATGCCCAATTCTAAATCCTTTACACTGTGCCACAATGCAGTAGAAGTATGCACCTTCTTTCTCATCATACAAGTCTTCTGCACAATTAAAGTTTCCACTGCAACAACACAGTGATGTTCAATTTTTATTATTAGGGGTCTGAGCAGCTGAGCCAACAGTATTTTTCTGTTTCTCTTGCAAAACAAAAGTATTCACCTTTTACTTTCTAGGTGACTGAGCCTGCTGCAACAATGCAGCAAAGGTGCTCACTTTTATTTTTAAAGGACTTTTCAACAGCATGGTCAAGAAGGAAAGACGAACGGAATGTATATACAGGATTCTCATAGCTTGTGAGGCCCTGTTTACACTAGTTTTAAAACTTTTGCTGCAGTTACGCCTGTCGTCAACACTACTCCGGCGTCCCTCGAAAACGGAGACTTTTGGAAGCGGCGAAGACCCCGTTTTAGTTTGAAAACTCTGGGCTTGCGTTTCAGTGTAAACAGACCAAAACGAAGACTTTTGAAAACAAAGACGTGGCTGCCCACATTCGTCTCCCTGATTGAGTCTTCTGGATCATTGCGTAACCTTCCCTGATTCGTCAAGCCCGTACCATATGACCATTACGCTATCTTGATCGTATACACAACAACACGGAGACAGAACCGAAAGCTTTGCTGGCTTTGTCGTCAGTCTTAGCAGCCACTGTGCAATTAAATTCTGTATTTTATAATACTGCGGCTGGCTACATGTGCAAGAGGCGAGCAACCGGCACCAAATCTCATATCAAGCAGCGTAAGCCCTACATGGAACGTCAGTTTGGACTAGCACCAACTTCGTGTGTACACTTGTATGCACATGAATGGTCATGTGACCATGTGCGTTTTTGGTTGTGTAGTGTGGACGGAGATTGTTTCTGAAACACAGCGGAAACGCCAGTGTGGACAAGGATTGTTTTCGTTTTAAAATGCTGTTTTAAAATACACTAGTGTAAACAGGGCCTGAGTTTCATGTATCTCTATTGGCATCATGGTGAAATGTTATGCAGTTTGGTGACTAAACTGAAAATTCAAAAAGTTGAAATTTGAGTTAAAATTGTTTTTTGTAGCTCTGTGTGACCAGTTCCCACCAGTTTGGCCCAGTATAAACATGGATACCAAATCAAACAGCAGAATTACTACCATTCAAAGTATGCTTCAAAGCAAACTTATTTGGCAGTGCAGAGTTAACAGTAACTAAAAAAGCTTCATTCGCAAAAGCAAAGGATTAAAGCCCTAAATTTTAGAAAACCACTTCGAACTTCTGGCAAGATGTTTTGAAGCTTTGATAGGCTACTCCCATGCTGTTAAGGTTACAAGGTCATTTCATCATTAGGTGATGAAACAAGCACATGGAAGGTACTTAAGGAAGTACAGTCAACATCCACAGCAACAGAGAGCACTATGAATACATGATGATACCAGATGGTTTGAATAATGGCCCATCTGCGTTTGTCTACAACAGGGGTGTCCAATCTTTTCCACAAAGGGCCGGTGTGGGTGCAGGTTTTCATACCAACCAAGCAGGAGCCACATCTGATTCTACCTGTTTAATCAGTTGATTGACTCAGGTGTGGCTTCTGCTTGGTTGGAATGAAAACCTGCACCTACACCGGCCCTGTCCTGATAAGACTGGACACCCTGGTCGGTCTACAACATCCAATTCGAGTGCTTCGATAAGTCTGTCATAGTTTATACTGACAACATCAGTCCATCCAACCAATTTGAATACGCTCCTCACCATGCTCAAGAAAAACTTTTAGATTGCTCCAAGAGGAGCAAAATAAAGTCAGTGTAGTACAAAATTTGATCGACTCACAGCATATTAAGGAACTCCAATGATTTCTAAAACTTCTACTGCTGATTAATAACAAATTTAATACAGTCGCTCCTTTTTAAATCTCTACAGAAAAATTCCAGCTCAAGAAAAAAAAATAGCACATATTGATAACAATGAGTCTGCATTCTTTGCCTGTACCTCTCAAATTTAATGAAACTGGAGGAGGGAACAGAAAAAGAGTCTTTGTGTCTGTTCCTCAGGAATATTTGTTCATTCATTTTCAGTGATTACTTTATCCTGGTCAGGGTCACTTTGGATCTGGAGCCAGTCAAGGCAACACAGGGTATGAGGCAGGAAAACACCCTGGATGAGTGTAAGACAAAATAGCACTGTGTCACCATATATGTTATTTTATTTCAGAATATTATTTATTTAGGACACAGGCACACACATTGGGGGAAAATAAAGTGTGGCGAACTAACATTTCGCTAGATAGCGAACACTGTTTTGATCTAATACCCACACCATGGTATGTGAGTCTCTGCTTTCCTGTGAGCTCATGCACACACACACACACACACACACACATACACTCATGAAAAAACAACAACACCAAAGCTGTCTAAAATTCCTCTACTTTATTCAAGATAAATGTTTTTTTTTTAAAACATTCAATAAAAAAAATGCCATTACTTATTGCTTAGTCATTAACCTAGAACCCATGATCTTATGCATATTATCTAACTAACACGCTGCAGGTTTTTTTTTAATCGATAAATATATAAAAACAGAACAAAATCAGAAGTCAAAAATTAACACACACCTTGCCTTGCCTTTGGAAAAAAAATGTTTTGTTTGTGCATCAGAGCCAGTTCACTTAAAAAACACATTCATTCTTCTTAAGGAAAGCGTGACCAAGGCAGTATCAGAATGCGAAAACTGGCATTAATGTGTGTTATTTCTTCTTTTGCTCATCACACAGTCAGGTCCGAGAGTCTGAGTTTCCTACCAAGAGCTGTTTATATTTCACCACTTATTGAGGAAACTAAAAAAATATTGGGGAAAAAAAAATCTATATTATATCTATATAAGGAGTTTTAGTTATTGGACTGTTGGTCCTGATTTTTTCAGTCAGGTAAATTAAAACACAGATTGTCATGTCTACTTTGTGCACAGGCTAACGTTAGCTAAGCACCTTTCCTATTACTAGTGACATTAAAAACACTGGTATCTAGCCAGCTAGGTAATGAATAAGAATAGGAGGAACATTAGCTTGCTTGCTAAACCAAATAGATGTAATTTGTATTAACGTAAAATGATGGCATTTAGCACATCTGTGTGGTGGTCAGGGAATAAAGATCGACCGATTTATTGGGTTTGTCGTTTAAGCAGCACCGATAACCGATTGCTGGAACTATCAGTTTTCAGACAAAAATCCACATCGATTGTTTTTGCGTCCGTTGCAGGAGCGGCTGAGAAGGGTCCACTGTCATTATACAGTACGAGAGCGGCCTCCAGAGGCGAAATAAAAACTGACCAATTTTGTCATGTTATTTAAAGTGTTTTTTGATTCATTTTGGACGTCTCTATTTTTATTTGTTATTTGGTGTGTTACTTTTTGGTTCAGTCTGGATGTATATCTTTTGTTTGCTTTAACATTTATTACTAGTTAATATATATTAATATTTATATATTTATTTCATTTAAAAAAGTACAGTACATTTTCACAGTACAGTCAGTACGGTTTATTTTTGTAATAAAGTTCAGGAATATTTTACTTTGAGTGTTACGTTTTCCTGTTTTCATATGAGTTGATTAATCAGTTATCGGTAAAGTCCACTATCAGTCGACCTCTATCAGGGAAAACCCTTTACATAGTGATGTTTTGACATTTGTTGTGAAAAAAAAAAGTGCATTTAAAGATCCCATTCCACTGAAAGACACCAGTACACTGATTGTCTAAAAACAACTATTATTTATTGGTTTAATTTGCATTTAAATTTAACGTGTGATAAATAAAATATAAAAAAAAAAGAATCAAAATGACCAAGAAAACTGTCTATCTTTACCCACCTTTATACAAAGAGGCTACGGTCTCTTTTGGAGTCGTGTTTGTTAAACTGGCCCGCATTTACCCAACATGATTTGCAAAAAGCAAGATTAGAATGTTAATAAATCATTTCTACATAATTTTCTTGAAATATCTTTATGCCTTCTTATGCGTTCTTAGTAGATGTGTAGAAGTACGTTACAGGAAGAAGCCCCCAATTTTTTGGTCGTTTTTCGCCAGAATTGTTTGTCAGTCATAGCAACATCTGATGGGTTTGTAAAAACAGATCATGTAAATGAAATATCAAATGAAGATTTCTTAGCAGCCAAACACTGGATTCATCGCAGTGTTAAATAATAGAGTGTAGAAATAAATAAATGGATTCTGTTACACTAAGCATCAACTACGGAGAACATCATAATCAGTTTATCAGTGAAGAGAAAGAAAAAAAAAACAAACTGTTCTCGGTAGTGTAACTCGGAACCTCAGACCTAAATATTAAAATATCAAGTCCTTCAGAGCTGCAACAGTTAATTAAAAAAAAACATAAATAAATAAATAGATCATAAATTAATTAATCATAAAGACTCAGCAAAACGGTGCTGAATGTGAACATGTTTCTGTGGTTTCTGTCTAAACGGTGCACTGTCGTGATGGACAAATTAACACGCTGCAGAGGAAAAGAGACAAAGTGTCCAGATTTATACATTTCAGGTTGGTAAATCTTCTCTCGTCTATTTGCAGGCATTAATCTGTCACTTATGGTCTGGCAGTGAGACACTAAAACTTGAGTTAAAAAAAAGCGCAAGCAAACTAATATGTAACAGACTAAAATAACTAAGTGCATATAAATAGACTGCATTCTTTTTCTATGAATATAATATTAATAGGGAGTTTTTAAATAACATATTGACCTTTATGAATATAATATAGTAATGCGTGGCATAGTTTCAGATCTTGCAAGTGACTGTACGGTGCTAATGCCTCGGTGTATTTAAGTGTGTGTGTGTGTGTGCGTGTGTGTGTGTGTGTGCGCGTGTGTGGACATTCAGATCTGTGCTGTTCCGTTGTTTCCATCCTAAATGATCACACACTTGCCCTTTTCCACCCACGGGTTATTCTTCATCAGCTCAGGGTTGAGAAATGGGTCGGTGGGTACACCGTCCTCAATCCACTTCACCAAGCTGGAACAGGAAGGGGAAGTGAGCATCAGATAGACAGACAGATTGAAAGGTAAACAGATAGATAGATTAGAGGAGTAAGGCATTGCTGTTTGTATTAGAACATCGGTCATTTTAAGGCTCCGCCCCAAACACTGGAATATATAGAATCTGTTTTAATGTGATGCATGAAAGTGATCATTTTCTGTGATTATTATATAGTGCTATTCTGTATTCCCTATCGAATGCACGGTAAAAGTTATAAACAGTGAACACAAATGCTGCAACAACACAAGATGCAGTGTGGCCTGTGAAAACTCATCTGATGTTGCGGCGGTCCCTGAAAGTCCTGAAAATATCCAAAAAGAATCAAAAATGGGGTTTTGACTACCACATTCTGACTACAAATTTGAGATTTCTGCCAATAAATACAGAAAACATTCAGAATATATTTATCCAAAATGACAGAGATGGTTTTTATTTGGGCTGCTAAATATAACTAACTTTACCTTGCAGAGTTCACGGCAGGTAAGGAGCCAGTTTAACAAACGCAGCGGTAAATGAATTCATTCTGCCTAAAGATGGCTAAAACATTGCTTGCTTAGTGTGCTTTTCTCACAAATTGATCTCAAGTTTTTGAATCCCAAAACAGAAACAGACACAAAACAGACATACGCCTAATTAATTCAGTTTGTAATCAAATACCAGCTGTCAAAATATCTGTGATGTTTCTGTTCCATCAGATCATCATCAGCGGACAGTGGAACAACAGAGAACTTACACTATATGGCCGAAAGTATGTGGACACCTGACCATCACCAACTGATACTTGTTGAACTTTCCGTTTCAAAACAATGGGCATTAATATGGAGTCAGTCTCCTATGTTCTTGATTTTGGAATGTGGCTATAGGGATTTTATGCCCATTTAGCCACAAGAATATTACTGATGTTGGGAGAGAAGACCTGACATGCAGTCAGTGTTCCGAGTGAACCCAAAGGTGTTCACTAGGGTTGAGATCCAGTGAAGGGGAATCTTAATTCGACACAACTAATGATGTTCCAAACAATTGTGTTTCCAACTTTGTGGCAACAGTTTGGGGAAGACGTCTTTATTTTGTCTTCTGGGAAACATGTTAATATCTTATTTAGCTTCTAAAGGACAGTACTATATGACAAAAAAAGATCTCTAAACAGATCGTCCTGTTCAAAAGTTTACACCCCCTGGCTCTTAATGTATCGTGTTGCCTTCTTGAGCATCAGTGAATGTTTGCACCTTTTGTAATAGTCGTGTCCGAGTACCCCAGTTGTCCTCAGTGTGAAAAGATGGATCTCAACATCATATAGTCACTGATGGAAAGGGGACAAATATGCAGAAGATGCTGGAAAAACAAATAACGTGCAGGACCTGGAGGATTTTTCTGAAGAAAAATCAGCAGCGTAACTGCTCAGGACAAATAAGGAACTCATGAACAACTATCACAAAACATGAACACAGTCGTTGATCACCCAGGTAACAACAGACTGAAGATTGGAAAAACATGCCTAGTCTTTTTCCAATCTTTCAACTCTCCAGGTTTGGTGAGTCTGTGCCCACTGTAGCCTCAGATTCCTGTTCTTGGCTGACAGGAGTGGAACAGGAGTGGTTGTAGCCCATCCACCTCAAGATTTAGCATGTTGTGCATTCTAAGATGCTTTTCTGCTCGCCACGGTTGTAAAGAGTGGTTATTTGAGTTACTCTAGCCTTCCTGTCAGCTCAAACCAGTCTAGGCATTTTCCTCAGACCTTTCTCAACAACAAGGCTTTTTTTCCACACACAGAACTGACACTCACTGGACGATTTTTGTTTTTCGCACCATTCTCTTTAAACCCTAGAGATTGTTGTGTGTGAAAATCATCAGCATCAGCAGTTTCCTGAATACTCAAACAAGCCTGTCTGTCTTTATCTGACTGTGCCGAATTTATATTGTGGGATATTTCATATGCTATCTGCTAATTAGCTAAATGTGTTCAAGTAATACAAAAAGTAAAATTGTTATAATGAATCCTAATAAGAATTCCTCTATAAAACTCTGGCACTTGGGACACAGTGTGCTAAATCGTGCTAAACTCAAACTGCCGCTGATCATCTGAGGAGTTTTGCAGAGATAAAAATGACAGACGTCCAACATGTTGCGTGTGGGAGTTTCACACTGATTCATAATTTTGATATTTCTGAGCTAAGATCTTGGATGCAGACTGAAATAGTGATGGAAAAGAAGCTCCTCAGAATCTGATGATTGTTGTTTTGTTTTTTTTAATAAGTACAAAAATACCACTCTTTGGAAAATTCACTACAGTTTACCATGGTTTTTACTATGGCACTTTTTATCGTAACCATGACACTACCATGGTTTTTACTATAGTACTTCATGGTAACTATGTTTATTTCATACACTTTATGACCAAAAGATTGTGGACACATGACCACTACACCCATTTGTGCTTTTTGAGCATCCCATTCCAGTTGTAGTCCTTCCTTTGCTGTTATAATAACCTCCAATCTTTTGGGAAGGCTTTCCACTAGATTTTGGAATGTAGCTATGGGGACTTTCCCAGTCAGCCACAAGAGCATTAGCGAAGTCAAGCATTGTTATTGGGCGAGGAGGTCTGGGTTGCAGTCTGTGTTCCAATTCATCCCAAAGGTGTTAAGTGGGATTAATGTCAGGCCACTTGAGTTTTCCCACTCCAACCTTGTCTTCATGGACCTGCATTTTGTGCACAGGGGCATTGGTATAATGGAACATGTTTGAGCCCCTTAGTTCCAGTGAAGGGAAATTGTAATGCTACAGCATACAAAGACATTCTATACAATCGTGTGCTTCCAAGTTTGGGACAACAGATTTGGGGAAGAACCACAGAAAAACCACACACTTTTGGCCACAGGGTGTATTTACCCATGATACTGCCCATGGTATTACTACAGTGCTTTATGATGACTATACTATATGGACTTTGATATTATTTCATTATATATTGGATTGGTATTTAGCATGGATTTAGAACATCTTACATTTATTTTCTTATTGTCATATGCGCAAGGAAAACTTTGCACTAGAAATGTCTATATGTTCAACAAAGGGTGCTTTTCAATATTATACAAAATAAGAAAAAGAAGCAAGATGTTAAAAAGTGAGGACTACCAGACGTGCATGTTGAGATGAATGTACAATATAAAGTGCAGTAAGTGTGAATGTGCCAGGGAATTGTAGCAGGTATTTTAGCGTGAATCAGCAGTTACAGAGTAATGAGATTAGAAGTGGTGAGAACTGGCTGCTGGCAGCTGATTAAGTGTAGGTAGTATTTAAATAAAAAGTTTGTTAATGTGTGTTAAAGCGGAGTGGCTCTTTACAGGCTGGGGGTAAAAAATGTCTGACTCAAATCTTATATCATTAACATTAAAGAATAGTGAAGATTTCATTACAACATTCACAAAGGATGATAAAGACAGGATGAGACAGGGTTTAGTTACTGGGTGAGAAACTACTAGAATATTTTTATTATATAAAACGGACATAAAAATCCTTGTTAAATCCAAGCTCGGCTAATTAGTGATCTACAAGATGATTAGAGCGATGGTGTTGACGGTGGTATTATCATGAATGTTGAAGCTTTGGAACCTGATCTGTTTGAGCAGAGTGTACAGATAAGGAGGTGAGAGAGAGCTGGACAGACTACAGGGCTAAAGTGCTGCTGCATCTCTGTCATTGATAGAAATGAAACAGGAGCTAAATCCCATTGGCACCACTAAGAAAGTCAAATGGCATTGTGGGTAATGTAGGAAGTGAATTAACCGAATTGAAAATATTCCAGAATACACCGTGTCGACGGAAGACATTAAAACGTATTCCTAATTCAACTCGGAATATCATTACAAAGTGAATCTTGGACGACATTAAAGATCACGTTAATTGTAAATATTAATATGAAAGTCATTCAAGGTGGATTTTCATGTAGAAACACCTACAGAAAAGCTGTACTCTTGAAGGTGGTGCTAATGACTCGTGTATTAATCAGTGTGTGTTTGTTTCTATTATATTTATATTATTTCAGTGCACTGTGAATTTCCATGTATACCTGTAAAGCTCTACTTACAGTAACTAAAACTATTGGTGTCTGCTTAATATTTTGACCATATAAAATGATCAGCTGATATTTTTACTTATCATCTGCATCCGCATGGATGACAATGTTCATGTGGGTCGGGCCGTTATATAAATGATCGGTGTAATTCTTACTCTGTGACTGTCTTGGATGATTTCTCCCTTTTAAACGCCAGCTGGTACTTGAGGCTCTCTACCTCTTTCTTCAGCTGCGGCACATCCATTTCATCCATGGCTGTGGTTTCAGTTCAATCACACCAAACCTGGAAGGTTAAAATAAAAAAAATAAAAAGGCTGAAAATTCCTAAAAACAAACAACCAAAAAAAAAAAAAAAAAATCTCATGATTGCCTTGAGCTATTTTAGACGGATGATATGTGATCTAAATACAGCAAACTGCAATCTGGGATCCTGTTCCTCCCACACACTGATAAAGGAATGAGCCAGGACAGTGTTAAAGAGAGAGAGAGAGAGAGTGTGTGTGTATGTGTGTGTGTGTGTGTGTGTGTGTGTGTGTGTGTGTGTGTGTGTGTGTGTGTATGTGTGTGAGTGTGTTAAAAGCATCCATCATGCAGGTGTTCCATTGCTTTAAAAGCATTTTTCCTGCCGGTCAGTCAATGACGTCTCCGATCCAATTTCACTCAGTCTGTATTGTGCACTGAGTTCACTCCTGTTGTCCTACATGTTTTCAATTTTATAGCATTACAACTGCTACTGTAAAATTCCCAATCTGTCTTTTGTCCAAGCCCCTTCATGCTTTGGGATCCTCCTGAGGGTAGATGTTTATGCAGGCGGATGTAAAAAGAAGGGAAAAAAAATATGGTGGGAAAGAGAAGCCACTATCTGTTTTCATCTTTTTTTGCTTCACCCCAGTCAATTTTAATGAACGGCTTTATTTGCCATTTTTTTTCCAGCCCTGAACGTCATTCCTGTAACAGACACCAGGATTTAGAACTGTGTCATGTTGCGCTGTATTGACTGGAACAGCATCCAAAGGAAAATTCTAAACAGATGTATAAACTGTAATTATTTATTTTGCTTTTATATACTTGTGATATTGAAAGACGCTAATTAAAAGTATTAACTAATTGAGAGACAATTTTTTTTAATTCATTCCTTTGGCACTCACTTTTATCCAGAGCACAGCTTTAGTAATATTTCTACTACTATTACTTAATAATAATAATAATAATAATAATAATAATAATAATAATATTAGATTGATGGGGTCCAAGCATGCTTCGCAAATACCATGGCCCCTAAAACCACAGTGGCCAGTTCTTACCAAGTTACATAGAACACTAAAGAGACCACAGGTTAGGGGTTTTCAATCTTATCCACAAAGGGCCATTAAGGCTGCAGGTTTCATTCTAACCAATCAGGAGTGACACCTGATTCCACTTGTTTAATCAGTTAATCTTGGGCTCCGATCAATGTCAAGTCTACCTCCTACTTGGCTGGAATGAAAACCTGCCCTTTGTGGATATGATTGGAGACCCTTGCCATAGATGAACATACTGTTCAAGTTTCATGACAATAGCTACGTGCTAGCCCTGTGAATCCCAGTACTGATTGTTCCTGCAAAACAGTTATTTGAACTTTATTCTGCCAGGCGTGACGGATGATCACACACCAAACTTTGGAGATGTCCTCAGAATCTTACTCTGAATATGGCTTTCATATTTTATGGGGTACAGGTATTAGAGAAAAACTAAGCTCCACCCCACTAGGATTGATTGGAATGTGGCAGCCATAGTGTTTACAAATCTCAATGGGGTTTTGTTCATTATTGAGAATCAGTCTCTGCTTAGTGGTTTCATACCCAATTTGTGAAGATATGCCAAAGATCCTAGGACTAGTTCACAAAAGTATGTTTTAGTGGGTGGAACTAAATGGTGCAAAAGCAACTGTGTTCCTAGTATGCTAAGGAATCAGAGGAAAAAATAATTTAGTCTTTAGACATTGGCCAAAACTTAAAATGCTGCACTATAGCGCCACCATCAGGACAATCAGGCTCATCTCTTGTGCCTGAGTAGTGGGAGGGACCACGGGATGACCTAGTCTAGTAGTAGAAGAATAAGAAGAAAAAGAAGAATCCTAATGAAAACAAGAGGGGTCCAAGCTCTAATAATAATAATAATAATAATAATAATAATAATAATAATAATAATAATAGGTATTTCTCAAAGTCTCGATAGTGAGTTTTAAAGGAATGACCTTCCAGTAGTCACTAGCACAGTGTATTTACTGTTTGCAATACCATAGTTCAACTGTTCATTTTACATTTGATTTTTAAAAATGATCATTCAGATTCATTGAACTATGTCTAGCTTATAATTTTATGCAGATGCATTTATTTTTGGTTTCAAATCTGAATAGAAGAGAAGAAGAAAAAGCCATATTCACAATGTTAAACCTTTAAATTCATCAAACACTGGGTCTTTGATCTATAACGCCCTAAAATGACTCAATGTACCATTAGTGTCTTGTGTAACAGAACAGGACGCAGTCTGGCTTTTGCCTAAAGCCAAAGCACAGATGAGTGAACACATTGAGATCGATTCTCAAAAACACAGTGTACCGTGAGTCAGTCTCGCATTGACGCTGATCAGTTATAGGGCCAACACACAGCCAAATAAAAATAGCTGTGTGCCGATACGGAACTCCCACTCTGCAATAATTGCCAAGTAATCACAATTTTGGTTATATTATTAATACTTTCATTTAAATAAATGACTACACTCAGCAGCCATTGTAATAAGAACACCTATACACCTGCACATTCATGCAGTTCTATAATAAGCCAATCATGTGGCAGCAGTGCAATGCATAAAATCATGCAGACCCACGTCAAGAGCTTCAATTAATGTTCATACCAAATAGCAGACTGAGGGAAAATGTGATCTCGGTGAATTTGACTGTCGCATGTCTGTTGGTGCCAGATGGGTTGGTCTGAGTATTTCTGAAACTGCTGATCTCCTGGGATTTTTAATGTGCAACAGTCTCTAGAGTTTACACACAGAATAGTGTGAGGGGAAAAAAAACATCCAGTGAGCAACCATGTCGATGAGAGAGGTCAGAGAAGAATAGCCAGAGTGGTTTGATCTGACAGGAAGGCTATGGTAACTCAAATAACCACTCTTTCAACTGTGAAGAGCAGAAATGAGCTCAGAATGCACAACTTTGACATGGATGGGCTACAACAGCAATAGAAGACTTCCTGTCAGACAAGAACAGGAATCTGAGAATACAGCGGGTACAGGCTCGCCAAAACTAGGCAGTTGAAGATTGGAAAATGGCCAGGCGATATTCTGTGTAATCTCTAGAGACTACTGTGTGTGAAAATCCCAGGAGATCAGCAGTCCCTGAAATACTCAAACCAGCCCTTCTGGCACCAACAACCATGTGATGGTTAAAGTCACTGAGATCACATTTTTTCTCATTCTGATGTTTGATGTGAACATTACTGAAGCTGAAGCTCTTGACCTGTATATACATGATTTTCTTTTGCATTGCATGAATGAGCAAGGGTTCAGGTGTTCCTTTTAAAGTCGGCGAACGAATATACTGTATCATTGGGAAGAATTTTCTTCAAAAAGCAACCTTTTTCATAACCAGTCTCATTTGGGATGTCCTGCCTCCAAATATGTCCATAATAAAGACACTTTTAAGACAGTCATAATTATGCTGTTTTCCAAAAGGCACAGAACTGCTTATCTCCTCCCAAATAGAATGCAGGAGTAGCAAGGATATTTATAGGCATACCCAACTGCAATTTTGTGCTTTATAAAAAAATTAAAATAATGGTGTGTTAAAAGCAAGAAATCTGCCCTGGTGAGAAGGCATTAAAGTAAATATATTAAGTAAAAAAAAAAAAAGGTGCCAGTGGCTTAATAGGCAGATTGTGTTAGCTCAGAGTCATGTTTAAGTGAAAGTGTAGTAAGCCCCACCTCTTCTCTATTTCCATTGGTTGCTGTGCCTAGGTAATCATGCTTCTTCTGATTGGTTGAATCTTAGTCAGCTAGTTTTAAAGCTCACTAACCCTGTAACAGGCACTAACACAGAGGACACTCTACACCAGCACTACTTTCTATAACAGTACATGTTGTCTGGTACGAAGTGGCAGAAATACTGAGTGTTTTCTGGCCCTAAAAAGGGAATACGGATCGTCGCCTCACAATTACAGATAGTAGGTGGTCTGACCAAGTGTGTGCATCTTATGCATCGGCAGTCTCAGCAGATACACAGAGTGTTCGCTTGCCACACAGATGCTCTGAAAAACGTCTAAAGACGCACTGGGAATTTTCACCACCACATTCTCTTACTGAACCCAGCGACATGATTGAGAGAGAGACAGAGACAGAGAGACAGACGGAGGCTGAACCTCATTGAAACGACTCTTTTGGGAAAATAACAGCTCGTCCTTAGTGATGGTGACAGCAGCACTCGCTATCTAACAACATGTTGCCACCAGAGATCTTCAATCCATCCCCTCCACGCCTTACTTTATACTGTATTATTATTATTATTATTATTATTATTATTTCTTTTCTCATTCTCATTTTATCAAAATGCATTTCCAATGCTTTGGCAATAATGTACTATTCACACTCGTGCCAAAAAAGCTATGACTGAAAGAATAAGATGAAGAAGACACACTGTCTGTCCGTGTATCTGCACAAGAGAGATGAACATTAGTAATGCAGTGGCAAAGGAACCACAGAGAACATATGAATGAAACACACACACACACATATATACATATATATACATATATACATACATATATACATATATATACATATATATACATATATATGTATCCCCCTTAAAATGTATAGATTAACGTCCAGCTCTGTGACTGACCATCATAAATCCTGATGCATGCTTGACCTTTTTTTTAACACCATTGTACGTGTTAAAGCAAACACATAATTTTTCCAATAAATACATTTAAAATTAAATCTTCAATCTGAATGTTTATATTTAATGTTAACTGAACTGAACTGCTGAATTAACACATCTGAGCTGCATTCATAAAACTTCAGATGTGCACAAATTAAACACTGTAAAAGTTACATGTTAACTCAGCACTAAGTGTTAATTCAGCACTGTGAACCTTCAAAAAACCTTCAGTCAACGCATTTATATATATATATATATATATATATATATATATATATATATATATACACATACACATAAAAATTTTAAAGATATATATTTAGGTGATATAAATCCTAACACAGGGCATGCAGCACAATTCTGTGCACGCCATCCAGATGTTACGTGAACCTGTACTACTTTCATTTACTGTGTGATTGACACAAAGCTTTCTTAGCTGTGCAGGACCAGGACTTAGACTTACATTAATGGTTATATGATCAGAAGACAGCAATCACCTCTGAGCAATTTTGAGGAGTAATAAACAGTAATACTAATATTAATACTGGAAGTAATAGCATACAATCACACTGGCCTGTACACATGATCATAAATTGCACTCACACATACAGTAAATGCATATATATATATATATATATATATATATATATATATATATATATATATATATATATATATATATATAATATTGTTTGTTTGTGTGTGTGTGTGTGTGTGTGTGTGTGTGTGTGTGTGTGGTGTGTGTGCATAGTACTACCGGAAGACTCTGCAGTTATTATGTCAGCAAAGCAAATAGTCAAATATTCAGGTCTATCCGAGATCCGCATGAAAAATCCCAAGTTTTACATAACACTGTCGTTTCCATGTGCAGTGATCAGGATGCTGAGGAAATGTATTAAAAGGCAATAAACTCACCCGCATTGTGCGGTAAAGTCATGAGTCATATCTAAATATACCACAGAGCTGTAAAATAACAACACTGCCCCGAGGACCATAGCTGATATTTTGCGTTTCTAGGCTAGATCTTACCTTTGGCTGAAAGTGTGGCTGCTGTTTTCAGTAAAGGACGCGAGGTAGATGTAAATCCAAGTGCACACAATTGTAATGCTCCAAAATCCTGTAGATCCTTTAAGACACTAAAAGCGCAGAATAAAGGGGAGCAGGATGCAGTCTGGACTCGCTAATCCCCAGTGATGTGGAGCTGCAGGAGAGCAGAAAGGATGCTGGAAGTGGAGATGAGCACAGAGAGAAAAAGAGCTTACAGACCGCTGAATCGATTCATTGAATCGGTTCCTTTTTGAACGACTCTTTTAAATGATCCGGTTTGCAACACGGAATAATCTGTTGTTGTTGTTGTTGTTTAGTTAGTTAGTTAGTTTGTTTGTTTGTTTGTTTGTTTGTTTTTACAGCCGAACGCTGATTAAATTAGATCCTCTTTTCCTGCTGTGTATTTTTTTTCAATTTATATCTAAACGGTGCCGAATCATTTGAACCTTTTGACTGAAAGTCTTCAGTCTTTGCTAAACAAACAAACAAACAAAACCACACGCTCACGTGACCACGTATACATTTTTTTATAAGTTACATTTAAAAAATATAATAATAATGTTTTTTTTTTGTATCTGGGGTTTGAATATTTCGGAGTTTTTTATGGATATGATAAGTTGTCTTGCAGTAGTGTTAGCATGCTAGCTATGTAATTTTTCCCTCTCACAGCTGCTGGAAAAAAAACAAACAGAAACCATCACAATTTGTAATGATTTTCACTAAAAAAAAAAAAAAAATTACAAACCATCAGCTGTTAGCCATTAAAACCATTACCACTACCATTTATTGGTCCTTAATGGTATCCATTAGACATAACATGCCAACAATAGAAGGCAACAAATTTCCAGTAGAGATCTACAGGGACCATTACAATTTCCATTAATGTCAATAAAATTCCCATTCTAACAATTAAAACCATAAAAAATACTATGAGGCTTTCTATTCTATTCAGATGGGGTCATGTGCCATGTACTGAAAAAGTGTGCTGACCAACTAGCAGATGTAGGTACCAGTATATTCAACCTCTCGTTGCAGCAAGCTCCTATCTCTCAAATCCAGCACCATCGTCAGCAGTGCAATGCAGGAATGCCTACCACCCAGTTGCCCTGACTGCAATAATCATGAAGTGCTTTGAGAGACTGATAGCACATCTTGCACACATCAGAATCTTCCCGCTTGATCTCGACCAACACCAGTTTGCATACAGAGCAAACATATCAACGTAGGACGCGGCCTCTATTGCACTTCACATAGCCCTTTTGTACCTGGAACAACAAAACACATATGTGAGGATGGTGTTGGTTCATTTCAGCTCTGCTTTTAATAGCATAGTCCCCCACAAACTAGTCAACAAACTCTGCAAGCTTGGCCACTTTGCTCATGGATTATGGACTTCATAACCAACAGACCCCTGAACACCCTCATCCTGAACACAGGCATGCCACAAGGGTGCATTCTCAGCACTAATGTATTCTCCCTGTTTACAAACAACTTCACATCAAAACACTCCTCTAACACAATAGTCAAGTTTGCAGTTGACACCACTGTTGTGGGTTTGATTTCAATAAGAATCTGACGGCCTACAGGGAGGAGGGGCAAAACCTAGTCAAGTGGTGCTCAGAGAACAACCCAGTCCTCAACACCACTAAAACCAAAGAGATCGTAGTAGACTTCCGGACAACCAAGACATCACCACACTCTGCCCTCCACATACTGTACATGGAGACGAGGTGGAAAGAGTGTAAAGCTTTAAGTTCCTGGGTGTCCACATCACAGAAGATCTGACTAACACCTTACCTAATGAAAAGAGCCAAGCAGAGATGTGCTTTTTGAGGAAACTCAAAGGCCCGGGAACCTCCACCTCTCCTGACAAACTTTTACTGCAGCACCATAGAGAGTATGCGCAATGGTGTGGTATGCTAACTACACTGCTGCAAACCGGAGAGACCTACACTAAGGGATGAAAGAGGCTCAGCGTGTCATTGGGACCGAGCTCCCTTGCCTAGACTCCATCTATAGCAGCCAACTACTAAGGAAAGCTTGCAGCATTGTTGGGAAACTGGAGCCATCCAGGTCACCACTTGTTTGTTCCTCTACTGTCCGGCAAGCAGTACAGGCCAATCTACGCATGGATTAACAGGTTACAGAACAGCTTCATTTCAAGAGCTGTTACCTCCCTCTCCTGCATCCAGTCCCCCAATGGCTGCTAAACACACACACACACACACCCTGCACTCTCAAAGCTGAATGCTAATTGCTGCTAATGCCAGACAGCACCTTACAAACAGTGCAAGACAGACTGATCTGAATCAGCACAACACAAATCACTAAATCAGTGCAACAACTATATGCTGCTTATGTTGGATAGAATCTTACAAGAGTGCAGTTCATAATGAACCAAATCAGTGCAAGAACACAGTCCTGACAATACAGATTTGCGCATGATCTCTCACCTGAATCCGCATAGTGTTTCAATTTTTATATTTTATGTCTATATTTTATATACGGAAGTGCCTTATTCTTATTTTTTTATATACAGTGTCTTATAATTTATGTTCTCCCATTCTCTACACCAGTCACTTTAGACCACCTTGTTTATTGTCTTGTATAATTATATCATATGGTTATAGGTCATATGGTTATGGTTATATCATAACTTAACATAAGTTATTTTAACTTAACATAAGTTTCTGTCCATAACTGAGTTGAAAGCTACTTTAGGAGTGTTGCCAAATGAAATTTTCTTGTACATGTTACAATGACAATAAATCTTTTTCTTCTACTAATACTACTACTACTTCTTCTTTCCCATGGTACTAAACAGAACAGTGAAATTGTATGTTTAAATATATTAATCATTAAAATTTGTGATCAAAAGTGTTCAACAACAACAAAAAATCTATTCTGCTTATTCCCCCCACAAGAGTGCTTCTTGGCCACACAGTTTGAATACTACTGAATAACACTATGTATTATATTCTGTATTATGTTGCCTCTGTAATGATGTCCACAAAGGAAGGAACAGGGGTGGAAGGGGTGGAGAGGGTGGAGCAAGAGAGAAGGAGGGTTCAAACCTCAATCTGACCAGCCTTGCTATGTTTAGATTCTTCATATACACACAGTTCCCTAATTTTTTTTTCGTCCTAGGTTTCACACACACTATTTCTGCCCTAATATGGTGAAATTCTTCTCCAGCATGAGCACTGTGCAGATTCACACACTCCACTAGGCCAAAATTAGACCAATCAGAAATCAACCAAAATGATCCAAAACATCCATAACAAGCAAAAATATTTAGTTTGTCGAATAAAAACTACATTAAGATCAGGTGAAACTATATATTTTTATTTCTTATTTTAAATCAGAGAAAAATCATGTGCACATTTGATGGACAAATGTTCCACAATCATCCGTGTCCCAAAAATCTTTGTACCCCAAGTGGCTCAAGGATTACAGGCCCATTGCCCTGATCTCATTGGTTATGAAGATGTTTTTGAGAGACTGGTGTTGGCCCTTCTGAAGGACATGACAGAGTTCTGACCATTAGGGTCCATTAATGACTGCACCTTCAAGGACCTTTCTGTTAAAGTCCTGAAGTGTGCAGACAACACAACAGTCATCTGTCTCATCTGACATGATGAAAAGCTGGTCCTCTGGAACAGTCCCAACACTTTGGAGCTGAACACCGTCAAAATAATGGAACAAACGGAGGACTTTTGGGGGAACCCCCAACACTGCTCTCCCTTACCATACTGGACAAGACTGTGATGGCTGTGGAGTTTCTGGGAACCACGATCTCTCAGGAATTCAAGTGGGAATCCAACACTGATTCTATTGCCAAAAATGCCCATTAAAGGCTGTATTTCCTGTGACAGCTGAAAAATCCCAGTTTCTACCACAGGAGCTTTCTATCACAGGAGCTGTTGGACCAGTTCTACACAGCTATGTTCTCGTCCCCTCAGTGTAGTTTTGCTCTGCAACCAGCAATGAGCTGAATAGAATGCAATGTATTATAAAGTCAGTTGAAAAGCTCATAGGAGGAAACCTGCTTGTCACCACAACCAAAGCCAGGAAGCAAGCATAAAAAAAAAACCCTCACACCCAGGCCATCAGTTCCTCCAGCAAGCACTTCAGATAAATTTGCGTGAAAGCCACCAAACACCGGTAAAGCTTCTTTTAACATGCAATCAGGCTCATGGATATTTAATTTCCTCACAAACATGATGAGCTGCAAGGAAAATCACACATTTATGTTAAGTGGTTGATGTAATATATTATTGTTTCTATAGTAACGGCTAAATCACAGTGACTTGTATGGCAGATGGTCACATAATGTAAGACTAATAATAAAAAAAAGTGCTATTATTTAACAAAGAACCCCCTGGTAGTCAGTGAGAGTTCGGCGAGGGTTCCGTGAGATTTTCCTCTGAATGTCTATTTATTTTGCTGGAGTGCTTTTCAACTCTTCTTTTAGCAAACCAAATTACTTATTTAAAAACAAACACAATGTTTCCTTTGTCGTCAGGTCTGCTAATGGTCAAGGTCGGTTCGGCTTGAGTAGTCTCTGTCGTGCAGGGTCAAAGAAAATTCACTACAGCAGATGCAATATATAAGTACACTTCATTATTTACTACACACAGGTGCACACATTCATTCATTACCCCATTCATTCTCCATGACTCCTCCTTCTGTAAGGAGAAGTTTATTTAACATTTTTGGAAGGAGTCTCCAGTTTAGCACTTTGTAATAGTCTGTGGCATAAGAAGAATAAAACACATTGGTGTGGTAATAACTCGTGTTGGGCCGTTGATTATTGTCCTATAACAGCACACCTCATTGTGTTTTATTCCCTTACATAGTATTCACTTTTTTTACATAGCAAATGTGTGTTATATTAGCAGTGTTTTCTGTGTCCTTGTTTTTGTCATTTTGGGTGACATTTGTTATTGTCTATAATCACAATAGCTGCATTGACATGGACAACAATAATCCACTCTTAATCCGATTAAGAACATACTTAAACTATCATGTAAACAGCAATTTTTACTTACCTTAATCTAATTAAGGTCAATTAAGGTCATACTCGAATTAAGCTCTAATCGAATTAAGACAGGTGGAGTACTCCTGTTTTAGTCGCATTATGGATGTGTATTACAGACATGTAAACACCTTAATCACATTATGAACGTCGTGTGAGAGTTTTCACCGCATTTTGCGACAGGACACGATCACACACGGCAGTTCTCAACATTTTACGGCGAACAAGAGAGTTCGACTGCGTCTCAAACCGCATACTTGCCTACTATAGGCCTGTAGTGGGGAAAAATACAAGTATCTCGTCTACTATATAGACGGTAAGTAGGTTTAGGATGCAGCCCACAGCTTCAAGCAGTTGTCTATTAGCACGTATAGCATGACAAATAATTAACTGCACTTAAAACATTCGTAACAAAATTAAATAAAAACATCCAAAACTGTATACGGTCCCATAACGAAGACGAACTGTATGTTGATATGTGAAATTCTGGAGGGACGTCGGACGGCGTGGCGCGGCGACGTAATGACGCGGGCTGTTAATCTAATTATGTTCTATAACATGTAAAACGGGAACATGAAAGGAGTATTCTAAAAGCGACTCATGTAAACACCTTAATTAAATTATTATCTTAATCAGAGTAAGGTCAATAATTAGATTACTCCTGTCCATGTAAACGTAGTCAGTGAGAGCTTAACAACTGAGTTAAATCCCTTATTAATGCTAGTGTACTTGGCCAATAAACCATTATTCTGATCCTTCTTCTGAGATATACTTGGTACAATTTGATCTTGATTTTGATCTGAGCACTTAGCACCACAAAAAAAATTATTTAACCTGGATTGCTCCAGTAATGGCCATGGCATATAAACAACAGGTAGCTAAAAAATGAACCCGCTACCTAAGATATTTACAGTCAGTTCATTAAAATTCTTTGGAAAACATACAAGTCCTTTTTCCTGACGTATTCGTATAATAAACTGGAGCCAAAGGTAGGTAGATGTAAACTTTGTACAGTAATAGCCTGCTATCTAATTGGCAAGTGTTCACTATGATATATAAAGAAACACAAGGGCACAAATTGCTCATTATTTTTATTGATTATGTGAATCCCCTAAGAATAGCATCTTAGGAATACTTGATACCTGAACAAGTATGAAAAAGTTTTGTTAAAAACTGACTCTGCATGTGCTAGTGTTTGAGTCTTAAAATGGCTGTCGGGCTAGTAAGAACAAAAAAAAATAGACATGAATTAGCGCTGTAATTCATATGGAAGTAAAAGTACCAGAAAGATTCACAAAAGAAAAAGACTGCACTTCAGATCATACACTGATTTTAGTTACTGATGGTAAATTAATGCCACCTTTTCCCAAGGAACGAAGGAAAATGGGGAAACATTAGCTAAGGCTAACTAACAGCAGCTTTAGTCCTAATCTCTCAAACATTAGCTAGCATTATAATAACTCTGATCATACAAAACAGTAGACTTGTAATAGGCAGCTATCCCAGTACAAACTGCCTTGATAAATACAAAGTGTGCATAGCCGATAGGATTACAGTTAAAGTTTTATTAGTATCTGTGAAACTGCCTAATAAAAAGCCTTATGACTTATGAAATATATTATCTAGAAATGTAGTGATGTTGTGCTTGAAAACATCATGTGTAGTAAGTAGAGATGTTTCTTTTTCTCAAAACATTTAAGTGAAACTCAGGTACAGTACAGATACTCATAAAAGTACAGTACAAATGAAGTACAGTAGCAGAGTTACTTCTCACCTCTGCTTACATGTAATGTATAAAAGCACATTTATTTCTATTCCTCTCATCTTTACCAACTCATTAAGGAGATCAGAGTCTTTACTCTCAGACATCCTGAAGCTAAAAGCCTCTAAAAATACACACGTTGTTATTATTAGACCATATGAAGCACTGATAATATACAGCCTGCATGTTATGATTTGACAGTGGGTCATTAAGGAGGAAGCAAACAACATGAGGCCATTAGATGATAACATGGACATGTGTTATCTTTCACTGATTTCAGGACGCTCCTCCATCAGTGCGCTTAAGTTCTTAACGCACTGTAGCATGTGCATTCAAAATTTAAAGAGTCATTTGCGTCATTGTCATTTCTATCCTTTTTTGTGGTTTATAGGAATTAGGGAAGAAACAGTACAATACATTTACACTATGATAATAATGCAGCAATATCACGGGTTTTACAGCTTCCTGTGTTTAATAAGGACAATATTAAATGCTATATAGCACTGCAGTTATTCAGTTAAAATATTACTTTTAAGCAGAATTGTTGAAGTTGCCCTAAACTTTATAAAAGATTATTTATTAATGAGCAAATCCTTTCAGTGCAATCAATTTGAGTACCCAGACTGTCAAAGTGTGAAAATTATTGCTGCACAGTTTTGGCGCGTTATTTTAGGAAACAGGGAGAGCTGAAGATCTCATCAGAAAATCTGAGTTAGTCTCGAACACATGATAAGCAAGTGTTCTTTTGTCTTATTCTCAAATCTGATTGATCAGAAGGTGTTGATTGATTTTCTGTAGCAGCAGCTCTGACAATACAGCAGCTGCAAATAACTATTTATATTAATGTGCTTGGTCTAATACATGATCATTTCTATCGTAACAGCTCATATGGGGCAGACAATCTACAGAATCGAAGTCTAATTAATGGATTTTAAAAAGGGTTGATGAAAAGAACAAATTAAATCAATGCAAATTGCTGTGGTGTAAAAATAATAAAATAATTCAGGATGTCCTGTTATTGGAAAATAATCCATTTTGTAGTGGAAAGGCATCAACCAACTCGTATTTGATGTTTTTTCCATAAAAGCACACCCATCTGTCTTTATTCCTTACATAAATATCAGCGTCTCAAAAATTCAACACCGTTTTACCAGAGAAAGATGCAGATTTATAGGCTTGGGTGTGTTTAATTAACATATTTAACTCTTTTTTACCAGAGGCCAAATAATAAATGGAATTTCCTCCTGTTTTGTCGATTGGTGTTCAGCACTGAATTTGTGATGTCACACTCCACAATAGTGGTTAATGGCTCATATGAAAGTAAACACTCAGGACTTTAAGAATTTGCAATGTTTTTTTAAGTCTTTTTTTTTTACCTAGCCTACTAGGTTTAACTATTATAGATTTATTTTGGCAGTTGAATACTGTGTTTTACTGCCAAAAAAAAAAGCTTTAATTGTGCTGTCTGTTTTATCTCTGTACCAATGTTATTGTGGAGAGGTGTGAATTGTTTGCCAAGCAGGGGGCTCGCACCAGAGTCACGTTACTCTACACTCAGAAACCCAACAGTGTCCTGACTAATCTTATAATAGAATTGCGGTGATAATATAATTAATTTGTTTATACCGATTGAAAATGTCCTGAAAGTCGATTTAGAACACCAATGTACTGTGAGATAGGGTTAAAGCATGGATTTCTTGATGAGGGTAAGAGGTAAATGTTTCTGTGCTGTTTTTCTGTGCAATGATACAGCCAAGTCAAGCAGTTGATTTTTCAATACATTAAGAAATAAGCTTTGGATGAATCCAAAACAATTTTGCTGGTCTGTGGGAGTTTATCAGAACAATGGAAGAAAGCTTTTCTCTTGATTTTCAACCTTTTACAAAACAATCAATTGCAAGCACAACAAGAAAATAGACTGTAAGCTCCACTCAGGACATTACCCCTCCCTGCTAGCAAAGGTCACATTTACAAGCTCATAGCTTAAGGTATTGCTTTGCGAATTGTGTAGTTGTGTAATTTCTGAGCAGTGTGTATCTATAATAGCCAAACTTTCGAGTCTTTCAAGTCTGACTAGTCTTTGGATTAATTGTCTGGTTCTGTCATTTGATGCTTGAATGTGTTATGACCCTAGCCTTCTCTATCTTTTTGGATTTTAGACATTCTGCATATGGATCCTAAACTAGTTATATTAACATTTGAACTATTTCATGTGTAGCCTGTATGAGAATAAATTTGATAGTCCACAGAATGGTGCATGCAATTTTTTTTAACAGTGACGCGCTACTCTCTGAAAAGGCTCAGATTAGGGCATTCCACATTTTAGGTTATGATGCCTGTAATCCTGTATAGATTAGACATTTCTCTTTTTCATTCATTATAATTTTACATATTATGTATTCCATTATAAGCTGTGATAATATACCGTGCAGCTTCCAGAAAATCGAGTCAAGTCAGATAGGGTTGATGATTAACCTATTCAATATACAGGGTATGCAGTGAGACAGATCATTGCTCCTAGGAGTGTGGGATACATTACTGCATAAACAAACATGGCAGTACAATAAATATATAAGACAATAGGTATAATATGTATGATTTGGCAGATAAGACCTGGCAGGCCTGCACCTAATTTCTGCTGGAGGCATCATTGATGTGTCTGGTTTACCTGGATTTTTCAAGGGGGAAATTTTGAAATATGAATAGAAAATTTAAAGTATTTCTCCAGCAATGTTGGCACATTTGGATC
Organism: Ictalurus punctatus; assembly: GCF_001660625.3. Lineage (NCBI taxonomy): Eukaryota > Metazoa > Chordata > Actinopteri > Siluriformes > Ictaluridae > Ictalurus > Ictalurus punctatus. The sequence goes on from NC_030417.2 coordinate 12,168,355, forward strand.
TAAGGGGACAGGTGAAAGGTTATATTGATTTGGGACCATTTCTTACAATAGTGCAATATAAAAACATGCCAAATACGGTATTTTCATGGCCAAATACGGTATTTTTGGCTATTCTTACTGTATATGTGTTGTATTTGTTTTATAATACTGATTCTGATAAATATTTTCCTTGGGTTGCTCAGACGATCTGCAACAAATAACAGCTGTAGAAAACTTGCTACTTTCTGCTGTGCATAAATTGTCACTTTACGCAATTGGTGTTAATTAAAATATTCATGCTGATATCTGGATCAAAACCAAAATGCAACCCACAAAACAAGCCACAGACATACAGACAGCCAAAATTTCTGGATGGACAGTTATCATACTTTGAGTTTATCATATGCTACATTTATCTCAGCCCTTAGTGTTGTCTGAAAATACTTAGTGATCAGATTAATGGCACTCCAGATTCTGGGTTACGAGGCTTTTAATCCTGTAATCCTGCATGGATTAGACATTTTCCATTTTTCCTGTTAACTTCCAGTATAGTCTTTAACTATATGTTGTGAATATATACTGCGTATTCAGACATAGTTTAGTGGTAACATCCATCGGAGATGTCTCTTCCTGTAATGTCTAACAAAGTTGGAGACACCTTAATACAAAAGCATTTCAAGGTCTTCTATATTGTAAAGTTTGTTCATGTGGACATCCCTCTTTACTTCCCCCATTTTTAAATTTTTAATGACGAGATGGTCATTTCAAAAGCCTTGTTTTCTTTGTTTATTTACCCAAATGTTTGGTTTACAATCTTGTGGAAACCTGCATCTACTACCAAGATTTAACCTCCTGGTAGAGTCAAACACATTTTGCTCTAAAATGACCAATCTTCATGAGCTGCTGCACCACTAGCCACAAGAAAAGCCAATAATTCTGCGTTTATGGTTGGTGAATCATAGAATCATGGAGACATTGAGTGTTTTGCAACAGAAATGTCCCATCCTAGAGTACAACCTGAGGGTTTTACAGCCATAATTGCAATAATTCTGACATAATAATACTTATCTAACATTAACCAACTAACTAATATTAACAACAACAACAACAACAACAACAACAACAACAACAAAAATCACTAGCTGTATATAATATATAACATAATCATGCAGTATAGCTTTTATGAAAGATGTGTAATTTTTAAACAAACATTTGCAAAAGCTTTCCATACTTTCTCAATTTCCCTGTTTAAACTTCAGCATTCCCATTGCATTGACTCACACTTACACACTACATTGGGCATCCTAACTGAATTATATTCTTTAACATGAATAAAATGATAATAGGGTTGGTTAAATGTGTGGTGTGTTGTGAGTATCGATCTTATATGTGTTGAATTCCTGCTCGGATTTTCACTAAATTATAACAGAGTGAATCTGTTGAATGGAAAGTGACTAGCGAACTGATTGCTCCAGGGTTTGTCCTTTAATACCTCTCCGAGACATTTCACTGACTTTCTAATGCCTATAAATACATTTCACCCGCAGAAATTTTTTTTTCATTGTGTCAGGAAGTTATGGAAGCCAGGATTAACGCTTCACCTACTTAACACAAAGGCAGAGAGGAACTGCAGCTGTGCTAATGGAGCCTCAAACTGTATAGAAGCCTGAAATATTTTTTTTTTATCCATAGCATTAAGTACCTTTTAGTGCTCTTAGGGGCACTCCTGTGTGAAGGGGTGAAAGCAGTTCTGCACAGCGAAAAGAAACATGCAGTGTGACTGGATCACAACCTCAACACAAGAGCATTAAAGGAGCAGCTTGGCCAAAAATGAAATGTACACGATATTCCATGGCCCTTGACACAAATGTGTTCAGTTAGTCAAGTATGTAGGCTTGGGGTCTGAAGACTGTATGAAAATAAATTATGAAATTAAACTAATCATTTTGTAACAAATCAGTAGTACAAATACAGTGGTGCTTGAAGGTTTTGAACCTTTTAATACATTTCTGAATAAATATGATCTAAAACATCACCAGATTTTCACATAATTCCTAAAAGTAGACAAAGAGAACCCAATTAAACAAATGAGACAAAAGTATTATACTTGGTCATTTATTTGTTGAGGAAAAATGATCCAATATTGCATATATGTGAGTGGCAAAAGTACAGTGTGTGACCTTCTAGGATTAGCAGTTAATCTGAAGGTGAAGTAAGAGTCAGGTGTTTTCAATCAATGGGATGCCAATCAGGTGAGTGAGCATGCTGTTTTGGCAGGGACCTATCAAAGTTTGATCTTCACAACACATGTTTGTAGAAGTGTATCATGGCACGAACAAAGGAGACTTCTGAGGACCTCAGAAAAAAAGAGTTGTTGATGTTCACCAGGCTGGAAAACTTTACAAAACCATCTCTAAACAGTTTAGAGTGTTTTGTTGGAAAAGAGACTGGGGCACTTCAGAAAAATAAATTCAGTCAAAGTTTCAATGTATAACTCAGACGCAACTGAGACTTCCAGCAGGGCAATGAGCCAAAACATACCTCCAAAGTTAAAGACAACTCCGTGGCTTACAGACAACAGAGTGGAAAAACTGAAAAAGTGTGTCTAAGCAAGGAGGCCCACAAACCTGACTGAGTTACACCAGTTCTGTCAGGAGGAATGAGCAAAAATTCTGGCAAAGTATTGTGAGAAGCTTGAGGAAGGCTACCTCAAGCACTGGATTCAAGTTCAAGGAATTAAAAAGCAATGCCACCAAATACTAACCAAGTGTGTAAACTGTTGACGCACTGAAAGACTAGCTGAAATGTGTAGAGTTGTGAAAAATGGAGTCTTTAGCCTAGGTGTCTGTAAACTAGCTCAAACGTCAACAAACACAACAATATAGAAAACAAGACAGATCATATAGTAATGCTGCGCATTTTACTCTGACTGTGTAGCCTGGAAAAGAATGAAGTATTCATAATACAAAAGATTACATTCAGATTTGATATGTAATGCTATAAACGATGAAGTTTTATTTGAATAAATGAAGATTGGATTAAAAATGTTCTCTGCCACTGATATGATCAAACAGCACCCTCCTCTGCTTGCACCACTTATAGGCCTATGTGGTGTAGTAATTATTGTCACATTTATTCATACCAGCATATTTCACTAAAAATACGATTATAGACGGCTGAGATCATACAAACAACAACAACAACGACAAAAAAGCAACTCCAGACAGAGACATAATGCAATACTGTTGCTTTACAGAGCAATCATGGAATTTCCACTTAATGACGATTCTTGACACGTCACTACGTCATGAATATTCATAAACACGTCGGATACTTCATGGACATTCATGGTCACGCCATCCAGCTTTTGAATATTCATAAACCCTCGCGCGATATGAACTGTGAGATTTGTAGTCATTTAATGGGCTCAGAGCAGTCACGTGTTACGCCGCGTGAGCCTCTTGTGTACATCATTTCCCAGAAGTCTTCGCGTGTTGCGCGAGGGCGTGAGCGTTATACGGGGGAAGATGAAAAATATTCGCAGCAGACTTTTCGCGCACTGGTAAGAAGAAATCCTTAGAAAAATATTCACAATACGTGTTTGAATGTCGGAGAAAGGTCTAGAATAGAGTCGAGGTGTGTTGTATAAAGCGTTTTTACTGTCATGTTTGGACAGCGAAGGATTTTTACCAAACGTGGCCGAAACCAAGTTGGTAAATTAGCTTAGCTGAAGGTGGTGGGAAATCATGTTGACAGCTGTGCTAAGCTAACTCGCTCGCGCAGGCTGTGAGTAACTGAGCTGATATGTGTGTTTGGAAGGGATGTCTCTGTAAAGCAGGTCTGACGTTTAAAAATGTTTTACGCCTTTATGACTGCTTATTAACGCGTTATAACGGCACTTTTTGGGTTCATTTTACCTAACTAGCGTTTGTTGCGCGCGACTTGCTGCTTGTATTTGGCCTGTTTTGATTTGTCTCGTTAGCCACGTCTGCTAACGTTACAGCGACTTCTGCTTTTACCACAGCACAAGGTGTATTTTAGAGGCAAAGTGTATGTTTTGAGGGAATTTATTTCACAATTATTACAATAAATAAATAAATAAATAAAAACCGCATAAAGTTGTAATGAAGCGAATAGTCATAGGAATTGGATGAAATGTGGAGTACTTGTATTTAAACTTAGCGTTTATTTCTGTGCATGAAACTGACTGCACTTTACACTAAAGACACATGTTTGTGTACTTGTCCGGCCTGTGTTGTGTGTGTTTTTTTTGTCAAAGGACTCAGGGGCATGCTGTTAGGAAAATAATCAGTTTGAACGTGTACATGGACAACAATACTCCGATATTAAACCGATTAAGACGATACTCTGATTAATAAACTAGCGTGTAAACAATGATTATTGATGACCTTTATCCGATTAAAGTCATACTCAAAGTAAACTCAAATGAAATTAAGACATGTGGAGTATTCCTGTTTTAGTCGCATTATAGACGTGCATTACAGACATGTACACACCTTAATCACACTATTAATGTCCTATGGGAGTTTTCACCGCATTTTGCGAGAGGACATGTACACACACGGCAGCGCTCAACCGTTTTACGGCAAACAAGAGAGTACAGCTGCGTCCCAAACCGCATATTTACCTACTGTATAGAAGGAGAAATACATGTATACATGGTAAGTATGTGGTTTGGGACGCAGCCCACGGCTTCAAGCAGTCATCTGTTTGCACGTATAGCATGATAAATAATTGACTGCACTTGAAGCTTTCGTAAAAATAAAAAAACCCAAAACTGTATACGGTACCATAACAAAGACCAACTGTATGTCGATACGTGAAATTCTGGAGGGGGTGGCGTGGCATGGAGACGTAATGACGTGTGACATTAATTGATCTATGTTCTATAACATATAAAACAGGAACATGAAAGGAGTATTCTAAAAGCGACTCATGTAAACACCTTAATCACAATATCGTCTTATTCAGAATAAGCTCAATAATTAGATTACTGCTGTCCATGTAAACGTAGTCAGTGTGAAGCACCCAAAAGTTGATTATTAAGCCCAAAGTGTTTTATTTCTCTTATACCAGACTGTAACAGAGTGCTGATACTGGAGACTCCTTACAAAAAAAAACAGTGCAACAAAAGTGTACACACCAGCGCATTAATACAGTATAAACCCTGCGGCTGCAAAAGCCACCGTTTATTAATTCTGGGGATTTGCCGGATAACACGGCCGACAGCGATACATTTGTTTCAGAGATCTATCAGATGGACCGAGGACACGCCAATTTTGTTTGGTCTCGTGGTGCGGGCACTCTCATAAACAGTTTTTTGGAAATTGATAGCGTGTATGAAGCAACAGTAATAACAGTTGCAACATTCAGCTGACTGTGTTGCGATGCTTGTGGCTTGGTGTTAAGCCGTACAGGAATCTGAGGCGGACTCTTTGGCTGTGCTGCTTTCAGGCATGAAGTCATAGATGTTGTGTATCTGAGCTGGTGTATGACTTGTAGGAAAAGCACTGTCCTGCATACTGTAGCTTTACATGTCACGGTTTTCCCTGCAGGCTCTGAAAGCCTTTCTTCCTGGTGGTGTTTGACGGACTATGAGCTCTGGTAAAGCGTCGCACTACAACCACTTCTCAGGAGGTGCTTCATCTACTGCAAACATCAACAACGCCTGTTCATCTGATATTAACAACACGGTAAACGTTTTTCAATTCTTTACTGGCAGTATCAGGAAATAAGTGCCTGTATTTCCCAAGTGACAAAGAAACCACTCCTACTTGTTACACAATAATGTCTCTTCACCTAGAAACAATGCCAGAACTTCACGAGTAACCAGAAACTCTTACCAGTCAAACAGTCTCGCAACAAAAAAGCTGGCCAACTCCTGCTTAGCAGATGTACACTACACTACAGACATGGACTATAGTCCATGTTTACTCCAATAACAAGAGATGTACTCTTAGAGTTATATCGCAAGCACAAGGCTTGCTATGGATTTAAATTTGTTATGTACAAATAGTGTGTGCTTATTTCGAGTATGACTTTAATCGGATTAAGGTCATAAATCGCTGTTTACATGGTAGTTTATTAATCAGAGTATCATCTAGTGTGATTGCCCAACATGTTGTGTTCAAGAGATCTACCAATAGCGGGGTTTCCCGATAACTAAGTCGGGCAGTACCTACCCGCTGATTAATCAACCGAGATTTTTTAAAGGACATACTGAATAAAAACATGACACTCAAAGTAACTTCCTTGTGGAAGGTCCGTGAGACACGTTAGTTTGTTAACGTCATAGCTGCAATAAACAGTTGTTCTTTCACCAGCCTCTTTTATTTTTATTTTCTCCCTTGAAGTAAATAAGAGAAAAAAACAGCCACAGGTTGTTATGTCATTGGGAGACTGCAAAGTCCTGCCTTGAAGATGGCAGAAAACTCACTGGATGTTACAGGCACAATGTTTTTACAAAAGATTCCCAGCACAGGAGAGTCTTCAGAACAGAGCTGTTTATGCTTTTTTACTTTCAGTGAAATGACAGACTGTTTTCTTTTAAGCGAGAGAGAGAGAGATAGAGAGAGAGAGGGGAGCTGGTGAGAGAATGACTGTTTATTGCAGCAATAATGCCGGTGATAACAGAAAGGTAAATCTAGCTATAAACCTTTAAAATGTGTGACTTCTCATTCATGAATAAATGAACCATCATTTGTAATCGTTTACAATTCACTGTGGTATGAGTGGATATGTGTGGTATAACACACTCCAGGCCCTGTGTAATATAAAAAATAATGTGCTGAAGGAGGTTTTGCTTAACACGAAGATTGCTTCCCTATAACTGTATGGTCTCTCCCATGTTATTCCTCACTTACAAAGCATCGTTACCAAATTTCAATTAACATTATAGCTGTTTACACCGAGTTAACATTTTATCAAGTACAGCCTTTCATTTTCTGTTCTCCTCCAACTCTTTTAGAAACCATTTCCCATTCCGCAGCGTGAAGGGTGAGGACCAAACTTGTTTAATTTGTTTGTTCATTTGTTTTTATTGTATTTTCTGTCTATTTATTTGTTTTTTTGTTTATCTTGCACGTTTTATATCTGTTTCTGCGGGCCAGAATGGAGAACGCTTTCGGGCCGTCGTTTTCAGGAGTCGCCCCAGTTAGCAAAGGTGAGTTCAGTTCGGCACAGTTTCTACCACTCTATTCCTTTAGAGGAGGATGAACTTTAGATTTGTGCTAATTGTAAAAGTATAAATTAACCAGGGATGCAACGGCTTCGAATCAAACTCGACCAATCTGCACAGTTATGCATTGCTATTGGTCAGTAGGTGTGTGGTAGATAACGTAGCCAGTGCACCGTGTTTTATTATTATTTTTAAAAATTAATTTCACATGCTATCCTTCATTTATATTGTAGCTTTTATTGTTAACAAATAATAATTTTGAAGGACCAACTCTTTCTTGCATTACTTATGCGGAAGAATTTGAGGTGATGACATTTTAAACTAAACTAAGCATGATTTTGTATGACAAAATCATGCTTTTTGAGTCACAATTTTAATTGCTTGAATTGAGAATTCAGGAGAGCTGTGGTGTAATTGTGTAAAACATGTAATAGATTATTTTTTGAATATTTTCCTCAGAAATGGGGAATTGATTTGTGCCTCTGATTGCTCAGAAGTTGCTGTGTCTGAAATAGGTTTGCTGTAATGAGAATTTGTAATGAATGATTTACACACTGTGATATTTCAGCTGAGACATCCGGTAATTATAAACAGCACCGTCGAACTCCTTCTACCTCCAGCACGCTGACTTTCTCCACTCGAGATGATGACGACGGCATGGTAATTAGCAGTTAAAACTTGATGCTGTGCTTGTTTGCATTTGACAAAATATTTTCACCAGAAAATATTTCCAGAAAGAAATGTTTTCAACTGCTATTAATGAATAAATTAGAGTTTAGTAATTGAACATGCTAGCTAACCCTACATTCGGTTCACAGGCTGGCAATAATTTCCCTTTATCACTTTACTTAGGAGGGCGGCTTAGTGGTTAGCACGTTCGCCTCACACTGCCAGGGTCAGGGGTTCGATTCCCGCGGCTTTTGCATGTTCTCCCTGTGCTGCGGGGGTTTCCTCCCCCAGTCCAAAGACATGCATGGTAGGTTGATTGGCATGTCCAAAGTGTCCGTAGTGTATGAATGGGTGTGTGAGAGTGTGTGTGATTGTGTGCCCTGCGATGGATTGGCACCCCATCCAGGGTGTACCCCACCTTGTGCCTGATGCTCCCTGGGATAGGCTCCAGATTCCCCCGTGACCCTGAAAAGGATAAGCAGTATAGAAGATGGATGGATGGACTTTACTTTGGTCGTGACGATTCAGCCGCATTAAAGGGTCATGAAACCTCCTTCTTTCAGCTCAAGTCTTCCTTTCAATGTTTTTGAAAAATGCAGCTTAAATGGGTGTGGATGGCTGTGCGAAGAAGGTAGGGGGAGTGGGTGTGGCAGGGAAGGGCAGGAGAGGAAAAGGGGGGCTAACCTTCAGAACACTCACAAAAAAGATGGATAGTGACAAATTTTTACTTCTCTCCTCCTGAATCCCCAGGGCTAAATGGAGACACAATTGATAGCGGTGCAGGTTCTCTGCCTTATCTATCTGAACCATTAGCCCCTGGCATCACTATGGAGGAAAACATAAAACAAAACCAGTGGCAGCGCAGATGGGAGAAGTGTTGGAATGGTAGCTAGCTAATAGTCTCGAGCATTTCACAAATAAAAAAGGCTCTTCCCTTCAATGCGGACTCTCATTGCATAGTTTTGCAGGTGACGGCCTGCGGAGCTTTAAGCTGTTTAATTAGCTCAAAACTCAAGTAAAACTCATATTTAAAACTGCTTTCACAGGAAGTCCAAAGTCCACCTTTCTCCAATTCTCATAGCTCTCCAGAGAAAACACACTCGAACTCTTACATCACTGAAACAAACACCTGCGACCCATCTGAATGCCTCTCTCATCTACTACATCTGTAGGAAAGTACTATGTGCTGTCATGAATAATTAAGAGACAGCATCTTCTCATAGGATAAGAACATGCAGTCTCATGAATAATTATGAGACACTGACACGTCATCCCTGTGCTATAGTACATGTCCATGTCACTACCTGTGACGTGTGACACGGTGAGATTTTAAACCCGGAAGACGAAAATAGCGGGGGAAAAGCTCAAAATTAACCAGCTTTCTCCTACAATTAAAATTAATGGATGCTAAGATTGTCTTTTATGGTGTGCGATAAGAACACCTATGTTAAAATCTCAGAAAATGTACTTTAGTGTTTCATGACGCTTTAAAGGCTGTTCCGTTACTTAATGAGCTCGAGTGCTTAGCATAACTTACTCAGAAAGCAATGCTGCGTGTTTGAAAAGTCTAAGAGCAATATAAGCTTATAAACATTCCTCAAGGGCAATAACATGTTTCATATTCGCTTTATTATCAAGCGAAAATCCATATTGTCTTTCTTCCAAACTTGACTGGATATGTGTGTTTTGTGTATCCGTGTGTATAGCCACCCATCGGTTCTTCACGTGGTTCGGACTCGGCCATCTCCATTCGCTCTCTTCACTCGGAGTCCAACATGTCCCTGCGCTCAACGTTCTCCCTGCATGAAGAGGAGGAGGATACGGTGAGCACACAGACAAGCTTCATGTTGGTCCCTGATGCGCATACACAGTCACAATCCTAATAGCACACCTGCCTTTGACAGTCCAGCTGAGTTTGACAGGAGGTTTACACTTGTATGGACTTGCATGCTGGACACTCCGCATAATCTAAAATGAAAAATGTGTAATCAGTAACATGGTGACGTATTCTGTAAGGAGATGCTAATTTAACTTTTTTAGAAGGAGCCTGCTTTGTGACAGTCCTACGTAAAGCTATAACTGTAACCACAGGAGAGTCTTCAGGACAGATGATTTTCCAATTTCCAATTTCTCTGTAACATGACGCTGCACTTTTTTCTTATTAAAGTCGATAGAGAGATGAACGAAGTTGGGAACAATCCACATCATTAAATGTAACTAGGGATAAAATAAGTATGATGTGACATTCATTAATACTAGGGCTGCAACTAATCGATTAGGTGGCTGATAATTTTTTCAATTAATTGATTAATCGGATGGGGGCAAACTTTCAGTACCAATTTTTTTTGTTTATTTAAAATAAAATCCACAAACTGAGTGTTACAAATATAAACTTTAGACTAAAACTTTACACAACTGTTTGTCCAATTATACAAGACTGAAAATAACCCAATACACACACACACACACCCCAGAATATATATTATTCATTTAGGACTGTAGTTTAATTCAGTGCTTTTTGTGCATCCATAAAAATAATGCATAAATACTTATATATATATATATATATATATATAATATAAACTAATATATACGTTTATGTTATATAATAGTATTTATGCATTACTTTTGATAAAAGGTAACGCTGATATAAACAGTAAACTGAAGAAAGTCATTGTCGTTGACTCTGTGTATCGCTGTGGCGTTGACTTGGACGCAACTTATATTTCCATATAAGTAAAAAAAAAACATGCTAGAGTTCCTTTTGAGACAATATTACCTTTCTAAACTTCATACACTAGACGGTAGTGCATAGTGTAAGTGTATAGTACGTCATTTGGAACACAACTTTAGTATTTAATCTCCAAAGCGTGTTTTCGGAACAGAAGTAATGTAGTGAGTAAACGCGCTCCGTGCTGCACGCAGACCAACTAATCAATAGTGAGATTCGTTGGCAACGATTTTCATAATAGATTATAATCCATTTTATTGATTAGTTGTTGCAGCTCTAATTAATACATTTTTGAAAAATTGTAATTTATGGCAAATTTCTGTCGATTAGAGTAATAAACCACATGCTATTATAGAAAAAGAATCAGCTTTGGGGCAGTACCTCTCCCATGGTTGATTATTTTCTTATAACAACACTACCCTTGGTTTGGTTTTATTCCTTACACAATACATGGAGTTGCTAGTTCACCCACCATCTTTTTTTCTTTTTTCTTTTTACTTTATAGGTTTACAATTACTCAGTATATGAGCCTTTGTTGCTCTGCACAGATTTCCAGCTCCCTAATACATCTTTGAATATTCATAGGGATGGCACTGACATGACACTATAAAATGCAGCAGCTGTGTTGGGCATTTAAACACCTGTATATTGTATAAATAAACTATATTCTGTTTTAAACTAAATGATAATGCACTCTCTCACTCTCTTTCTCTGTCTTTCTGTTTCTCAGGATCCGCAGGTTTTTGCTGAACAGCCTTCAGTCAAACTGTGCTGTCAGCTGTGCTGTAACGTGTTTAAAGACCCCGTCATCACCACATGTGGGGTGAGTCTCACTGTGTCAGCTCAAGCTTGAGGTCTTTAGTAATGGCCCTGTAGAACTGTACTAAACCATATTTATATTGGATTTTCTGAATTTTCTAACTGTTAACAAAATGCCTAACTAAAACAACCATTGTAGTAAAGGGGCTGATGTTTATTTTCATTAAAAATGATACGTGATTATAGTATGATGGTGTCTAGGAATTATGTTGTTTATATGTCCTGTATCGTGGTGCACATTTGTAGCAATGTTCGTTGTTTTAAATACCTGTATCTTTTCCTCCGTAGCATACCTTCTGCAGGCGATGTGCCTTAACCTCTGGTAAGAGAACTGTTTTATTTATTATTTTTTTTACAAAAACTTTTCAAACCGTTAAAGCTTCATTGTGTAGGAAAATGTAGACATTTTCCTGCCTGGACATGCATGGTCAATCATGCATTTATAATTAGCTAGATGAATTATAATTACACAGGAAGCCAAGTCTGCTAGGAAAGGGAACCGTAGAAAATAAAAGTGAATCCACCAGTAGCCTATGAAGCACTCAGCTTTAACAGTTTGCCTGCATTGTTGTCATTATATCTCATCTGAATATTGAAGGGAGCACAATTCATTTGTTTATTTGTTCACTCACCAGAGAATTTTAGCAACAAACTGATGGTTAAAGCTTCTTTATAATTTCTCACTTTAACCTTTACATTGTTTGCTAACTACTATTACCATTAAATGCAACATGCAGTGTGAAAATGTAACAGAAGCCCGTCACATGTACATAGCGTTGTCTTGGGTCTCATAAAGAAGAATGATAGAATTAGTTTCTGCCTGCTGCTAGGCTCAACTATGTACCCTTAGTTTAATATTAGCACTGATTTGCTTTACAGCAGGGCTTTGGGTGGTGCTTTGGAGGACTTTGTTACTGATTCTGAAATAAAATGGTCTGAAATAACGGGTCTTACTTTTCCTTTTCTTGTTCATTTTGCCCTCAGTTAAAACAACGCTTTTCATCAGGTTGGAGACCTCAAAACGTATTTTTGAGTGAAGTGGCAACAGAATAGAGCTTGTGAGATGTTGCAGTCATGAGTAACTCTGTGTGTGTGTGTGTAGAGAAATGCCCAGTGGATAACTCGAAGCTCACCGTGGTGGTGAACAACATTGCTGTGGCTGAGCAGATCGGCGAACTCTTCATTCACTGTAAATATGGTGTACGTCCCACCGCTTCAGGAAAACCAGTTGCCTTTGAGGTGGATCCACTGGGCTGCCCCTTCACCATCAAACTCAGCACCAGGAAGTGAGAATGTATTCCTGCATGATGTTTTATCTCTGTAGTTTGGTCATTAGAGTATTGAACAGTGTTGTTCCAGCTGCTGAGGTCGAGTTAAAGCGTCAGTGCTGCTTGAACTTTGGTGTGTTTCTGTGCATTCAGAGATCACGAGGTGAGCTGCGACTACCAGCCTGTGCGCTGCCCGAATAATCCCAACTGCCCTCCACTGCTCACTATGAACCTGGAGGCTCATCTGAAAGAGTGTGAACACATCAAGTGCCCACATTCAAAATACGGGTGAGTAAGAGCGTGTGTGTTTGTGTCTGTGCTTTAAATGTGTGTTTCCGTTGCATGTTTTACTTTTTTATTTGAAACTCATCATGGCATATCTTGGGCATAATGTTGCGTTCTTGTCTTTCTCTCAGATGCACGTTCATTGGGAATCAGGATACGTATGAGACGCACCTGGAAGCGTGTAAGTTCGAGGGGCTGAAGGAGTTCCTGCAGCAGACAGACGATCGCTTCCATGAGATGCAGGTCAGCCAAGGAGTGACGGAGCTCATTCCCGTGCCTCATTCCCGTGCCTCATTCCCGTGTCTCATTCCTGTTCAGCCCTTTATCTAGTCCACTCACACTCTGTCCCTTCTGCTGTAGGTGACTCTGGCTCAGAAGGATCAGGACATTTCCTTCCTACGCTCCATGCTGGGCAAATTGTCAGAAAAACTCGACCAGCTCGAGAAAAACCTGGAGCTTAAATTTGGTAATAATACATTTATTTCTATAAAAAAAACACCCAGCTCAAAATGATAGAGGGTATATTTCTGTCTGTGTGTCTGTTGAACTTGGTGTTCTGGTGTTTGTTCTGAGTGTAAGCTGCTGTTGTGATGTTCTGCAGATGTGCTGGATGAGAACCAAAGTAAACTAAGTGAAGATCTGATGGAATTTCGTAGAGACGCCTCAATGCTTAACGTAAGGGGAAATATTATTAATTACTTGACCCTCAATACATCAGTTCCTTCTTTAATGTTCTGTTGCTCGTTTGCAGTACAGAGAGCCTTTATTTAGTGTTGCTGGAATGCTAATGCATTACTAATCCCTAGCAGTAGAGATACTGTTTAGTTTTAGACAAAGCGTTCTTTTTATCGCACATTCTGGTTTTGCTGTATGTATTTGACTCTCTTTTATTTATTTGTAATTTTTTAATAATATAAATACATAAACTATGAATGATAACCATGTGCATCTCTCTTTTTTTAGGATGAGCTTTCACATATTAATGCCAGGCTTAACATGGGCATCCTCGGCTGTGAGTATTATCTCTGGTTTTTGGATTTTGTTTTTGGACAGTATAGCAGATGCTTTGTTCCAATTGGAGTCAGGAATCCGATAGTATTGTAGAGCAGCTTTAAGGTCATGTCAGATTCCACCCCTGCTCATACCCAATGTGTCTTATTGTAATGTCGAAGTTGTGACGTTAGTTTCCAGGGGATTATCTCTTTAGCTGTACACAATGTATACATCATCACACGTATGTCAGTAACAGAGTGGAGCCTTTTATCTTTTCTTAAGTTGAAACACCATGTTAACAATTTGTACACAACTTTATTTACATCAGAACTCACATTAAAGTAAACTCACTCTCTGGTGAGGTTGGAAACCTGTCGTTGTTTAGCACTTGCTCTTTTCACAGATAGGAGCCTCGTTTATCATTCATCCCCATATTCTGTCATTTTCAACAATCATTGATCGAAAAGCAATATGATCAATAATCCATATATTAATGTTCAACCCTAATTCTGAAAAAAGTTGGGACAGTATGGAAAATGCAAAAAAAAAACCCAAACAAACAAAAAGAGTCATCTGAAAATTCAGTTCACCCTGTACTATATTGAAAACACATTATTAACACATTATTTGATGCTTTGTGAATTCAATTTATATTTGAAAATATACACTCATTTCAAATTTGACAACTGCAACACACTCCAAAAAAGTTGGGACAGTCGACTATTTACCACTGTGTAACTGAGGTTTGACCGGATTCCTTGAATCTTTTAATTATATTGTGCAGTGTAGGAGGTGAAAAAATCCTACCGATTTGTCTATGGGGAATGTTGTTCTCAAAGTCTTGGATTATTCACTGATGTATCTGTTGGCAGATTGGCAAGCCTCGACCCATCCTTGCTCTTGAAGGACTAGGCCTTTTTTGGAGGCTCCTTATATACTATGATTAGACGATTGCCTCACCTGTTTCACATCACCTTTTTATATCAACTTGTCACATTGCTATTAGTCCTAAATTGCCCCTGTCCCAACTTTTTTGGAACATGTTGCATGCATCAATTTCAAAATAAACGTTAACCTTCAAAAACACTATGGAGTTGATTAAGTAAAATATCTGATACCTTGTCTTTTATAAGTTTTTTTTTTTTTTAAATGTCAAAGTACATTTACAAATCACTCCTCTTTGTTTTTATTAGTGTTTTCCATACTGTCCCAACTTTTTCGAATTGAGGTTGTACAATAACTTTTAATTTCTGTATTTTTTCTAGCCTATGACCCTCAGCAGATCTTTAAGTGTAAAGGCACGTTTGTGGGTCATCAGGGTCCCGTGTGGTGTTTGTGTGTTTACTCCACTGGCGACCTCCTCTTCAGCGGCTCCTCAGACAAGACCATCAAGGTAGGGAAAGCTTTACATGTCCACTTTACATTTGTCGCAAAAGTAGAACAATACTGACCATCTGATTTGTGATCGAGCTGATGTTCAGATCAGAGGTCATTTTAGCACTGTACCGTTCCATACGTTCTCTCGTTTTCACTTGTACACGCACCCAAGCGCAGCCCCCGAGCACGACGGCAGTCGTGACTCTATTTGCACCAGAATAATTTCTAAGGATCAGCACTGAGATCAAGACCGATGTTAAAAACAACCGTTACAGCTATGTCAAGCTATGTTTTTCTTTTATTTTTTGCTTTTAAGGTTTGGGACACCTGCACCACATACAAGTGCCAGAAAACTCTGGAGGGCCACGATGGCATTGTGTTAGCGCTGTGTATTCAGGGGTGAGTCTGTGTGACACAAGCGTACACACATCACTCTCTCTCTCTCTCTCTCTCTCTCTCTTTATCTTTAAAGTAACTATTTACATGGGGATTCATAATAAATTTTCTCTTTTTTCCCCTCACACTCTCTTCCCATTCTCTCTCTCATGCAGGAATAAGTTGTACAGTGGCTCAGCAGATTGCACCATCATTGTAAGTGAGCCTGACGCATACACATCTTTTGGAACTTTCATTCTCACAATAATAGTGTCAGCTTACGTTGCTTGCCAGATTTTGCTTATGTGTGTGTGTTCATGTACACATGCAGGTTTGGGACATCCAGAACTTGCAGAAAGTGAACACAATCCGTGCACATGATAATCCAGTGTGCACACTTGTTTCCTCGCACAACATGCTCTTCAGTGGATCACTCAAAGCAATTAAGGTGACTCACACAGAAAGACACTACATAATACTGCATATACATACACTGTGTTACACGTGCTATTCATGCGTATAACATATTAAATAAATGTCTCCTTACAGAAAGCTTCACTGTATTTAGGCGGATGAAAAAAAAAAAACTTTAGGCATAAATGAGACTCAAAAACAGCTCTTGGTGTAGTGCCCTCAGACAGCACAGAGTCTGAACAGTGTCATCACTACTTCATGGATTATTTGTGTGTGTGTGTTTGTGTCTAGGTGTGGGACATTGTGGGCACGGAGCTGAAACTGAAGAAAGAGCTCACTGGTCTGAATCACTGGGTGCGAGCTCTGGTCGCATCTCAGAATCACCTGTATAGCGGATCCTACCAAACCATTAAGGTAAAAGAATATGGTCAGTTATCACAATCTAATGAAATGTCATGGTAAGCTGATATATATTAGAGCTGCACCGATGTAATTGGTATCGACCGATAGTTTAAAAACATCCGATGATCAGGGCTGATTATATCCTGTCAATCAAAAGAGGGCGGGAAAACACATCGATTTCGTGCTGTGTGTAAAGATGATGTCTCTTGTGTGGAATGACGACAAAAATGCAGTTTGTAATGTCTAAGCTCTGCACTGATAAAATTTTACACTGAAGCAGTGAAGCGGGAGTTTCGGTGGTGAGTCTGTTTTCTTTTTTCCCCAGCGCTACTCGCGCTGAAGTAAGGCACTAGTACACTGCTAAAAGATTTAAATGAAGATGAGTGATAAAGTAGTATATATTGCACTGAAAAATATATTTGTAGATATCAAGTTAATGTTAAGGAGTTAATATCATTTTAAAAAAAAAAAAGGTTTGTATTAGGCCTATATATTAACAGTTTGATGTCAATGATGAAGTAGAAATGCTTGTGTTTGTGGAGAGTGAATGTGAGACTAACAGGAGGATTTTTTAGAATTCAGTCAATGTTAATATGAATTAATAACATTCAATAAGTTAAGAAATCTTAATCTTCAGAATTTAGTTCATGTGTTAATGTTAATTAGAGTAATGTGTTTTTTGTTTTTGAGACCAGTTACTGTGAAACAACTTGTTGAAATGGAGAGAATAAATTTTTTATTTGCATTTCTTTCAGAATTGTGGAATTAATTATTATTAATTTAAAAGAAGGTATAAAAGGCAGAACTATCGGTATCGGCCGATATCACTCTGAATAATCAGTTATCTGTATCGGCTGAGAAATGTTGTATCGGTGCATCTCTAATATATATGTGTATGTATGTATGTATGTATGTATGTATGTATGTGTGTATATTGTCATGGACCCAGTTTAAAGCTGTACTTCAGCCATTTATTCGTACCCAAGTAGTTTTGTTATTGAACGGCTTTTAAACAAACACTTTGCCTACTAACTAGCTCTTGCACATTCCCTTACGGGCTAATTTACAGCAGCTGCGACACCTAGATCAGGGGTATATGTCAAGGTTCAGGTGCATAAAATTCCTTGCTTACAAACGTATGGATTAGCAACTAAAGTGAACGAATAGCGACAAGTTAACTTTTAATGCTTAATCCATTAAGAAATGTTGGGGTTTTTTTTTTTTTGGCATTTCATGCTACCACTTTGGTCCACCAGATGAGAACGCCGGTTCCTCATATGAACTGCGGTCTGCCAGTTGGCGACCTACAGCAAGGTGAAATCGGTGTTGTTTTAATTTAAAATCCTTCCAGTGCATTATATCCACTTCAAAATTACACACATAATTTATTTTTGACTTTGTACTTATAAGTATTTATAAGCATAAACAAAGATATGTTTTAAAAAGGGAATCGATTAGGAGGGAAAGAGCAGGAACAGCAATTACATAGAGAACAATGAACTGTACCAGAATCATGTCCTTTCCTATATCTCATGTCATTTCACCTCTTGTTATTGTTATCTCGCTTTCTGTCTAACACTCCCTCTCAGATTTGGGACATTCGTTCTCTTGAGTGCGTCCATGTCCTCCAGACTTCTGGGGGCAGTGTTTACTCCATCGCTGTCACCAACCACCACATAGTTTGCGGCACGTACGAGAACCTCATCCACGTGAGTCGACGCCTCTCCTCCCTAAACGCTATGCCTACATAATGTTGATAGCTGTCTTCCTTTCACGTGCGCACACGCATTTTCTGTGTTCTTGGCATTATTGATGATTTTCTCTATCCTCCCCAGGTGTGGGATATCGAGTCTAAAGAGCAGGTGCGCACACTAACGGGACACGTCGGGACGGTTTACGCTCTGGCTGTCATTTCCACTCCGGACCAGACTAAAGTGTTCAGTGCCTCCTACGATCGCTCACTTAGGGTAAACTCCGAGAATCATTTATACAGACGGCGCGCAACTGATTGATTTATTTTGGTTTGGTTGTCTTGACGTGTATCGCTTGTGTTAACTGTCCAGGTGTGGAGTATGGACAACATGATTTGCACTCAGACTCTGCTGCGCCATCAAGGCAGCGTCACCGCGCTGGCAGTCTCTAGAGGGCGCCTGTTTTCCGGAGCCGTGGACAGCACTGTGAAGGTTGGGCTCATTCTGTTAACTTTTTTTATTCCCGAACTTCATTTCTGTCTTTAGCAATTTTATTTCTTTTTTTTTTATCTAAAGGTGTAAGTTTCTTTTGCTTGATAAACATCAGAAATCTGTTTATTTTGGCTCATCAATATCCACAGAGTTTGGCAGTCACACTTTTTTATTTGTTGAATTGAACTCTCCTTTGTTACCCCTTTGTTGAGCCTCATTGGTTTCATCAAACTAAATTCATGCCTATTTGAGAAGATGAGCGTTAGTATAAAGCTACTTTTTGCCCTCTCATTTAAATTTTTTTTTATTATGTCATTATTATGTCTAACCTTGTTCTCTTTTCTCTTTCCTCAGGTGTGGACCTGCTAAATGATGAACAAATGAAGAACATCTAAAAATCACACGACGGACCTTTAGTGACTTCCAGCGTTGTGTAAAAAAACTGAATACGTGGTGAAGTTGCATCACGTTTAAAGATACCAGCCTGAGCAGGAGTGACCTTCCCCCCCCCCCCCCCGTTTTGATCCGGGACTGCGGCGTCGCCTTAAACCGCTCCGAATGACCAGCGTGTAATAGTCAGCAGTGACGGGACTCGATATACGGTTCTGTATATAGACAATTTCACTCAGTTAAAACGGTGGCTTTTCTGAACAGCAAGCCATGACGTGATGAATCTTGTCTGAGATGCCTTCTCTACTGGGACTCCGCAATTAGATCATCTGAACTGACCACCTTAACTTTTCTCCGATAACATTTTCAGCTGTTTATGGAGCATACTGTATGGGTCAGGGAACAGAGCTTCAATTAATAATAATAATAATAATTCAATTGCTTCTAGATTGAATTGTGTTATGTCGAAGTGCTCGCTACATGAGATTAGCCCTTGATTTTGTGCTTCTCCTTATTAACCACGTGTTTACACTGGCAGCCGCGACAAAAGCGGGCGAAAGTCACGTGCGGTCATGATGCAGGGTTAGTGTTCGACACGTCAGAGAACGTTTGAACAGCTAGATATGCCGTGGCATTTTCCAGCATGTGGGGAAAAAACGGATAATAAAATCTGGGCATGTGAGCACAGTGTGATTTAACGAGCTAAAGGGCAGAGATCGTGGTGAAGGACACAGAGGTCTGCACAGAACAGGAAATAGAGGGAGCAGGTGTAGCAACGACTACATCAGATTGCTCATGCTCCATCTCAGCAAAGTCATATGATCAAGTTAACAGCTAATCAGTATTCACTGTCGTCTAAGTGGAGGAGGGAAAAAAAACGAGTAAAACCTGTTTATATGATGCTATTTCACAGGTTTTTCCCTACGAGCAGCTTTATGACTAACATTCGATATTGCCAAGCGAGAGATTTTTAAAAACATTTTTTATTGTATATACTTAATCACCTAATTAATCAACAGCACACCCTGTTGATGGAAAACAAGGACTAGTTTTCAGTGCGTCATTGTCCACTTCCTAGTAACTGAGTCCACTTCGCCATCCATCTTCATCAGCTCGAATGAAGTAGATGAGGGATCAAGTGAATATCACTCTAGACTGCTGTTTCTTTTTTTGAAATGGTGGATGAAGCTGTTTATACATGAAAACAGGAGCAATAACATACTTCATAAAGGATTTATTTTTTTCTGAATCACTCTGCCTCCTATACAAGCCCTGCATGCATTACTGCAGTTAAACTTGTGTCGCTAGCTAAACATTCTTCTGTATAGCTAGCAGAGAAGCGAGTGAGCGAACTGACTAACACGCGTCCGTTAATGTTGCTAGTGCACTCTCACGATGTAAGATTTTGTCTGGGGAAGTCAGTGAGGGTGTGTAAAGCAGTATTGAAACACTGAGTCTTTTAACTGTTAACCCACATTATGACTGTATTACAGCAGCTCCAGCTTTGGTGTGTGTATGTATGTATGTATGTATGTATGTGTGTGTGTGTGTGTGTGTGTGTGTGTGTATAATGCAGAATACACACCAGAACAGGTCCTACTGTCTGGGTGTCTCACCAAGAACTGCACTGGTGTTTTATTCAGTCACACATGCACTCCTAATATTATAGTGTTAATCATTGTTGACTCAGTTATTCCACTCCATTGTGTTATTGTACCTACTGCTCTCGGCCAATCAGAAGTCACTGTACTGAAGTAAACAGTAGACCAGTGATGATCTTAAATTTCCATCGTCATTGATAATTGCCTACATTTTTATCATGGGTCATGACGTCATCACAATATTGAATAAACTGTTCTGATGAATGTCTTATTTGTCTGTTATTAACACGGTACTACATTGGACCACGTAGACTATAAAGAACAAATGAGAGAATGTATGTCAGAGGAGGGCTGCACTATGGAGCAGTAGGAAACGTGCTCTCCTGATGTTTTTTTGGAAGTGGAGATGACCATGTCATGGTATACTGCTTAACTGATTACTGATTATTTTTCAAAAATATAGTCTGACACAAAGTTTTGATAACTAATTAAGTAAGTAGTTGTATAGTTTTGTTCTCTCATGGAGCTTAGTGGTTAGTACGTTTTGCCTCGCACCTCCGGGGTTGTGGGTTTGAATCCTGCCTCCGCCCTGTTTGTGTGCGTGGAGTTTCCATGTTCTCCCCATGTTTTAGGGGTTTCCTCGCCCAGTCCAAATTGTCTGTAGTGTGTGATTGTGTCCTGTGATAGGTTGGCTCCCTGTCCAGGGTGTCCCTCGACTTCTGCCCCGAGATCCCTGGTATAGGCTCCAGACTCCCCCATGACCCTAAGCGGTATGGAAAATGGATGAACCTGGAATCTTAGCAGACATGCACCACCAGAGAGAGCTGGTTTACATAAATGGGTAAACAGGGCGAAGTCCCCCCCCACGTCTGGATTCTTTTTTGTTGCTAACAAACATCTTAATGTGGAACCAAACGCAACACCAATGGTCATCAGAAAACAGTATGGTAAGAACAGGTGAGACCGGGTCTGATTTCTTTCTAGCCAAGACTAGATTAACATCAGTGAGAGTGAAACGCCACTGTAGATTTTATCTCTTGTTTGAACTATTTTTTTTTTTTAGCCCCCTTCGTTGACACATCCACAGTGATTGAAATAGAGTATTGGGTATAATGAACATGAAAGAGGTGGGATGTTTACTCATCCGTTTTACCTCAAAATGGTTTTCGGAGAGAAACTAAAAGATTCTTATTACATTCTTATTACACCATCGATGATGAAACCTCAAGCAATTGAGGTTGAGCAATTGAGGCACAGCGGGTAAAACTACTTTTAAATGGGCCCAGATTAGATCTCATTAAAATACCCAATGGTTTGTTATATAGATGTTATAAATATGTGTACCCCCCCCCCACCTTCCAGGGACCAAAACTAACTGGGCAAACTAACAATAACATAAACTGTACAATAACATTAATAGTTGGTCACAAGTATTTGTTAACAAACAATAACATTAATACTTGGTTGCAAATCCACTTTAATGTCTGAGGATTCTCTTTCAAGAATTCACAAAAGGTTTTCAGGTTTCCAGGTCTTTTGAAAGATCCCTTCTCACTGTTAAGTTTGTGCTTTTTGTCTGTAGCCATGACAAAATATTTCATTCAGTAAATTTATTTGCAGGGGGGAAAAAAAGGCTCTTGTATTTTAGCTAACTGTAGTAACACAGTCTACTGCCACCATCAGGTGGAAGAAAAATTGCAACGTGTTGGCCGGTGTCACCTACCATGCCAGTTAACATCTGTCTGTGGGCTGCGTTTGGCCCTGGGACTTTGGACACCTCTGCTCTAGGGTCCTGGGTTTGATCCTGAGCTTGGGTGACACTGTGTTGAGTTCCTCTTCATGTTCTCATGTAGGGTGACCATATTTTGATTTTCAAAAAAGTTGGCAGTGTGGCAGGATGGGGCCACGGAGCATACGGGCGGAAACCAAGGTTCGTCGGAAGTTAAGCAAAGCCAAATGCTACACATTCTAGCCAATTTAAAGAGGACGTATGATCACCCTACCTCATGGCTGCACTGGTTTGCTTCACAGCTTTTACGCTGTGAATTACGAATTCCTACCCCAAAACATGCCAGTAGGTGGATTAGCTACACTAAATTGCCACTAGGCGTGTGTATACATGTATACACGGTGCCATACAAAGGCTGCTGCTGATGTCAGAAAAGTTTTTTTTTTTAAAGAAAGGGAAAAAAGCTTAGAATTATTATTCGTGTTGAACATTTATTTAGAGCAGGTGGTTTTTTGGTGCATCACTGCAAGCACACCACGTTTCTCAATGGCGATATGAACACAGCTCAATACGAACCAACAGCAGGAACATGAACACAATATACAGCCTGCACTCACTCACTCACTCGCTCACTCTCGCTCTCTCTCACACACACACTCACACACGGACACACAGGTGAGCCATGCAGGGAATCTCACGTCTTCTTTTTAAATAAACATCTCTGCCAAACAGTGAAAATAAAACATTTTGAACCAATATATATATATTATATATATATATATATATATATATAATATTTTGCACATAATTTTTTTTTTTAGAATCTGAAAGATGAATAAAATGCAATAAAAATAAAAAAAACATGGGCATTTTAAAATGTTAAAGAATTAAGCAATGCAATTTGCTATTTACAAAGCTTAAAAAAAAAACAACCCAATAACTCATGTCTCTGTACAGTTTCTACACAATCACACTAAAAAAAAAAAAAAAAAAAGGACAGAAGATGGACAAGGCACATACATTAAAAAAGTAACATTACACATTTTAGGCATGTGCCGATATTCTGTTTCTATAGCACGATAATCAGCGTCATCATAGATCGCAATAATATTGTGAAATGTTTATTACTATTGCATGCTCTTTCTGCTGCTTCGCGTTTATCCGAAATAAGGGACTTAGTGAGACAACTGTCGTTTCAACCTTTCAACCAGGACACTGGCATTGCGTACGCCGCCTAACCAAGGTGCTGTAATGATAGTTCAGTTTCCACAATAACAATATTGTTGAATATCGTGATATATAACTGAATACTGGCACATGTCTGTACAACGTAATTCATTAAATTACAATACAAGTCATTTAAATTCCTATTTATATGTGTATATATATATATATATAAAAAATGAAAATCCACCTAAAAGCCCTCGTTATGGTGCACACACATCATTATAATAACGTTTTTCTGGAAAACATCTATAATAATATAACAATGTGTACTACATAATAATTAAATATTTAAGTTATAATGAAATGCTTAGTAGATTATGTTCTTGGTTATTGTACGTGATCGGTGTGTGTGTGTGTGTGTGTTTCTGTGTTAGGTCACTGGTCGTGTTAAGGCACACGAATCAACGAGACACTGTAGGATGAGGTGGCGCTAGAGGGGCCGATGTCAACGCTGTGCCAATCGTTGGAGTAAGTGTTCTTACTAGAACGTCTGCCTTAGCGAGGCGGTTCTTCGTAGTGGTTATTTCAGTGTGTTACCGTGTAATAATGTACTACGTGGGTCCAGTTTAACACTGAGAATGAGGACGTAATGAAACAGAATAGCTCTGGAGGTCATGTGTTTAGTGTCCTCTATCAGGGTATATGAAGAGCACTAATCATGTATGCTAACCAGTAATTAGCCCTGAAATAGGACATGACAGTGCAAAGTTGTCTCTTCAGTAGGAATGGTTTGATCAAACACTAGCATTTGGGACACAGCCTTGGGGCATCCATTCTGCAGTAGGTGAGGTCAAAGGACACAGCAAAACAAGCCAAAAAACAAACAAACACAAAAAAAAACACACAAAGCAAAATGTTAACTCTGATCACTGAAAACCAGCACACATCCAACACTAAGCTTTTTTACTTTTAAAAAAAAAAAAGAAAAAAAAAAAAGGAAAAGGTGTCATTATAGAGGTTCTGCACATAACACTGCATTTACCATGGAATAAAAACAAAATAAAATATTTATATATATTTCTTTATATATAATTATATTTATATATATATTACTGTACTGATTGATGCAGGTCTCGCACTGTGAGACTTTGTTCTTTAGAGATTAAAAACGTGTCTCATGCTTACACAATGTGCACATACCATAATAATCATTTCATATACATTAGCAGGTTGCTAGGCGAGACGCACGACAGGCAGAAATCGACGTCCCCTCGCTGATCGTTTGAGAGAATAAGAGGTTCGGCCTCCGCTTAAAGGCTGTGCACCAGAGGCGGATGGAGAGAAAGAGAGGATTATTGGAATGGGGAATGAATAGAAGGAAGAGAGGATAGTGTAGGGTGATTAAGTAGGTTCATTTGTGCCCTTGTTGCTCTTCTGGTATTGTGCTCTTCACTCCAGCATGGCATCCAGTTGATCGGCCAAGTCATCGAACATGCTGCCGATGTCGTCCAGGATGCTCACTGTGCTCTTGTTCTCGGCTGACAAGCTAAAACAAACACACACACACACACACACACGACTGACAATATCAGAAGATATTACTACCACACATTACTACTATAGTAAAGACGTGAAGCCAACAAACTGCACTCGGACACACAATCTGCAAAGATCAGCAAATATGAGCTCACACACAACCACAGCTGAAGCCATAATAACAACAATGGCATAACCCTAGCTTACTAATGTAGTTACTTAATCAACAAAGAACCATATGTAAGGAATAAAACACTTAGATGTATACTGGGGTTTAATGGTCAAGAAGTGACTCAACAGTTAAGGCTCTGGGGTACTGGTCAGAAGTTCGGGGGTTCAAGCTGCCACTGTTGGGCCCTTGAGAAAGGCCCTTAACCCTATCTGCTCCAGGGGTGCTGTATCATATCTTAACTTCCTAACAAGCTGTGATATGCAAAGAAAAGAATTTCACTGTGCCATAATGCATATGTGACAAATAAAGGCTTCTTCTGCTGCTGCGGTTATAGGAAAATAATCAGCGATGGATCGTGACAGAAAAATAACCAGAAACACACGCACAGTCTGCAACATCCCCCTTATGTAAACTTTCCTGTGGCAGAAAGAATAAAGTTACCGCGTTACCTCTGCATATTAGAAAGCACAAACACTGGTGATGCCTAAACGTCTTTTGGGGCTCTTAAGTGGCACGACAGAAAAGTGTGTGCCGTATCGTCGGGCATCTCAGGTTCAAATAATGATGGTTTCACATCCATTCATGACCTGGGAGTCGAGAGCAAAACTAGCAGTACGGTTGGGAGGGATGGCATACTCTCCCTGTTATTCAGAGCTACACTAGGCAACGTGTTTGTCTTTGCGCTCACGTACATAGAATACGGCGTATAGCGCTTTCACGGCATGGCAGGTGGCTTCAAGTGTCTCAGAGGAAGCATGTGTTTGTTCCACCCTACCTGCTTGGTAGTTGTGATGTGATCAAGGAGAGTTAGCATATTGGAACGACCAAATTGGAGAGAAAATGGGGGAAAAACAACAACATTGATAGCAATGATTACACTACAGGCTTTTAAATTTGTTTATAATTAGACTTAGCTAATATGGAAGGTCCTCCAGACACCCTGTGCGTTATAGAAACAGTCATATAATAGAAGGACAGCATAATATAAACCTGTGATTTAGTGTTCGCACTGTTTTTCATTCCAAGTCTACATAAATGAAGCAGACACTACAGAGTTTGGTGGATGATTTGTTGTGTTAATGCATCTTACTCGTTATTCCTGTCCTCTTTGATTTTCTCCTCCACAGCCTGCAGCGCTGCAGCAAGCGATGCACTCGTCTCCTCGATCTTCTGATGCACCGCATCCACACTCGTCACCCCAGCGACTT
Source organism: Ictalurus punctatus (assembly GCF_001660625.3). NCBI lineage: Eukaryota > Metazoa > Chordata > Actinopteri > Siluriformes > Ictaluridae > Ictalurus > Ictalurus punctatus. The sequence goes on from NC_030417.2 coordinate 12,194,851, forward strand.
CTGCCGTCTGTGGAGCCCCGCCCCCAGCGTCCATAGACACACCCCCAATGGAGGAGCGAGGTGGTTTAATGGGTGGAGTTATGGGGGTCTGTGGAGTTTGTGGACTTTGAGCTGGTGATGTTGGTGTTTTTGCTGCATTAGGGGGCGTGACAGGTGGTGTGGCGGTTGTTATGGTGACGGTCTGACTGGTGGCAGGTGACACCAGTGAAGTCACGGCAACTTTCTGAATGATATTTTTATTAGGTTTGGGAGCTGTGGGTGGAGGAGTGGGTTTCGGAGAAACCGGAGGAGGGACTTTCTTCCCTTCAACTGCAGCAAACATACACAGAAGGAGATTAAAGCAATAGTTTAACCAAAATGAGAAATACACAAAGTTTCCCTTACTCCAGATGCAGTCAATCAGCCAAATCATGCCTTGATTTGAAGGCTACAAACTTAATTTGTTAGCTTTTCAATTCGAGTCCTAAACTAAAGCAGCAACCCTCGAACACCAGTCATGTATTAGCTGATCGGCTAGATTTGGGGTAAGAGGAACATTGTGTTCATTTCCTTTTTTTAGTTAAACCGTTCCTACAAAAAGACATTTAGCTACTAGATTTATTGTAGGACAGAAGAATGGATAGAAACATGGATGTACTGAATTAGAACATCAAAAACAATGAGGATCAATTAGCAAAATGAGGTTCTGATAATAGAACAAATGAGCCATTGCATCTAATCTACGACATCAACTACATAAGCCGTGTAAGACTGTGAAAATGTGGAGACAATATGGAGAAAGCAGAATGGCTTAGAAAAAGAACAATGGAATTTGACTGGGGGCATTTGGCTACTAGAGCTCCAAACATTTATACACAGTCTAGAATAGAAAGTACCTTTTGGAAAGTAATATTCACGCCACTACGGTAGCTGAAATAAAAACATTATTATGCATCTTTTGACTGGCCAATGGTGGAGATTAGTTGACCACAGGCAGCTTTAGAAGTACACTTCTACAGACGCACTTCACTACAACTAATCCCACTGCTAGCGCCAAGCTCTGTTTTTCTACTGGCTGATGGCTCACATTCAGTGAACAATGGCAAAATGAAGAAAATTACTCAGTTAGGGTCTCTTTTTACAGAGCTACAAAAACATAACAGACCAACTGGTCTATAGAAATGTATCGGCCAATATTATTGGTTAACGTATCTGTCATCATGACAGCAGCAGCCCCAACATATTAGGCTATTCAACCAATCTCAAAGAGTATATTTAACACTAAAGAAATCATAAAATAACTCTTATTGAATTCAGAGTTTGTCATGGCCTTGTGTAATTCAGTGAACCTCAGGGCTGCACTACACTGATCAGACATAACATTAAAACCACTGACGGGTGACGTGAATAACTGATTATCTCATTACAGTGGCACCTGTCAAGGGGTGAGATACATTAGGCAACAAGTGAACAGTCTGTTCTCAAAGTTGATGTGTTGGAAGCAGGAAAAATAGGCAAGCATAAGGATCTGAGTGACTTTAAAAAGGGCCAAATTGTGATGGCTAGACGACTGGGTCAGAGCATCTTCAAAAGAGCAGGTCTTGTGGAGTGTTCCCGATATGCAGTGGTTAGTACCTATCAAAAGTGGTCCAAGAAAGGACAATGGGTGAACCAGTCACAGGGGCATGGGCGCCCAAGGTACAATGATGCACATGGGGAGCGAAGGCTAGCCCGTCCGGTCCTATCCCACAGAAGTGCTATTGTAGCACAAATAGCTGAAATGGTTAAAATGCTGGCTATGATAGAAAGGTGTCAGAACACACAGATTACAGCTTGCTGTGTATGGGGCTGCCTACGTAGCCACAGACAGGTCAGAGTGCCCATGCTGACCTCTCTCCACTGCCAAAAATGCATACAAGGGACATGTGAGCATCAGAACTGGACCATGGAGCAATTGAAGAAGGCAAGCCTGCGGAGGAAGTGTGATGTTCTGGTCAATGTTCTGCTGGTAAACCTTGTGTCCTGGCATTCATGTGGATGTTATTTTGACACGTACCACCTACCTAAACATTGTTGCACCCTTCATGAAAATGGTATTTCCAAATTTCAGTGACCACTTTCATCAGGATAATCAGGATGTTATCTGGATATAATCAGGATACAATCTGCAAATGGTTTGATGAACATGATAAAGAGTACCAGGTGTTGACTTGGACTCCAAATTCCCCAGATCATTCGAGCATTCGTGGGATGTGCTGGACAAACAAGTCCGATCCATGGAGGCCCCACCTCACAACTTACAGGCCTTAAAGGATCTGATGCTAACATCTTGGTGGATACCACAGCACACCTTCAGAGGTCTTGCGGAGACAATGCCTCAAAAAGTCACAGCTGTTTGGTGCGGCACAAGGGGGATCTACACAATATTAGGCACGTGGTTTTAATGTTATGGCTGATCTGTGAATATGGCCAAACGTTTGTGGACACTTGACCTTCAATATGCTAGCAGGGAAAGAGCCTGATTTAGTGTGTAAGATGATAAGGTATGGAGTAGATATGGTTGGCCTATAGTCGACCTTACATCCGAACACATTGCAGACTCTGGGAACCAAACATCTTGATTGAGAGCGGTCTCCCGCCCACTCTGGAGATCTTACAGGAGATAGGCCTCAGGTGGGTGTGGGGACCAGTCCTAGTCTGAGGGCCTTGCAAGTTTTTCCAATGGTCAAGATGTCTTGGAGAAAGTGGAGTAGGTACACAAGTGGGTATCACTTACTGACACCATAATGCCTCTTGGGGAAATCAATGCTCATATGGGGAGTAATGCAGATACAGGAGAGGAGTGATTGGGAGGAATGGCCCCTTGAGTGGCGACATATAATTCTTTAGTTGCAATCATGGATTGACAATAACAAACACTATGTTTCACCACAAGGTTATTCAGTGGACTTGGTACTAGAGCACCTTGGGCACCAGATCAATGATTCATTTTGTGATAGGATCAACAAACTTGAGATCATATCTTTTGGATACTCGACTAAAGAGATGGACAGAACTGTCAATTTGTCATACAGGACATATGCCAGATTTACTTGGTAAAGGAGAGCCTTTTCAGTTGCTTGGGAAACCCTCTGAAGAACATCTCCCTTGTACTAAATGAGGCAAGGCTGCAGTGTTGGATAAGATTCAGCTGGAGATGTTGCAGGCAATAAAACAGGTTGGGGTTGTGTGCTTAACATGTCTGTTTAATGTTGCATGGAATTCTGGGGCAGTGCCTTTGGACTAGCAAAATAGTATAGTGAACCTGTCTCCGGAGTTGGGTCTGCATTTTTTGCCATCAAAACAGTTTAAGGAGAGTGTCAGACTCCATCAAGGGTGTGTTTTCATGGACAGGATATCACATTGCAGAAAAGTTTGGAGAAGTGTCCAATATAGGAGGCTAAAGGTAACATCCTTGTTATTTGCAGTTGATGTTCTCTTGGTACCGTCAAAACCGGACCTTGGACACACACTCTAGCATTTTACTGCTGTGTGGAAAGTGGATGGCGTGAAAATCAGCACCTTCATGTCAGAAGATATGGGGAGCTTATTTACAAGTGATTAAAAAAAAAAATTAGTACAAGTTTGACAAAAGGATTGGGTCAGCGGCTGCAATCTTCAGTCGCTATAATGGTCTGTGCTGGTGGAGCTTCGTTCTTTGGACAAAACATTCTGTTTTCTGGTCAATCTATATCCCCATCCTCACTCATGGCTACAAGCTGGGGGTTGTGACCAAAACAATAAGGTCATGAATACAGGTGGATTAAAGTATGTCCCTCCACAAGACTGCTGTCATTACTTTGCATGGTAGACAAAAAAAATCTTTGAGTTTGATGTTGTGTTCTTGAGATTAAAGTAAATTCCTGGCTAGAGGGCTGTGTGTTATCTGGGTAGTATTCAATAAGTATAAATACGTTTACACTAAATTTTGGAAGAAAAAAAACCCCAGGGTGGATAAATTAGCATGCTTCACGCAATAAGAACAAAGATGAGAAGAAAGCAAACCAAAACTTCTGATCCGACACAAAATAAAAAAGGCTTGGAGCTGTTTTTTTTAGAGGAATACTCACATAATTGGGTAAAGACAGGGCAAGAGAAAGGGCCACACTGTGTAGTACCTGGGCTGCCAGGAGCTCCAGGAAAGGCGCCTTTATTGGTCACTGCAGCTGGAGTGTCCTGTCTCTTCACGTTATGGAGGACGGGTTTAGGAGACACTGGAGGCTTAGCTGTTTTACCAGGTGCAGTTTGTCCATCCAGATCTGATTTCTCTCTCCGAGGTGCGTTCTCCACTGGCTTCTCGGCTGATCTGGGCTGTTCAGAGACAGTAACATCAGAAACCGGGCGTCTCTTAATAGTGCCAGTTCCATTCTGATAAATTGTCTCATCCTCAGATTCCTTCTCTCTGATCTTGGGCCTCCGTTTGACAGTGTTTGACTCTGTGAGGTAAAATCTGGCTTCATCCTGAGGTGGCTTGGAGCTCCAGGTCCTCTTTTTAGAGCCATCAGTGTTTGAAGAATCCTCCCGTGGTGGAAGTTGGATGGTACCCCTGCCGTCCTCACTTTGCTTCGGCTTTGTTTTAACAGTTAGGTTTCTGTCCTCAGCAAAAGGTGGGTTCTCAGCCAGTGGTTTGGCCTGAATTTCATTCTGTGCTGTAGTTTGAACCGGTACTGGCTCGGATTGTTGCGATTTTTTCTTAGCAGCTGCTACAAGGTCTGTCACTGGGCCACTGATGGTCCTGCGGCGATTCACAACTTCTCCATCTAAACCAATTGCATCATATTGCCTCCCTCCTGATTGAGACACCTGAGAAGACAAGAGAATAGTTTAAATTGCAGTAGGGCTCTACAAATTGCGAGTTATATCAGCTTTACCTAAAAGAACTAAAAACAAACTGTATCAGGTTTAAGTAAGCTTGTGACACAACTGTTCATGAAGGTGCTGTTTGTTTTATATAACTTTGCCAAAATATGAAAATGAGCCCTGAATGATCTGGATCTGAATCTCAAAGGGAAACTTGCAAAAGGGGCATCCATGACCTCAATATAAAAAATACACTGAAATAAGTTGTGAAATTGAGCAAATAAAATTTTTACATGAAGTCTGCATCTAATGAAAGCTGAAACAGAACTATACATTTTTGTTTTCTGGTACCCCTAAATAAATATTATTTAAAAAAGGGGTTAAAACAGAACTTTGTTTCAGCTCATTGAACGTGTTATTCATTTTTATGTATTAATTTCTGCTTACTTCCTAATTGGGGGTGCCTGGAATGCATGGCTGTTGGCCAATTGTTTTGGCAAAAGCATTGGTTTAGTGTTTTGGAATGATGAAAGAGAGGTGGTTCTTGGTCGGACCTGTTGTAGACCTGAGGAACGTAAAGGACACTAGAAAAAGTGCAGGAAAGTAGGAAGGTGGGAAAGTAGGGAAATGGAATGAGCAAATTATTTCCTACCTGTAGATAATGGGCTGTAGATCTCTGCATGGCAAGTCCTTTTGCTCCTCCTCCGATGGACGACATCTCCAACATGGCGGCGATACTCCTGACGCTGCCCGCACTGCCTGTCTCCACGGCACCACCGCATCCCGTCTCCACAGTGACACCCGTTTCCACAGCGCTGGCTCGTCTCTGTGGGTTGTAGTTGACGTCCAGAAGGTTTCCAGTACCCGTGTCTTTGGGCATGTCATTTAGGTTGGTGCTGGAACTCGAGATGGCTGAGCTAGAGCGCTTTGGCGGTGGAGGAGGAGGGCCTTTCTTCTTCTGCCTCAGAGCAAAGGATTGGCTGCCCCGGTTCACATTTTTCTCATTTTTGACATTTTTGTCATTATTTTTGTCGCTCTGGTTGCGTACAGAGTTGCTCCGGCTGACGCGGCGCTGCACGGTAGTGTTCGCATTCGCCATGTCAGCCTCATTGCGCTCCTGCTCACCGTCATATCGGTTTAGGCTGTTCGCACGCTTTTTCATTTCTTGTTCCTGTTTACCAGATTCGTTGCCCTCTGGTGGCAGGAGAATTTGAGGCACAGATATGGGTGCTGCAGAATGTGGTGTCACATCCATTTGCACTTCCTCCTTCCTTCCTGCTTCCTGGTACGCCCTGTGTGTGGGAGATGAAATGGGTTTGTCCATGATCTGAGCTCCATTTTTGGGTGATGAAGGGTGTTTTGTTTTGGTTGGAGTCTGCGGCGGTGTATACGGCGGACCTTGAGAGTAAGACTGGCGAGGTTTTGGGTGCACCGATGAAACACTTCCCCTCTGTCCACCCCCACTGTTCTGGCGAACTGTACGTGCCTCCTTTTCAGACCCGTCCGCAATCTCAGTGTTCGGCTCTTTCTCCTGGAAGGTGCTCGGTTTGGGAGAAGTACACTCAGGGGGAGGGCACTCAATGGATGTTGACTCCTGTGTTTTTTTACGAGTCATGTTTCGCTTTTCTGAGCCTTTTTGGAGTTCAGCTAGCTTCTTTACAGCAAGCATGAGCTTCTTCTGATGGCCTAGAAAAAATTGAGCAATACAAATTGACCAAATTTGAAAACTGTTTTGTTGTTTTTACAAATTACATAAAAATATGTATACCATAACATAAAAGCTATACAAACAACTGTTTTAATATAAATTTCTATGTTACCGAGTTTGGTAATGCCGATTTCCTGCAGATCCTCCCATGTGATGTCTGTGATGAAGTCGATGTTTTCATAGCCATTTTGGACCAAAATCTGGTGATACTGACTCAGTCCAATAATGTTTAACCACTCGCAGAGATTAGCCTGAGAATTAGTCAACACACACACACACACACACACACACACATACACATGTACACACACACATCTCATTAGCCCTCCTGTAGTGTTCCATACTGCTTTTAAGCAGTAAATGCAATACTGCATACTTTTGAAAAGGTTCCCCTGTCATCAAGGCCTAAATACTGTATAATGATATCGGTCTAATGATATCTTGTCTGATGATCAGAAGTGGCACTCACAGGTTTTTGGTCAAGTGTCCACTCTGTGACACTGAGCTTATTGATCTCTGAGAGCATTTTCTTGCGGTGGCCCGGTTTAGTTACACCAACCGCTGTCAAATCCTGAGAACAAAATCATAAATCACCCACACACACACACACACACACACACACACACACACCAGAGTTTATTACAGTCAGGTCCATCAGTCTTAGGGTACTGCCAAGTCAATAAAGAAGGCAATTCTAAACACATGCAAATATGATATTTTCTTATACAATTCAATTCAATTTGATTTGTATAACACTTTAATACTTCTGGAAAATTGGGGCTAAATCTAGATCCCTAATGAGCGAGCCAAAGATGAACAATGGCTGTGAGATGTGAGAATGTTCTGTGAGACGGAATAAGGAAACGGATTCGAAAGTCATACCATTATACGTAAATGCTTCATGATCTTATTGTCCCCAATCTGTGTTAAAAATGCTATACTGAAGAAAAAAAAACAGTAAATGTTCAAAATGGTGTTGCTAAGTAGGAGCGACAGTTGAGACATATGCTATACCCACTTTAATACATTTGAAAATCTAAACTTAAGATGCACCTATTCACAATACATTATCACACTGCCAGCTCTCAGCAGTTCCCTGTTCTACTCTTTATATGTCTATGTAAGTATGTGTATTTATATACTTGTGTATGCTTGTATGTATGTTTATGGGTATTTGTGTATATACATTTACTCGCATGGATGTTTGTGTTTATGGGTATTGTCATGTATATCAGAGAAGGAACTCTGGACTACAGTTCCCAGCAGCCACTGTACCTCACTGCATCATGGTCACATGACCACCTGCACCTGAATCACTTCATGTTAACGAGCACCTATGTGTATATAGCCACATATATACACACCTATGTGTATATAGCCACGTATATTTGCACTGCGCTCCTTGTTTTACGTTTGTCGTTCTTTGCTGTTGTTTATGTTGCTGTGTTATGGTCTTTGGTTCACGGTTATTCTTTGCCTTAGTGTTTCGCTACCTATTCATAGTTCTTGCTTTGGTATTAATTAAAATCTAATCTGCACTGGCATCCATCTCTGCCTTGAAATCGTGACAGGTATAAACTTGTATACGTGTGTATATACTGTGTAAAGCACCCTTGGGTCTGATAAAGGCGCTATAAAATAAACTTACTATTATTATTTGTTCTTACTCTGTCTTTGAAATGGGGAAATACTCTGGGGAACACAGATTGACCGGTATGGTCTATATTATTGTATACTGTATTGATGACTATTGGCACATGCCTAATTAGAAACATACTTGTGTTACGGTCAGAATGAAATATACAGTGCCTTACATAAGTATTCACCTCTTCTAAACCTTTCCACATTTTAGAAAATGAATGTGGATTAATTGGGATTTTATTTTAAAATAAAATTCCTGTAAAAAGAGAAATAAAATAATAGTTGATACAATAACATAAGGAATAAAACACTATGGAGCATGCTGTGATAGGAAAACATTCAGTGACAGTTTTCTTATATTGGCACCTACTGATGCTTTATTCTTTGTATGCCTCAGCAATTTGCCAAAGATTACATTTATTATTGATTAAGGACTGACACATGGTGTGGTTTTTATTATTATTATCCATTTATAGTTACACTTAATGTTTGCGGAACGTCCTAAACAAGTTATTTCCTGTTATTTCTTATGTTATAACAGCTATAAACAGTCATTCCCTCACTAGCCTCTCTTTGTTTTTGTTTTTTTGTCCCACTTCACTCGTATCATTTTACCTAGGAACCGTGAAGCCTGGCATTCTGAACACTGTCCTGTTGCAGCAAACTTAAAATTACAGCTTTATACAGCTGATTGTTACAAAGTGCTCACACTCGAAACTCCTTCCCAAAATGATAAATAAACATTAGTTAAACGAAATCTAACTGGGTGCAATTAAAGTGTTGCATGATCTAAAAATCAATACACCTGTTTCTGGAAGACCCCAGAGTTTGGTAGAGAATATCTAACCAATAGCATCATGAAGACCACGCTCAACTTAAAGTTCTGCACAAGCAACAATCTGAGTGGGTTATTAAAAAAAGAAATAACAGAACTGAACATTTCCTGGAACACGAATAAATCCGTTATTTAAAAATACTATTACACAACTCTGGATTTACTTACAGGAGGCTGTCCACCATCTGAGTAATAAGAGCATAGACAGAGAGGCAACCAATGCGGCCTTTAATTAGATGGAGAAATCCACAGCTTGGATGCAAGAAACTGTCCAAGGAGGCCGATTATAACACTAAAACTTCTCAAAGATGGAAAATTGCCAAGCAGGCGGCCATTATTGCGGGGGAAAAACATCTAATCCTGTTTGGAGTTTGCCAAAAGGCATGTGGGAAATACAACAAGCATGTGGGGAAAGGTCCTCAGGTCTGATGAGACCAACACTGAGAAGCATGGTGGTGGTAGCATTATGCTGTAGAAATGCTTTTCATTGGCAGGAACTGGAAAACTGGTCAGGATTGAATGCATGGCAAATACAGAAGAAAGGAAAACAGGACAGGACCTGAGAGTGAGGATAAGGTTCTCCTTCCAGCAAAACAAAGTTACAGTCTTATATTGCCCATGTCAACAGTCATTTTGCCAAGAAGAATTCAAAGGTGCAATTGTTGCCAAAGATGGGCTATGTATAGGCTGAAGGGATGAATTCTTACACAATCGATATATACTTGTTATAACTACATAATTTTGGACCAAAAGCAGGTAGTGCTGCTTCCACACAGCTCCAGAGTACCAGGCTCGATGCTGAACTCAGAGTTTGTGTGCATGTTCTCCCCACCTCCACGTGGGTTTCCTTTGATTTCTCCGTTTTCCTGGTGGATTGGCTAAGATGAATTGTCCCTAGGTGTGAATCAGTGTGTGAATGTGTGTGTTCATGGTGCCCTGCGATGAACTGGTGTCGCATCCAGGGTGTATTCCCACCTCAAGCCCAATTGTCCTGGTATAGGCTCCTGATCCACCATGACCCTTACCAGGATAAAGCGGTTACTGAAAGTGAGTGTGTACAGTACAAAATATGGAAAACTCCAAGAGGGGTGAATCCTTATGTAAGGCACTGCTTTTTGAAATGACTGAAGTTGATGCAATGAGAAAAGCAACAGAATTTCAGCAATACATGAGATAAATGAGTGACGTACCCTTTAAATATTATCATCACTTAAATGTTGTGATTCAGTCCTTTGCACTAATTAGCCATGTTTCCAGCTTCCGTTAGTGAGTTAGCATGAAATATCCTGTGTGTGCCTACAGCTTTAGTTCTACATAATCTAATCATTTGCTTTCTGTATACACAACGTTGGATTATTTTTTTTAGAAATCATTTTAGAATTTAAAGCTTGAAAAAATGTTCATTTATAATTTAAACCACAGGCTGACTCGAATGTCAAAGGATGTGAATCAATTTTAGTTTTTAGTATCCATGTTAATTGTCTTGCACATGTTGTCATTCTGCCAATGATATGAATCCATTCTGACCTTGATTTTTTCATTTACTGTATTTCATAACCTTATCTCTGCAAATAAGTTATTATTACTATATAATTATAACATTTTATATTGACTTTTTAAAATCTTCTTCCTCTGGTCAATCTGTTTATGCATGAATTGTAATTGAATTATTTTCTCATTTTTATGAATGAATGGAAAAATTAATGAATTAACTTTTACTTTTACCTGTGGGGTCATTCTGCTAAAATTATTATTATTATTATTATTATTATTATTATTATTATTATTACTAGATAATTTAATCTCTAGATGATTATTAAATTATTACTTGTATCTAGCTTCATTCTGTGTAGAATTTAATATGATGTAATCTCTTTTCTCTTATTTATTTATTTATTTATTTATTTTTACTCTTACCTCTGGGGTCATTCTGCTAATGGTGTAAATGTCATAGCCAGCGCTGATGAAGTATGGTGCGTAGAGTTGCAGCTGAAATTCGCTCAGCCATTCAATAACGGCCTCTGAAGTCTAGGAGAGAAGATATGAGGCAGTGGGTCACTGTCTCAGTCCCACTTGCCCCTGGGAATTATGGGATACGGCTATATGCTGGCTGTATCGGCTCTGAGAGTCTGAGTGCGCTGCTGAAAGCCTTCTTAGTGTCAGACTGTCTGAGCCGGCAACAGGAGCCAGCGTTCTGCAGACTTCAGATAAACGGCCCTATTTAAGCTTTTCACTCCATTAGCCTTGTGTCGTTCTTATTTATGTTTAATCCCAAACCTGATCATGGACATTACCGCTAGCCTTTCTTTTCACATCTTTTCACAGACTCCTTAAGATAAAATACTGCCTTTAAACATTAGAATAATGTGTCGCAACACAAAACCTTAATTGCTATTAACAGCAACAAATTACCGATGAACTGTTTTATTAGGTAATTAAAACCACTATTTTACGCTAAGCAGTATGTCTATTCAAAGAAGTGGACATAAATATTACTCGTAATGTCCGATGATCAGGAGTGAAGTTTGCTGGATGTGGTTTTTTTTCCCTATACATAAAATTTTAGAAATTAATTAAATTAAATATATAACTACTGAGTATACCAGGGTACCTCCTGAAAAAAAATAAATCAACAACAAAAAATGATAAAATAAGTAAATGAAGGGTGCTGTAAATTAATTTTTAAAAAAAACAACAACAACAACAACTCTGGAATGGGTTTCCTAAAGCAGCAAATAAAAACAAGGATGGGGAAAAATGGTGGAGGAGCATGACAGCATACTGGTAAAGGAGCAGAGGGACGTGAAGTGAGTAGAGGAAAAGAGAAAAAAAATCAATTAATAAAAGAGGAATGGAAGAAGAGCAAAGGAGAAGGAAGGGAAGTGTAAATAAGAACAGAGACAGCAGGGAGATAGGTGAGAGGAGAGAAAACAAACAAAGAAATGAAAGTGAAGAAGAGGAGAAGAAAGGAGTATAAGAGAAATAGGGAAGGGAAAGAAGTGAAAAAGCAGAGGTGTGTGTGTGAGTGTGTGTTCTCACCTTCCCCTCATCTCCTTTCCTCTCTGTGTATTGCGGCTCATGGACAGGACAGCTGGACACACTCTGACTGCGGGAGGTGGGAGCTGGAGACACACCAGACACAGGGGCTGCTTCAGGATCAGGAGACATGGACTATCCATGTACAATTGCAGCAGCACAAAACCTGAACTGCCATAATGGTATGTGACATTGTGTGGGTTTTTTCAGTGACGCAGCTACAGTGCCCTCCACTAATATTGGCACCCTTGGAAATACTCTGCTCTCATGGATATCAAACAATTGCAAACAAAACACAGGTTTATAAAAAAAAAAAATATATATATATATTTGTTAATTATAGGTATGCAACAATTATTGGCACCCTTGAATTTATAATACTTTGTGTTACCTCCCTTTGCCAAGATAACAGGTCTGAGTCTTCTCCTATAATGCCTGATGAGTTTGGAGAATACATCTGAGACCTTTCCTCCATACAGAATCTCTACAGATCCTTCAAATTTCAAGGTCAATGCTGGTGGACTCTCCTCTTCAGTTCACCCCACAGGTTTTCTATGGGTTTCAAGTCAGGGGACTGTGATGGCCATGGCAGGACCTTGATTTTGTGGTCAGTAAACCATTTTTGTGTTGATTTTGATGTATGTTTTGGATCATTGTCCTGCTGGAAGATCCAACCACGGCCCATTTTAATCTTTCTGGCAGAGACAGTCAGGTTTTCATTTAATATCTGTTGAGATTTGATAGAGTCTGTGTTGCCATGTATCCTAACAAAATGACCAGGTCCTCTGGCAGAAAAACAGCCCCAAAACATTAAAGAGCCAACACCATATTTAACCATGGGCATGAGGTTGTAGCGTGGTACATTACTTATGGGGTTTGGGCGCCGGACAGTGCAAATTAACTGTCACTTATAATTTATAATTTGGACATCACTCAGAAAAAAAAAACATCAGTAGGCTACTCAATTCTTACAAAATATGATTATTATTATTTATGCAATAAACGTAAGAAAATACAGATTGTTTCAGTCATAGAAACTGAAATAATGAAAACCAAAACTTCCCATACGTGGGATTAATAGACAAACCCATAAGGAAACAAGCCTCTATTCGTACAAGAAAATTTGCACACACATAAAGCAGAAAAAAACACATTTAACCACAAAATAATTCTTAACCAAAACAAAAAAGTTGTTCACTTTAAAAGCGACACTTCAGTGGCGGTGATTTAGGCATACGGGAGTTCGTGAACTTGAAAGCATGGGAAACCGGCAGTCAGATTCCGCTTAACACTTGGAGTTATTTACAGACAGTAACATCCAACGATTTAAGCATACTGGTTCTCCACAAAAGTATTAAAGAAAGGATCTCAAACCCGTGATGTGCCTCCGAACCCTCAAAGCTCCACTCACTCGTTGATTCACCTTGGCAGGATATTCCCGAAGTGTTCGCCAGCCTCCGGAATCAATATCCACAAGATTATAATCCACAGTAAAGCATTAGCATGGTCCCTGGCAAACGCACACCATCAGTTCCCATTCCCACCTGGCTCTCAGTTCCACGTCCCGCTCATTTCCGCCTCCTGCTCATCTCCTCCTCCTTTAGTCACCTGTTCTTTTTATTGCTTCCGAAGACCACACCCTTCTCTTCATCTCTCTCTTTTTTTTTCTTCTATTAATTAAAACATGGAATGGAATGGACTCCGCCTCTGCGTCACTGTGCAGCTATCCGTTACAAGGTACTTTTCTATATGTCTACCTCTCTGTGTGCTCCAAAACCACCTCTGGTGTTTATTGTCAAAAAGCTCTATTTTGGTTTCATCTGACCATAGAACCCGATCCCATTTGAAGTTCCGGTCGTGTCTGGAAAACGGAAGACGCTGGAGTTTGTTTTTGGATGAGAGTAGAGGCTTTTTTCTTGAAACCCTTCCAAACAACTTTGATGTAGGTGACTTCCGATTGTAGTTTTGGAGACTTTCTGACCCCAAGACACAACTAACCTGTAATTCTCCAGCTGTGATCCTTGGAGATTTTTTGGCCACTCGAAGCATCCTCTTCACAGTGCGTTGAGACAATATAGACACACGTCCAATTCCAGGTTGATTCATAACATTTCCAGTTGACTAGAACGTCTTAATTATTATCCTGATGGTGGAAATGGGTATTTTCAATGTTTGTGCTATTTTCTTATAGCCACTTCCCATTTTGTGAAGCTCAACAACCTTTTGCTGCACATCACAGCTATATTCCTTGCTCTTACCCATTGATATGAATGACTAAGGGAATTGGGCCTGTGTGTTACCTCATATTTATACCCCTGTTCAAGTCAACTAACAAACCAACTGAAGCAAAAAGCATTAGGTAGAAACACAGCTTCTTATTCTGATTCAGCTTTCAGTCGGATTATTATGTAAAACAACTTATTTGCACCCTGACCTGCCTGTCTGCCTATCTATCTCTCTGTCTGCCCGCCTATCTGTACATCTGTCTATCTGTACATCTGTCTAGCTGTACATCTATCTATCTGCACATCTGTACATCTATCTACCTGTACATCTGTCTATCTGCACATCTGTCTACCTGTACATCTGTCTATCTGCACATCTGTCTATCTGCCTATATGCACATCTGTCTATCTGCACATCTGCCTATCTGTACATCTGTCTATCTGTACAACTGTCTATCTGTACATCTGTCTATCTGTCTACCTGTACATCTGCCTATCTGGACATCTGTCTATCTGTACTTCTGTCTATCTGCCTATCTGTACATCTGTCTCTCTGCCAATCCGTACATCTGTCTGCCTGCTTATCTGTTCACCTGTCTATCTGCCTATCTCTACATCTGTCTATCTGCTTATCTGTACATCTGTCTATCTGCCTATCTGTACATTTGTCTATCTGCCTATCTGTACATCTGTCTATCTGCCTGTCTGTCTACCTATACAAACTTCTATCTATACATCTGTCTGTCTACCTTTCTATACATCTGTCTGTCTGCTTTTATATATGCCTGTCTATCTATACATCACTCTCACTGTCTGCCTATCTATACATCTGTACACATCTGTGTTAGTCTGCCTGCCTGCCTATTCAAACATATGCGTATTCAAAAAATGGCTGTCTCTCTGTCTATAGGTCTGTCTGCCAATCTATACATCTACCTGTCTGTCTGCCAATCTACATATCTATCTTATTGATCTATCTATAGGTCTATTAACCTTTATTTGTAGTTATGGGTGAATCCACAGATCTGGACTGTTCCAACAGATGCTCTTTAGCCTTCGCTGACTGAGAGAGAACTGTGGCAAGAAGCTGCAGCAAGAACACACACACACACACACACACACACAGACACACACACACACACAGAGCAATGTTACTCATCAGTATCACATGCTTTATTTATTCATCAACACTAACTGGATAGTTTGGCAGCCGATAGGGATTCTGTGACACAGAGGCAAACCTCTGCACATATACAGTCTTAGAAAAGGTTTTATAATAGGCGCCGATTTCTCCATCCACCTGCCTGTCAGCCTCACCTTTACTCCCTCTGCATGAGCATGAAGGATGTGTGTGTTGCTCTGTCCGCTGCCTGACGAGCGAGCGCTGCTCGAACTGCTCACACTGCTGCGGTCCCCACCTAGCACAAGCACACAATGGCACACACAAAAACACACACAAAAACACACACACACACACACACACACACAGTCAGTACAGACTGGTGTTGAAAACCCAGAACGAACAGACGGTTGATGCACTGCTGGTACAACGTGAGTACAGACTCAGACACACACATGCACGATAAGGCAGATGTAAGGTGGTGATAAACTGTGGAAATGAAAATAGATTTCATGAGATTATCTTACACACACACACACACACACACACACACACACACACACACACACACACACACACACACACACACACTGAGAGCCAGCTATCTGAATGAACCTTCTGCACATACCTGTGTGTGATATTAAACAAATAAATAAGTAAATATATATATTTTTTACTGTTTTAAACATATCCCTGGTGGGATTCCAGGGATATTCTGTACGATTGAGAGGACAGCAACCAGCTGACAAAATCCACCACAGCCCACTCTGTCCTAATTGTCTACTATAAACATCTATTATGTTAACACTCCTGTTCAGTCTGACTAAAGGGACATCTTTCCAGAAAAGGAAATATGATCAGTATGATTTTCTGATTTATATCCACGCTTTCATTCTGGCTCAGCAGAAATACAGGAAATCGGCACTCCGAGCCAGTGTAGTGTTTTCTGTTAATGTCGATGATGGATGATGAAAAAATACAGTCGCTTCGGAAAATATTCAGACCCCTTCAATTTTGCACACTTTATTGTTGTAGATTTAATATAACGTGGATTAAATTGTATTTTGTGGTCATTCATCTACACACAATAACCCATAATGTCAAAGCAAAAATCTTTTTATTAATATATATAACATGCAAATGTATTAAAAATCAAAAACTGAAATCTTTCCATTGTGCCCTGCGATGGACTGGCACCCTGTCCAGGGTGTACCCCGCCTTGTGCCCGATGCTCCCTGGGATAGGCTCCAGGTTCCCTGTGACCCTGAAAAGGATAAGCGGTATAGAAGATGGATGGATGGATGGATGAAATCTTTAGATAGGTATAAGCACCCTTTATTAAGTACTTTGTAGAAGCACATTTAGCAGCAATTGCAGCTTTGAGTTTTCTTGAGTCAGTCCCTACAATCTTTGCGCACCTGGATTTGGACAGTTTCTCCCATTCTTCCTGGTAGATCCTCTCAAGCTCAGTCAGGTTGGCTGGGAAGCACCTGTGAACTGCCATCTACAGGTATCTCCACTGATGATCTAAGGGGTTCTGGGCTTTGGCTGGGCCACTCAAGGACATTCAAAGACTTGTTCCAAAGCCACTCCAGCATTGTCTTGGCTGTATACTTCGGGTCGTGGTTATGCCGAAAGTGTGTAGCTTTGCCACAGTCTGATGTCGTGTGCATTCTCGAGCAGGTTTTCTTCAAGGACCTCTCTGTATTTGGCTGCATTAATTCCCTCGATTCTGACCAGCCTCCCTGGCCCTGTACTGAGAAGCACCCTCACAGCATAATGCTACCAACACCAAGCTTCACCATAGAGAGGGGAATTCTCTGATGGCTGCCCTTTTAACAGATTTTCCCATGTCTTTGGAAGACTTTAGATTGGCCAATGGGCTCTTGGTTACCAAGGTTCTTTAGCGCGGTTATGTTTGACCGGACGGCAGGTCTAAGACGATTCCTGCTGGTTCCAACTTCTTCCATTTCACAACAATGGAGCCCACTGTGCTCCTGCTAACATTTAACTTTGTAGAAATGGTTTTATACCCTTGCCCAGCTCTATGTCTTGACACTATTTGATCGCAGAGGTCTACAGAGACTTTCTTGGATTTCATGGCTGGGTGTTTGATACAATTTTTTAAAAATACAATAAATGTGCAAAAAGTGAAGGGATCAGAATAATTTCCAAATCCACTGTATGACTGTCATGCAAATCTGCGCAAATACCATGTGTCTGTAGTCCGACTGAAAGTCTACGTATATATGATGCCAGGTTTACTCTCACCATATACCATGGGCTGAACTTTGCCATAACATAGTACCACCCTTGTTGAACAAAGTCAATTGAAAAATGTGTCCTGAGTCAACATTTGAACTTTTTATTATCTACGCAACTGGCGTATATATTTAATATAAGCAACTAGCATCTTCAAGACTCAATATCTTGTCCCGGTGTAAATGTTTGGTGGTCTGGAAAAACCATCAAATGTCGCTGGGGCTGAATATCATGGCACACAACCACGAAAGATGAAAGAATTTTGTTCTGGCCAAAACTGGGGCTTTCTGACATTTTATAACACACTTTGACACCTCCACTTAAAGAAGTCACATTTCATCAGAGTGACACAGAAATGCTTTTATTTATAATTTAACCTTGCCTACCTATTTACTCTCTAAAAAAACTCCTTTCTCTCACAGTGAATGTCAGGCTTTGATCAAGTTGTTGGATAGGTTACATGCAGTAGCGAAACCGATATAAACCTCATCATTTCAGATTGTAATTACGTACCAGCTGTTGAAATGTCTGCGATACTCCTGTACCATGGTCAGAATAAAATCTTAAATGCAAATGAGTTGGTATACGTCTACAATGAGCATGCCCTGAATGAGTGAAAACCTTCAGAGACACAGCAGGTCCATACTCTCTCATACCTGAAAACCCTTTCTGACTTTCTTCTACACATCTGTGTGTGCAGTAGGCATGTACCGATATTACATTCTCAGATTCTCGCAACATTGTGTATCATAACAATAAAGCACGTTTGAACTTGGAATGTGAACTAAACTACAGAGTTGGCCAACCTTGGTGATAAAACACACTAGCTATTGACGGTATATCGACACAGCATCCTTGTTAACAATGCCGTCCGTGTTGGAAATCGGAGTACATATGATGGAAAACCGATTGTATCGGCACATGCCTAGTGCGAGATGGATGGGAAGGCTCCAGGAACACCGAGGAGCATCTGAGGTCAAGCAGGGCGAGCGAGGGATGAGCAAGCGGAGCATTAGAAGGAGAGGAGGAAGAGGAGCGAGTATGAAGGCCCTGCTGTTACCTGCTGCAGGTTTGCGCAGGACCCAGATTTCCTCAGTGCTGCCCCCCTGTGGCCCTCCGGAGGAATCTGAACCCCGAGAACCTTCAACACAGAGAGCAGCGTTACAAACGCGCCACCGTGATACACTCCCGTAGTGTTGCCGAGGACAGTAACGCTGAATTCATTTGAACTTCAGGTTTTGCACCTGTATTTTATGCACTGTATATATTTTTTTTTTCAAAGCTGGCTTCTCTTTCTCTCTCTCGCTCTCTCTCTCTCTCTCTCTGTCTCTCTCTTTCACACACCTGCACTTACATACACAAAGTGCACATTTATATACATTAGTACATAAATATATCAATAACATATATATCTGTGTATACACATATATAAATGCCACAAGGTACAAACACATACACACAAAAATAAATACATATATAATATATACAAAGATATAATTATATATGTGGACAGGTTAGAAACAAGAACAACTGCAGTGCATCACAAGGTCCTTAGGGAATTATAATAATGAAGATTTATATATATATGCATGTATTTATGTATATATATATATATATATATATATATATATATATATATATATATATATATATATATATATATATAATAGCATTATATAACAAAACACAGCAGGATCTAAATGTCTGAGTGCATATAACACTTTATTAATATCCAGCATTGCGTATTCCCATTAAAGGCATACTTCGTGTGGAGACGCTTTTCGGCTGGCTTCTACAAACAATATGATGTAATTGTGGAGTAAATGGACGTGTCATACACATGGTAGATGGAATAAATATGAGCGTGCACGTGCTACGCAACAAAACCCGTGACAGGTTGTTACGAACAAGCCATGCCCAAGCTGCTTCATTCCAACTTGGATGCGTGGAAAGCTTCTTCCTGGAGTTATGGGAACTGTCCTGAAATTTTAATAGTGCCCCCTGCATTATTGGAGCATTTGTATGTCACAGCCGGTGTGAAACTGAAGAGTATGTGAGCTTGTATGTTTACAAATGTTTGTGCAACCCTCGCAGACGCCATCTCCACATGAAGTATTCGAAAGTCTTAACTGTGTTACCACTTGAATAAGTGCTCAGGCATGTGCTGATGCCAGTAACCTTTGAAAAATCTACAATCCTTTCTGAATATAATGAAGATCACTTACGAAGAATGGAGAATTTGCATTTTTATAGCTTAAGAAGTAAACATCTCTCAGTAGTGTAACTCAGACTGTCAGACCCAACTGTAATTGCCTGGAAAATAAGACTTTATAGCTTTCATTAGCTTGTTAGTAGAGATAAGAAGGTAACAGAAAGCTTAATGTGAGTATTAGTGTGTCCAGGTGACTGGACTTGTATTATAATGCTGAAGATGTTTTTCTGCTCATCTGAGGTTCTTCATCAGTTGAATGGCAAGACATTCAGCACTGTTTAAACCTGGTTTTCTGATGTCACTTCAACTGATGTCATGGTTTTTTATATCAAAGTGGAACAAACCATTCCTGTACAGAGGGAGAGAATGCAAGTATCTATATACTGTATCTGTGCATCTGTCTTAAGATGGAACACACTACTCCTGAACAGGGGTGGAGGTCTTCTCAGTTCTTTAACTGCACCTTCTCATTTTCTTTTCTTACTTCCTTTCCTGGGGTCACGGCGGCTTAGTGGTTAGCACGTTTGATTCACAGCTCTGGGTTGGGGGTTCGATTCCCACCTCTTTAATTTCAGGACCCCAGGCTTTAGGGGTGTCCTCCCCCAGTCCATGTGCTGTAAATTGTAGGCTGATTTGAAATTTCCAAATTGTGATTGTGTGTTCGATTGTGCCCCATGATGTATTGGCACCCCTTCTAGGGTGTCCCCTGCCTTGTCCCCTGGGATAAGCTCCAGGCTCCAAGGGCCCCAGTGTAGGATAAGCGGTACAAAGATAATGAAAGGCCAAATCAGCGATCCTTGTTATGGATTAAGAAGTCAAGAAGGCATCTATTGAGAAGAACCTCATATATCTATCTAAATTTGGCCCATGCCATTCCTGAACAGATGGGGAAGATCTAATATATTACTGTTTCCACATTGTCCTGTGTATTTTTGTCTATTTTACATTCGTCACTTTATATAGTGCTGTCTCCATGCTACTGAATTGGCTTTAAGAAGGTCTTGTGCACTGTGATCAAGTCCACTAGAGCTTGACCCTGATAGTGTGCATAAAGCTTTTATTAACTAAGTATCCCGTGGTTAACTAGGAAATGCCAGTCAAGTTCTAAATATAAGCTACAATCCATTCAAGTTTTGGCAATTAACAACTTTTGGGGTTTCTTTTTGGCAGATCTGGCAACTCTTACAAGTAGCAAAATGTGATCACAAGTGGTCACTGAAGACGTATTCAGGACACATGAAAATACGAGGTGAGTATCCATCTTGGCTCTCTCGGATCTCCTGAGCTTGGTGTTACTACCAAGTCTGAACAGGGCCTGTCTGCTTGAAGGTAAAGCAAACCATTTCCTGATTAAAAGGAAAGAATCTCATGTCAGTGTCATAATGTCGTTGGTGTGACATCACAGAAATGAGTCTAAAAATGTATACATTTTCTACCCCTCAAAAGAAGGATCCCAAATGAGCAAAGGAACAAGTTCAACATTATGATGCTATAAGTCTGGACACTATTTTTTACTACTAATTAATTACCTTACAACAGATGGCTGACATATTAAAGGAAAAACCAACGTAAAGTGCCTTAGTAAGGTGTTGGGCCACCACAATCCTCCAGAACAGCTTCAGTAAGTCCAGAGACATAAGTCTCTGGAATTGTAATGGAGGATTAAACACCATTCTTCCAAAAGATATTCCCACAATTGGTTTTTGATGCGTGTACTGTATGATTGACATCGTTTACATCATCCTCAACAAACCATTCCGTGAGCCCTCACGAATGGAGGCGGGATCAGTCTGGAAGAGATCCGTCCCATTAGGAGAGAATGTTCCATTATAGGATAAAGGTGGTAAGTGGACTCTAAGGGGACACGTGGACTCAAACCATGCTGGCAAAATAGCAGGGCATAACAGAGCCACTGCCTTTTTTTTTACCTTTAATTTGTCACCATGATATACGTATGCTGTGTGTATTTCTAGTGTAGTTGTGTGATGTTAATCTGATGTGTGTTGTGTCTTTGCTACCATGTTGATCATAATAATCAATAATCAGTATGACTAGAAACCAACTGCCTTCCTGAGGGTATAATTAGTTTATTCTAGTCAATCAAGATGCAAACGGCAGGCCCAGCATTTAAATACTGTTTTTCATTCTGCCCACGTCAACTTCCCCTTACAACGCAAGGAAAATCTTGAATCTAATAAGACCATAATTGACCTTCCAACAAGAACAACACAGTTCACACAGACTTACACATTCAGGGCAAGATGCAGTTTGCTTTCAGCATTTGATTTTAGGCTCAATTAGGATGCATTCTGCCTATGTAATGGGCATACGGCAACACTCAAAGTCAAGATAAACACTGGAAAAAATGTGAAAGCTGTATCAAACAAGTAGAGCTCAACAGGATAACTCCACCGCTAACAAGTCTTGTCCTTCTTGTAACTAAATCGCATGCCTCAAATGTACTTCAAACAGGAAGGAAGCTGAAGAAAACCTATTTCAGACATTTGACCTTGCTGAGACCTTGACCATTTTTGGATCAATTCTAAAATATATCACAATGATAACTCCTTATAAATCCTTCAAACATTCAACCACTCGGTCTTGAGATATTGTGCTAACAATAATTTTGGACACACACATGGACGGTTGGTGGACCATCTAGTGGCGGAGGGATAAAAATGGTCAAAATATGGGAAGTGTGGCTAATTCAGTCCGTACAGGATTTCGTGAAGTTTTTGTTGTGATTGATGCGGACAAAAACGATTTTGCGGTGGCTTTTTTCCAAATCTGCGATGCGATTTGCGGAGTTTTTATCTTTGTGGAAAACTACTCGAATTGGCGAAATTGGAATTGCACGAAATTGTTTTGCATGGTCTTTCACAGTGATGTTTATTTGTAAATGAGACTTTTCAGCGGTACTCGTGTTCGACGCACGTGCATCAAAGAGGGCTTTGACTGAATGCGCGTCGTGATGACATCACATGATGTCTTGTCTCAAATCTGCGGAAAATCTGCAATAATTTAGGAAAATTGCAAGCTCCTGCGAACACTGCAGAGTTTCCTTGATTTCACATTCATTTCAAAACCCTGGAGGGACTGCTAAAGGCATATCCCATTGGATTTTACTACAAAGTAAACATTTGAGCAATTATCGCCAGTTTTTCGCCAGCTTGACAAACTGCAGTTTTTGACTTATTCAATTTAGGCGAGAGAGGGAGGGAGAGAGAGAGAGGGAGAAAGAGACAAGAGAGTCTCATATGAGAACAGGTGTTTATAGTTGCTATAACGTAAGAGAACGACTGTATTGTGGGAATAACTGCAGATTTATGGCACTGATGAATTTAGTGATGCTTTTTTCTTCTCTGTACAGCATCATATTGCCTTGGTAAACAGCCAAAGGTAAACGGCTTTCAGTGTACCAGCACAGTGAATTAGTGCAGTTCCGACAGCTCTTAATATGGCAGGCAAGGGGACAGTGGACCAAGGGGAAGTGGACGAGGATGCGATATAAACAGTACTGAAATGAGGCCCGGATGTGTTTCGAAGTAAAACAAATTTGCCTTTAATATTTGCTCCAAGGATCAGATGCAGAAGACACGACTGAGACACATGAGAACACACACACATACACACACACACACACACACAGAGCGGAGGAAGGAGTGATAGAAGGACTCGGACAAGCATAACAGAAAAGACCGTGAAAAGGCTGTGAGGACACGGCATGGACAAAATGAAACATGTCCTGCTTAAAGCAGCTAAAAGATCGAATTAAATAATAAAAGAGGAAACGTCAAAAAGCATGTTTCAGAAAACGTCAAGGAATGTCTGAAATTTGCTTCATTTTAGTAGAACAATAAGTAAAATCCATTTCTAAACATTCCTTAAAGTTTTAAGAAAGCAGTAAAGGATTATTATTATTATTATTATTACCACTGATAATAATAATAATAATAATACTAATACAGTCAGGTACAAAATCTGAGTGCACTAAACTGGAACTCATCTTTCATTGTTTTTTAAACACTACAGTATTTTCCAAGTAAAATTTCAGCTGCCTCTAAAACAGCACTTCAGCACGTCTAGTTTAGTGTTTGTCCCATTAGTGTTGCAGTAGGGTTAGCACTGTCTTGTTTTCTGAGCTGAATCACCTTGCTCCACTTCTGCTCCTAATTTCTCTGGCAGGCTTGAAAAATTTCTTGCATAGTAGTCGTTAAGTAATGATGTTAAAGCTTCAAGGAGCTTCTGCTTATGTATAATAATGTCATTTCTACTAGAGCCACAAGAGATTTTAATGCCAACTAACATCGTGTCTGTAAATTTTCTTTCATTGCTAGAGTAGACTAATGCTTAAATGACTCTGCAGTCCACGTCTCCACATCTACACGTCTTAAAACATACCATTTTGGATGTATAATAGACAGAGATGATGTGTCCAGACTTTTGGACCTGACTGTATTAATAATAATAATAATAATAATAATAATAATAATAATGATAATAATAATAATAATAATAATAATAATAGTGGAGAGTCAGTGTCCTGTACCTTTTTGGCTGATCGGCTCGGCCGAGCTGTTTTGTGAACTTTTATAGCCAAAGGAAGTGAAAAGTGGCTGATGGGATAGTGGCAGGAAATGACACGATTCTCCGTTCACCATGGCGACGGCGGGAGACACACACACACTCGCCGGCGCGATGGTGTGATACTGTTCAGTACAAATAACTAAACCAGCAAAAAAATAAAAATATGCAAAAAATTATAAATAAATTTTTAAAAAAAGAGAGAAAATCAAAGATGCAAAAAAACCCCACAATACAACCAAAATATCAGCAACACTGAACCCTTCTGCTCTGTTCAAAAATGACCTGTTACAATACGCGATCAATTACAAATATAATGTTGTAATGTTCAGTTTAGTTAAAGAGGTAAAACTATTAAAGTGTCTCATTTCTTCCGTTTTTTAAATTTTATTCCCAGCTGTGCGCACGTGCACACACACACACACACACACACACACACACACACACACACACACACACCTACTCTACACTGCGGTTATGCTCGATGTGTGACGCCAGCAGCTAAGCAAGCGACCTTCCATACATCTGGAGGATTAAAAGCTCTGTGCACTAGCGAGACGTCAGCGAGGGAACATACCTCACGAGTGCTTGTAACAGTAATCCCTTTTTTGACCACTTCCCCTAATATTGCAGTGAAGATGGCATGAGCTGAGAAGGAAGTGATAATGTATTTCTTCAGAAAATGGTCGAAACACCAAACTAGATGGCAGGTTGGTCGGAGATCCTTCCAATGAGAGAAACAGATTCCAAGCAAGTATCTATATAGCTAATTATAATCCCTAATCCTAATGCTGTGTGTTCATGGTGCCTTGTAATGATTTAATACCTCGGTACGTTCGACGTGCAAAGAAACACGGACGCCTCCACAAAAGCGTGTCTTTTGTTTGCTCTGTCACAGCACGTAAAGCTTATAAAAAGCTACTTTAACCTCATTTTTACTGTTACAG
Source organism: Ictalurus punctatus (assembly GCF_001660625.3). Lineage (NCBI taxonomy): Eukaryota > Metazoa > Chordata > Actinopteri > Siluriformes > Ictaluridae > Ictalurus > Ictalurus punctatus. Next base: position 12,220,239 of record NC_030417.2, read on the forward strand.
GCTTGAGTGGCTGTTAGTTCTGTTCTACTACAGTAGCTTCAAACATTCAAGCAACATGCATTCTGGACCTGAAACTGCAGTACAGCAACAACAGCGGACAGGAGCGAGGAGCTTAACAGCAAGCAAGCCGTCTATCGTTATTGATAACTCTAGTGCTGATGATTCTATCCTTCTCAAAACGGCGATCAGTGTGGTCAGTGTTATAGATTTAACCAAGTACAGTGTCTGTATATGAACTAATCTAAAGCCAATACTGCATAAACTAATTTAAAAGTAGAAAAATGGTACGTTGCACTGTTCAGTGTGAGCGGCCATGTTGATTTGACGTCACCCCGTAAACAGGGAAGGAACCGGTAGTTGAGAAGATTACCCCCAAGTTGACGAATTGAAATTTCAAGAGTTGAGTAGGCATTTTTTCGTGTTTTTTTTAAACCAGTAGGGAATGTTTGCCCCTACATTCACACTAGCAAGTGACAAAGCTTTGTAAAAAATTACGTGGTAAAGTGACAAATCCAAACGACTGGCTTGAATGATTTCTCAGATGAATCTTATAGCATGTGTGCTCCAGCGTTTCTTCAGTTCCTCACTCACAGCTTTATTTCCTAGCTACAAATAGTTCACATTTACTATTCGACGTCCAGAACTGGGGAAAACAACAACAACAATGTATAACTGTGGCTTCATCTTACCTGTCATATTTGACATGTAGATATTACAAAGAAAAATAAAGCTTGGAAGGAAGGAGCAGAGATTGTTGGTGCCTCTGGTGAATAAATGTAGCTAGTGAAGTTAGCTAGTTTTACTAATCTGCCAATGAAACTAGAATGAAATCTAGTATATAACGTAATTCAAACAACACATTTAAAGACTGATTGGTGCGTTATTTTGTCTGTGCTTAACTAGTTCTAATTTGAAGCTATTTATAGCTACTACCTTTTCTCATGGGAACCAAAAGCAAAAAACCCTGGACAGTGCACACTCACAAACTGATGAGCGACTTGTCACTTGTGAGTGTGAAGGTCGGGTAACCACTAAAACTAAATTTCCCCAATCACAACTCAAAACCGAACCCCTAACACTTAACACTAAACCAGGCATATTGAACTGCAATGTAAAGTGGTGCTTGAAAGTTTGTGAACCCTTTAGAATTTTCTAAATATCTGCATAAATATGACCTAAAACATCATGAGATTTTCACACGAGTCCTAAAAGTAAATAAATAAAGTAGACAAAAATATTATACTTGGTCATTTATTTATTAAGGAGAATGATCCAAAATTACATATATTAAGTATGTGAACCTCTAGGATTAGCAGTTAATCTGAAGGTGAAATCAATGGGATGACAATCAGGTGTGAGTGAGTGTCCTGTTTTATTTAAAGAACAGGGATCTATCAAAGTCTGATCTTCACAACATGTTTCGGAAGTGTATCATGGCACAGACAACGGAGCTTTCAGAGGACCTCTGAAAAAGAGTTGTTGATGCTCATCAGGCTGGAAAAGGTTACAAAACCTTCTCTAAAGAGTTGGACTCGACCAATGCACAGTCAAACAGACTGTACAAATGGAGGAAATTCAAGATCATTGTTACCCTCCCCAGGAGTGTTCTACCAGCAAATATCTCTCCAAGAGCAAGACGTGTAATAGTCTGCTAGGTCACAAAGGAGCCAGGGTAACTTAGCAACTTAGCTAATGTCCACCTTCAAGAGAACACTGAACAACAATGGTGTGCATGGCAGGGTTGCAAGGAGAAAGCCACTGCTCTCCAAAAAAAACAATGCTGTCAATCTGCAGTTTGCTAAACTTCACATGGACAAGCCAGAAGGCTATTGGGAAAATGTTTTGTGGACAGATGAGATCAAACTAAAATTTTTGGTTTAAATGAGAAGTGTTATGTTTGGAGAAAGGAAAACACTGCATTCCAGCATAAGAACCTTATCCCATCTGTGAAACATGGTGGTGGTAGTATTGTGGTTTGGGCCTGTCTTGCTTCATCTGGGCCAGGACCACTTGCCATTGATGGAACAATGAATTCTGAATTCTAAAGGAAAATGTCAGGACATCTGTTCATGAACCGAATCTCATGAGAAAGTGGGTCATGCAGCAATACAATGAAACTAAAAACATACTAGTCGTTCTATCAAAGAATGGGTAAAGAAGAATAAAGTTAATCTTTTGGAGTCCTGTACTTAATCCAGTGGACATGTTGTGGAAGGACCTGAAGCAAGCAGTTCATGTGAAGAAACCCACCAACATCCCAGAGTTGAAGCTGTTCTGTACTGAGGAACGGGATAAAATTCCGGAAATGCTTAGTTACAATTATTGCTACACAAGCGGGTCACACCAAATACAAAGGTTCACATACTTTTTCCATTCACAGCTATGGAATATTGGATCATTTTCCTCAATAAGTAAATGACCAAGTATAATATTTTTTATCTCATTTGTTTAACTGGGATCTCTTTAACTACTTGAATGACTTGTGTGAAAATCTGATGACGTTTTAGGTCATATTTATGCAGATATATAGAAAATTCTACTTTACACAAACTTTCAAACACCACTATACTCGACTTATAAAGGTTACAAAATAGGCTATACAATTTAATAATGAAACGTCACTCATCACTCCTAAGTACAGAACAGAAGGGTTAAAAACAGCAAATCATAAAAGGAGATAAAGAATAATTTTAAACTAGTAAATGTTTGTGAACCTTTGGACAGATTAAATAAGCACACCCACTACACATATAATGCATCACATACATACATATATGTATAGACATACTGGAAATGAGAATGCAAAATATTATAAATATAACACATATGTACAGACATAAATATTGATGTAATAAATGAATAAGTAAATGTATGTGATCTTGGTAATGGTATCTTGGTAACACAGGGCCGGTGCACACCATCCTGTCACTCTCCGAAAAAGAAACCCATTGTAATTATAAAAACTGTATATGGGGAACGAAATTTCTGGAACCAAGATGGCTGAAAAGTAGACGTTGCACCGGCACTGTTTAAACAATAAGTATTAACTTAGACAAAGGTTATTACAAAGTTTCTGTTAGTGTTTGATGGCAGATGAAATAAACACAGTTGATTGTGGTGCACACAGACCGTCAGATCTGATGGTATGGCATTGAAGCATGAATCACACCGAACATGGAAAGAACAGATGATACACTGCTGAGACTTTACAACAATATTACTGCAGATTCATGACATTAACTGGAAGCACAACCGGAATCAGAATTATAATCCAAACTAGAAACGGAGCCGGAACCTGTCTAAGAAATCAGAACCACAATTAGAACAAGGATCAGTACCAGATACAAATACACCAGCAAAAGAACCTGAACCACAACCAAAAAGAGATTAATAAATAAAACAAAAACTGTATCCATATGTCACTGCAATAAATACAGAACCAGATCCATAAGCAGAACCAGAACAAGAAGAAACCAGATGCAGAACCCAAAAAAACAACAACAATATAACTGGGATGAGAACTAGCATCAGAATAAGAACATGGAACAGAGCAGAACAAGAAACTTATAACTAAACGGATCAACCAGAATTAAACTAAATACAGAAACAAATCCAAGAGAAAATCAAGACCAAAACTAGAATCCAAACTGAGAAGAGAACAAAGACCAGCATCAAAACTAGAGCAAGACTCAGAACCAGAAGGAGGGGCAAGAACTAGAACTAAAACAATAAGATAACCAAGAACTAGAAGCAGAAGAACCAAAAACAAAAAACAGAAGCAGAAACGCTCTATGTTAGTGAAAAGGGTTCTGCATAGGAAAAGTAGTGAATAAGGGTTAAACAGGAACAGATTCAACAGCAGTACATAATCAAAGAACATTTAATTGAAACCGTTTCTATTCTGTCTGGAATTCAAACAGCATGTTGTTGAAGAACAGTTGATAGACATCTCCAATGATAAACAATGAAATCTGCAACACAGCTGTTCAGCAGACAGCTGGATTCCACCACTGCTTACTGTAAGCTGACATCTGCATGTGTTCTTCTGTTTGTTCCTCTGTGGCTATTCTTCTGCAGTTGTATTTCTACAGCTCTTCTTCAGTGGTTGTTCTTTTATGTCTGTTCTTCTGCGCTTGTTGTTCTTACACTGTCCTTGTTCTGCAGTTGTTTTTCCATACTTGTTCTTCTGTGATAGTTCTACTGCAGTTGTTCTGCAGCTGTTCCTCTGTGGTTGTTTTGCAGTTGTTCCACTGTGGTTGTTCTAAAGCCGCTGTTCTACTGTGGTTGTTCTTCTGCAGTTGGTCATCTGCAGTTGTTCTTTTGCAGTTGGTCACCTGCGGTAGTTCTTCTGCAGCTGCTCTTTTTTCAGTTGTCTTTCTGTGGCAACTTTTATGTGTCTCGTCCCCATAGTTGGTTTTTTTGCAGCTGTTCTTCTGTGACAGTACTTCTGCAACTGTCCTTCAGCCCTTGTTCTTCTGTAGCTGTTCTTGTTTTTTGTGTGGTACCAGCCCTCATTGTATATAGTTTACATGTATGTTTTTGTCCAAAAAAGATCCCTATACCACTCAATTTTCACCTCTCCAAATCCTCCTATCAATTTATAGACCACATTACATGGCGCAAAAAACACACAATGTTGCATCTCCGTCTAGTGAGAAAACACTAGGAAAACAACTAAAGCTGCTCTTCTGTATCTGTTCTTCTGCAGCTGTTCTTTCATGGTTCTTTTTCTGCAGCCGTTCTTCTGCACTTGTGCTTCTGAGGTTGTTCTTTCATGGTTGTACTTTCAAGCTTGTTCTTCTGTGGCTGTTCTTCTTCTGTTGTTCTTCTGTGGTTGTTCTTGATTATTCTGTATTACCAGACCTCTTCTTACATAGCTTCCGTTTACATTTTAACCAAACAAGATGTCTGCGCCACTTTGTTTTCCCAAAACTCTCTTTAGTCACCACTGAACCACTTAGACGGAGCAAACAGCTTCAGTAAACTGACAGTTTTTACAGGATGTTATATTGCATCTCCCCCTAGTGAAGAATACTGATGAACTGAATGGAAAACATGAAGAATTTTGCGATAAAACAACATACCGATAAATAAGCAACGTGTTGCAACCACTGTTTTCAATATTTAAATTGAGACATTAAAAAGAAACTCCAGTGTAATCAAGTGCTATTAAGAATAGCACGTTATACTTAATTAATTATATGAGTGTATAAAATAGACTTTTTTAAATTAAAGAGTAAAATAGTGCCAGCGTTTTGTTATAGAGTATGTAAGCTATTAGCATTCAAGACACGGGCCATGTAGCGTTAGTGTTGATGTGTGTGTGTGTGTGTGTGTGTGTGTGTGTGTGTGTGTCTGCAGCACTGAGCAGGTCTAAAAATTCTTTCCTCTTCCCTACCTGTAGCACCCGGCCTCTTGCTAATCACCTCCACTATGCTCGAAGGGAAATAGCCGACTCTGTCATTTCCTGTTCGGTTGTCATGGATGCAGCCTTTCCACCGTCCATCAGAGTGCTGCTCCAACACCTAGAGGACAAAAATGTAATAATAACATTAACAAAAATCGTCACATGATTCAAATAAAAAAGCAGCAGGATGTCCGAAACCATTCATATTTCTCATACTTCTTATTTTATTCATTATTCTCTTGACATTTTTGACAGCTTAACATACAGATGCCATTCAAACTACGTCTCACAGATCTTCTATGTGAGAAGTAAGGTATGTGTTTGTTCAATTAAGGTACGCGTTTGTCCTGAAATTGATTTTGCACATCTTCACAAAGGATGTCAATGATTCTAGAGTTGACTGTATTCAGTAATATTGTAACATATGCATATACACAAGATGCTAATGGTGACAAATGACATCTGCACAGCAGGCATGTGTTCATGATTACTACAAATTGACATACAGATGTGGCCTTTAAAAATGAGCATTTTTTTCACGCGGTATCACGCGATTCGTCACGTGTGATCACACGGTATACTGCAGGCATGGCTCTAAGAATTTAAATTAATTTGTTGTGCTTCACACAATAACCACCAGGTGGCGCATGGAACAACATACTGTAGCTGAACACAGTACAATGAAAATGGAATATGTGGTCGAATGGTTGGTTCGCATGAAAATATTACGTTTCTCATCAAAACTTATGATAAAGCTAATTTTAAAAAGTTTCTAATTACAAGATTATGTAAAACATAAAGTGAGTGTGATTCTTGTAGTACCGGTACAATAACTATAGTATTTAAGTCAAGGAGGTTTTATATGTGTGCTAGAATAGTGCAGCGGTAACATGCAGGTTTACTATGCCAGTGAATGGGGTTTGAGCCATGGCTCAACTAAATGCTTTTTAAATGAGCGCGGTTTTTTCACTGTAGAAAGTTCATCAAGGTAACGTTGCATGAATTCCGCATGAACACTAATTGGAAGCCCTTGCGAATTAGAAAGATTCAGGTGATGGACTATTGGCAAGTCATTGTTGTTAATTCGTATAATTCCGACAATTATTACTTTTTTTCACTATTTAGCTGTTTTTTATTTTAAGGATCTAATAAATTGCATATTTAAAATTATATTATAATAATAGAATTTTAAGTATGAATACTTATTCTTTAAGTGTGCATGCCAATATTTACGTACACATACTTAGAAATAAATACACAGGAAATCCACACAAGCCCAGGAGGAACCATGAAACACTACAGAAGTGACCACAGTTCAGCATTGAACCTGCAACCCTTGGAACATGAAGTATTAACATTACCCATTATGCCAACTTAGCACTGCACTCAGTCGTCACACCTTAGGTTTTAACCATTCCTTATATATCAATTTGAGCATGTGAATCATTTTGAAACACTTAAATCATCCAATTTATTCATCCTGGTCAGAGTCACATGAGCCAGCTAAAGTTTAACTAGCTTACGCTATGGATTAATTTATCAGTAAAAATATGTACAAATTCTAAACAACAAATATGCAAAGAGTACTTAAAATTATAGTATGCATACTTATTTGTTAAGTTCGACCACAGAATGCGTGTTAAATTAGTGCAGTGGTAACATGCAGGTTCACGATACCAGTTCGAGCCTCAGCTCAACTAGCAATTCTTTAAATAAGCAGGGTATTTTTCACTGTAGTAAGTTCATCAAGGTAACACTGAAGGAATTCCGCATGAACAACAATGACTGGAGGCCCATGCCAAATTAGAAAGATTGAGGTGATGGACTATTAGCAAGTTATTGTCATTCACTTGTACAATTATTATGTTTTTTCCCACTATTTAGCTGTCCTTTTATTTTAAGGATCTAATAAATTGCATACATAAAAGTGACATTTTTGTGATTTTTAGGTTATTCGTCATTTAGTACAGCTTCTGACCATCAAATCAAAACAGACTTGTGATTTGATGACATAATGCTTATTTATTCAGAAACAAAAGTAACTAAATACAAAAATGCTACTTTAAATTTGAACTCTGACGGCATACTTTCAGTTGATTGAGGCCCCATTTATATTTTTGATGAGCTCCAGACATATTCAAGACAACTCTATTAAATATTTTTGAATTTAATATATAAATTTGTTTTATTCACAAGTGTCATGTTTGTGATTTTTATTTGTTATGTAGAATATCTAGATCAAGCAATGTCCAGAAATAGGTGCATTTTTATAGCCTAATATTTAATTCTCCCGTTTCGCTTTTATTTAACTGTAGATCAAAAAAGAAAGGAATGCTTTGTAATATTATTTTACAATGACAGAAATCACTGCCTATTGCAAATGCAGTTTGACTTTTTCCATCTTCAGAATATTGAAAGAATCATGTTCATGCTGGAGGAAAAAATAGGTTTCTATATTGTTTGCAATTTTATAATGAGTCTTATTGAGCAACTGATAATTTCTTACTGACCTATTTCATTGTCCCGCCAGTTACAATTGTGACCAAGATTTTTTTTTTAAAAGTTAGTGAATGTACCACTAACTCTTTAAAACCTTTTTTTTTTTTTTAGAAAACGAATGCGGTATGTTTAATTGGGCAATCTAGTTAGTAAATTGCATATGCTGTAGCTTCTATAGCTTTGGATTCACATGCAAATGTAATCTTATCTTTTGGGTCGTCAAATTGAAGGGGAGGAGCAGAAGCATAAAATTTGGAGAGTCACATAAATTCTATCCAGGTCAAGTAATTTGTAGGTATTTGCAGTCTATGACATCACAATGGAGGCAAAAGCATTTTACTCAAAGAGAAGTGCTGCGGAGAGGTGATAATAGTTGAGGGGAAGGGGAGATCCACGTGTCAATAAGTAACTGGTGAAAAAGTTGCAGGATTCATCCTCTTCAAAAACACAAAGAATTTCTTTGCTGCTGAACCCAATCCTATGGAAGCCCTAAGTGGCCACGTATTATTATTATTTTCTTTGCATTTATCCTTTTATTTACAATTTTCACATCTTTTATATGATATAAATGATGCTGACAGTTTTTGAGTCTTCCTCATTTTTTTTTTTAGCTGGAAACCCCCACAGATACCTTTTCTTTCAGCAGAGGGGAAAGTTTGAAATTATGGCCCTGTGCCATGCATGGGGTTTATGCATGTAAAAAAATAGGTTGGTGGTGCTGCCATCCTTATGCAGGTCTGCAAATATGATCATTAACAGCTCAGTAGTTAAGATGTTGAACTAGTGATCGGAAGGTTGTGAGTTCCAATCCCAGCACTGCCACTAATGGACCTTTGAGCCCTTAAACCTCAAATGCTCAGTTGTATAAGTTAGAGAAATGTAAGTCAGTCTAGATAAGGGTGTCTGTGAAATGCAGTAAATGTAAATAGAGTTCCAGGATCTTTCTGTCAGTCTCTTGTTTTTGTAAACAAGTGGGCCATTTGCACCTGTGCATGGGATTTGGTGTGGATCATTCCTGCTATTGTTTTGGCCAAGACGCTTTCACACCTCCAACATGTAGGTCGGTTGGTCAGGGAGAGGTGAACTCGCATAGGGCAGCTGTTCATTGAGGATAAAGACGTGGTGGAAAGTAAAAGTTATAGTTTTAATAATTGAGTAAGAGTAATAAAGTATACGATGAGAAGACTACTTAAGTTACTAGTTACTTTGGATCTGATTAAAATCAAGGGAAAATCTTGAATTTCAGACTACATGGAGAACTCTGTGTGTGTGTATGTTTGTGTGTGTGTGTGTATGTGTGTGGGTGTGTTGACACGCTCGCTTCTTCCCCCTCTCCAGGACGCTAAAAACGTGAGCGGTTGTTGTTTCAGACCACTGCAGCACATCGCGAGGCTCATGACCTCATTGTACATCATTTAAACTAATTATTAAAACAACATATATTCATTCATATTTAACAGTAACAGAGGAACGGCACCGAAAGTAGTGAAGTAACAGTACATTTCTGTGATTAAAAATGAACTTCAGTAAGAGTATAAGTATGGCCAGTTAACTATTAAAAGTAATTTTTTTCAATAAGTTACTGAAGTAAATGTAATGAAGTAAATGTAGCACGTTACTCCCCACCTCTGGGTATCCGTGATAGTCAGGATGTGTAAATCACAACACGTTTGATAAATGCCGCCATATGTGTAAATTAATACATAAACTGTTTGAATATTTGGTTTAATTTTGATCGATTCACACAGTACGGTACAATATACCGATATTATACCGTGATATTCAATCACGTGGAACCGATGAGCTTTTTTTTCAATGTGTGGACTTCTGTGTTCAGTTTAAACCAGTTCTTAAATAACTTTTAATCTAAGAAAAAAGCAAAAGTTTCCATTGGATATAAAAGAGAAGATGGAATTCATTTAGCGTTCATTACCTTGAGGAACTTTCTACAGTGAAAAAACACCGCTCATTTAAAAAAAATTAAATTGAGCTAAGACTCAAACCCCAGTCTCTGGCATACTAAACCTGCATGTTACCACTGTGCTACACATAATCAAATTTTGTTTACCGTATGTGTTGATGAGAAACGTAATATTTTGATGTAAACTACATGTTATTTTTTGTCTTAAATCCCACCGACCACACATTCCATTGTTTTCAGGCTCGAGAATGTTTAATATGCTCTGCTGCTTGTTGCGGAACGGTTCTGAGAGAGGTTCACAGATCCGCAAGCCAAGCACCAGTCCTGGTCCTGTATGTCCTGTGCTCGCAGCACGCGCGTGATTCTGCATCATTCCGCATGAAATCGTAGGATCCCTTTTCCTTTGATGCGCATTTTTAATGCAACAAAGCAGGAGCAACAGTGCCCTCTCTAATTTGATCTTAAAAAGACACTACACACTAGAGTTATTAGTCAACCCAGTCTCACAGGAAAAGAATGTTCATGTGCAACTTATGTATCTGGTGCCGACAATGAATAAAAAACATCTCCAAAAACATCTGTTCATCTATCTGCCTGACCCTCCGTGTTTTTTCTAGTTTCTTCTAAAAACGTGTTATAGACAGAAAGACAGACAGATCCTGTAGATACACAAATAGATAAATAGTAATCGGTCTTACCGTGATGACGTCTCCTGCTTTAATGTTGAGGCTCGTCAGGTCGTAGTTGTTGCAGTAATCCTTAAGAGCCCTGACCTGCAGAGCCGCAGATGCATCTACACACACACACACACACACACACTCACAGTAAAACAGTTCCTCCTTACAGTAAAAGGTAAAAAAAGTGTTCCTGTCCACAGACTGAAAGTGTGCTGAGTCGAAATCATGAAAGAAGCCTAAAGCAAATCTTCTAATAATAATTATAATATTATCATACTGACAACGAGTAACCAAATCAAGACACCGCAGCAATTAACACTAGGATAGGAGCATCCATGGGTTCATGTCTGAATGAATATGGTGCCATTGTAACAATATAAAGGAATAATTAATTAATGAATATATAGCAATAAAATCAGCTCCAGAATTATTGTGCCCCTTGATTAAGATGTTTTTGAAATCTAACCAGTAATTATGGTAAATTAATTCTAAGAAAAAAAAAACATTAATACATACATATATATATATATATATATATATATATATATATATATATATATATATATATATATAATTTATGCCACACACATTATTGGCACTCCTTGCATTTACTTCTCACTACAGAATCACTTCAGATTAGAGGTTGACTGATTATCGGCAAAAATTCAAACCGGTAGTTTTTCCCGGTTGCGTCCATTGTGGGATCGGCCGAGACGAGTTCGCTGTCATTATACAAGACGAGAGCGGCCTCTAGAGTCGAAATAAAAACTATCACTGACAAATTTTGCCATGCTATTTGAAGTTTTTTTTCTTCTTTCTCTTCATTTTGGAGGTCTCTATTTTCATTTGTTATTTGGAGTGTTACTTTTTGCTTCAGTGTGGCTTAGGGCTGCACGATTATGGCTAAAATGATAATCGCGATTATTTTGATCAATATTGAGATCTTGATTATTTATCACGATTATTCCTTAATTTTAGGGACAACATTTTTATTGCACTTTCACATTTAAATAAACAGACAGCTGCTTTCACCTCCATGTTGTGCTACATTCCTGCTAATGTACAAATCACTGCATCAAATTAGACTGATCCTTAAAGAGCATCATCTCATAGAAGCAAATTATAAATAAAGTTGTACCCAAAATATAGGATAAGTCAAAATAAAAATGCCATCAACCAAATGTAACAATATGCAACCAAATGAAAACAATTCAGTCATATGCAGAAAAGGCAATAACTGTGTTTACAGGAGAGACGCAGCCAAATCACCCAATAGAGAGGTGCAGGGACGACGTCATTTTGTACCAGAAGCTGTAAGTTAGCATCACACTGGTTCCCTCAACAAAAAACAGGATTTCCCCATAGGCTTTTGGATTATTAGAAAAAATAATATCTGTGATCAAAAGTTTACAATACTAACATGTTTTGTCCATCAAGATAATTTTCACAAATCAACACAACGTTTATGAAGTTTGAAGCCTCAATACAATCCCCAGAAATAAAACCTAACGTACGCTATAAACAAATTACACCATGGTCGCTCGACTTCAACATCACCATCACCAAGCTTCCGACAACTTCACCAAACTTGATTTAAAACATTTTCCATAATAAGGATTTACTCTTTTGGGGGGGAATTGTGCACAGCACACCTGAACCAGTTTCAGGGTGCTACGGTAACAATTTCTTTACAATTACAAAATTACAAAAATTTAGGAGCACAGTCAAAAAATTGGAGCATGATTGAAGTTTAGTTTTTTTGTTTTTGTTTTTTATAGAGATGGTAACGTTAATGTGCCACAATATAACACACAAGTAGGCATGAGAAAACTTGAGCTTATGACAGAATTAGTGAGCCATTCATTTACCTTCTGATAAACTAAATTTAATATTTTCAGTTAATTTTACAGACCATATGCCAAAAAAACATCAGTTAACCTGTTCCTCCTTGTAAACAAATACAATAAACATCAATGTTCAGTCTTTGAAGTCTGCTGCTCTTAAATATATTTAAAGCTACACTATTAGACATTTTCCACTGTCATGGTTCTGGGTTGGAGTCAGTTCTCGAACCGCTCTGTGTATATTGTGTATATATCTGAATAATCTCATATAGGATGTGATTGGGTGAGTTCATTTACCTGTCAGATGCAAAGCGCTTTAGTTTAATGGAGTTCATTAGGGATGCACCGATCGGTATTTTTACAGCCGATACCGATCCAGATACCAATCTTTTTTTTTTAAGCTTTAATCAGGCGGTCCATCATAAACAGATAAATGTAAGCTCTCTGCTCATGGTCACTGTTAATTGAGTTAAAATAATAGTAATGAGAAATACTGTTGGTTAATTGATAAATAAACAAACATAAAATATTTATTTTTAAATATCTTAAACAATAGAGAGTCCGAATTAAAAGTAGTCTAACACATGATCCATAAAAGCATGATCCATATTACGAAAAAGGCTAATAGCTTTCTAAGGAAATAGCGAACTAACTTAATGTCAAATTGATATTGAAGGCAACCCATAGTAATTAAACATTATTTAATTTCTCATTTTATTTATATTTTATGAAGTTATTATAATATCTATTTTTTATACTAAATTATTTATTTATAACTAAGAACATTTTCTGTCTTTACATTTTATTAGTTTTCTGTTGTTTGTTTGTCAGTTGTTCCTTTTAGATGGGTTTCCCCAGTACAGTGTTGCCATGTCTGCTGATAATATTGTGTTTTTGGGGATTAAACCAAAACATGGAAACTGGTAATGACTTTTCTAGTGATATCTGGCAACCCTAAGTTTAAATGAAGTGAATACGCCATATATTAGAATTAGTGAAGAGAGCAGCAGCGTACTCCTTCTGAACAGTTGCTACTCTTAATTATGATTGGTGAGGAATTTTTTAATAAAGAAGTTTGAATTAAACCCACCTTGTAGCATTAAAATTATTATTAATGTACTCTGCCCGAAGCCGCCGTCTCTACAGGAACAGGTACAAGATCAGGTCATTTTGCGGGATCAATAAAAGATGGCGGTTTGTGAGATCAAGAAGTTGAAGCAGATGATGTACAGTGTTACTCTTATCATAATGGCTTCTCCGCAGTATTTCCACACTTGTTCGGTTGACTGAGGAGATGAAAAGCAGTGTGAAAGTGTGAAAGTAACTGCGCGGTGTAGATGCATTTTGGACTTCCTGCAGTTTTTATTCCGATTGTAATGTACAACTACGTACAGGTCACTCGTACCCCGAATAAATATTTATTCACAGTCGCACAAAGTACTTCAGTCGCAAATGCGAGTGAAATGGTCGCACTGTAGAGCCCTGAGTTTATCTGCAAAGTTTTTTCTTGTTCGGCGTGATGGCGTTTAATGTCTCTGACAAACTCTGTAGTGCCATTTAGCATCATGTTAATGTCATTATTTCTCCTCGCGCAAAGCGCTGGAGCTCGAAGCGAAGCTGGCAGCTCGAGGGCTAAAATGCTAACCCTGTTTCCGGGTTTTGGCACTACAAAATGACATCACCCCCGCGCCACTCTATGGCGATTGGCTGTAAGTGTAGGAAGCACTTGATTTGATCTGCAGCAGAGTTTTCTATTAGCGGAGGACGGACTTTAAACGTCAATATCGCAGTCGATCATGTTAATTTAATTGTGGGCAGTCAAAATCGTAATGGAGATCGATATCCGATTAATTGTGCAGCCCTAGTGCGGATGTATATATTTTATATACTTTAATATGTAATATTTATTTCATTTTAAAAACGATAGTACATTTTCACGGTACGGTCAGTACTATTTAATTTAGTAATGAAGTTCAGCAATATTTTACTTTGAGTGTTATATTTTCATTCAGTATCGATTTTAAAAACTATCAGTTGATTAATCTGTAATCGGCAGGTGTTGCCAAACTTAGGTATCGGTATCGGTAAAAATCCACTACCGGTCGACCTCTATTCCAGAATCTCCAGGGTTTAAGAAGTTCAACACACTTTTGCCTCATTTCTTATGTGTATTCTCTGATTTTCTCCATGCTGATGAATATGGTCCTCATTGTTACGTCATATTTAGCTGCTTATAAGTTTATTACTGTTTCAAAACCATAATGCTCTACTTGGTTCATGCCAAGTTTCCTCCAAATACCAAATATGGTAAACAGAAAAGCTATAATCCATTTGTTCAAACACACACACACACAAATAAAAAAACACTAAACATATGGTTCTGTCATCTGCCCTTTTGTGTAATATGTACATTGATTGGACAGTATGTGCTCAGTCTATTATACAAACTTTTAGTTTCTCCTCCAAATGCACTGTAGAAAAAAAAAGGATGAAAGAGTAACCAAAATAATCCGCCTCGTTCACGTCGATTACATCTGTGACTAAGTCTGTAATACACTTGGTTCCACAATAATCTGCTTTAATCCCTTGTTTACAGCAAATATTCTGATGTGGATGCCAAAAATAAAACCACATACTGAGTTTTTATTACTTTTGCTTTGAAAGACAGGGAAGCCCACTGATACTGGCCAAACCTGGGTGCTAATAATTGAGCACCCCAATATTGGGTTCCTGTCAGCCACCATGCTCACCATGGTTGTAAAGACTCTTTTAAAGTTACAGTAGACTTCCTATCAGCTTGAAACTGTCTGGCCATTCACTTCTGACCTTTCTCACCAACTCAAATAGTAGCCTGTCTGGCACCAACCACCATGCCAGGTTCAAAGTCACTGAGATCACATCTTTACTATTCTGATGTTTGATGCGAACAATAAATAATAATTTAAAAAAATACATTTACTTTAGATTTCCTTCAGTGTGAAATTTAATGAACTAACAACAAAGACATTTTATTACGTTATCATAATTTTTTATCATCTTTACCAAGGGTGCCGAAAATTCTGTAGATGACTGTAGATGTGAGCTCATAGCATATAACATATATATGTATGTATGTATGTGTGTGTGTGTGTATATATATATATATATATATATATATATATATATATATATATATATATATATAAATTTTATTGCTTCCTTCGTCTGTACCTCGTAGCATCTGTTTGATCTCTCGGCTAGCTTGAGTGGCAGTAAACTGGTAGACGATGTCCAGCGCCGTCTGGCTGTATGTGTTCCTCACCGTTGCATTAATGCCACTCTGCAGCAACAATAAAAAAGATTTTTTTAAAAATTTCCTCCTTCAGTTGCAGAAGGACTAATCTATGTTACAGTACTGAGCTATCTATCGAGGTTATACTTATCTATGTAACAGTTAGCTGCTGCTAAATAAATAGTAGCTAGCTATCTATTTAGCTATTTGGAACAACTAGCCATAATTAATCCTTTATTTTTATGGAGTTATCTGTGGAAAGGTTTTATGTCATTGCTGTAAAAGTAATAAAAAGTCACTGCCATTAGCACATGTCTGTGTTTTCTCCACATGTCATTAACTAACTTATCTAGCTAGTTAGTTGTCTCTGGAAAACTGAACAGCAGAGCACTCTTGTTGCAGTGACACTCACATCCAGCAGGAGGCGCACCACATCGGTTTTCCCACACAGAGCCGCTTCATGCAGAGCAGTGCCCGCTTTAGTCTGCCTGTTAATGTCAATGCCAGCCTGGATCAATAACCTACAGGCGGAAACAGAGGGAGAGAGAGAGAGAGAGAGAGCGAGAGAGAGAGAGAGACAGAGAAAGTGAAAGAAAAAAACAGAGAAGCTGATTACAAGGCAATTTCCGTATGGGATCAATAAAGTACATATCTGTCTGTCTCTGACCTAATGATGTCGATGTGTCCATTTTTGGCGGCAAGGTGGAGTGGACTGGTGCCGTTCGGATCAGTCGAGTCTCCTGGTTTGGGCTCCAGAAGAGCAGCGCACATATTACTGCTCAGGAGGAGCTGAACCACCTACACACACACACACACAAACATTTTAGTGTTTATATTAAGGCTTGGCATGCAGCAGTAAATCTGGACAGTAAATGCTTAAATGTACTTTACCAAATTTGAAAACAATTGAATTGTTTAACTTAAGACGACGCCCGTTATTTTGACACATGCTTAGTAGGTGTTAAGCTAAATGCTAAATGTGCAGCATGTTTAGTGCAACTCACTCCGACTCGTCCAAATTCACACGCAAGGTCCAGCGGCGTTTTCCCTGCGTTGTCCATTATGCACGGGTTTGACTGGTGCTGAAGCAACATTTCAGACTGAAAAAAACAAGAACACATTTACAGACTACATACACAGATTACACACACCACACAAATGTTAAGCCGGCTTTACACTGCACGGCCTTTGAATGCATAATGTGAGGTGCTCACAGGCGGCCAATTTAGTTCTGGCAGTGTCCGAAAATTTTGCAAGTGTGAACTCTGCTACGACACCCATCTAAAAATTTACCAAAAGGAGGACGGCATATGATTACACAAACCTCAAAGATCAGTAAGGTGGTGCATTCTGTCTCCTAGAGATGAACATAGGTTGGTGTGAAAAGTGCAAATCAATCCCAGAACAACAAAGGTCCTCGTGAAGGTGCTGGAGGAAACAGCTAGACAAGTATCTATATCCACAGTAAAACGAGTCCTATATCGACATAACCTGAAAGGCTGCTCAGCAAGGAAGAAGCCACTGAACTGCTATAAAAAAGCCAGACTACAGTTTGCAAGTGCGCATAGGGACAAAAATCTTGGAAAACTGTCCCCTGGTCTGATTAAACAAAAATTGAACTGTTTGCCCATAACGACCATTGTTATATTTGGGGGAAAAAAGGTGAGGCTTGCAAGCCGAAGAACACCATGCCAACAGTGAAACATGAGGGTGGCGGCATCAAGCTGTGGGGGTGCTTTGCTGCAGGAGGGGCTGGTGCACTTCACAAAACCGATGGCATAATGAGGAAGGAAAATTAAGTGGGTATATTGAAGCAACATGTCAAGACATCAGCAAGGAAGGTCGCAAATGGGTCTTCCAAAAGGGCAATGACCCAAAGCATACCTCCGAAATTGTGGCAAAATAGCTTAAGGACAACAAAGTCAAGGTCTGACCTCGAGCAAGGAGGCCTACAAACCTGACTCAGTTACACCAGTTCTGTCTGCATGAATGGGCCATAATTCCAGCAACTTAATGTGAGAAGCTTGTGTTAGGATACGCAGAATGTTTGACCCAAGTTAAACAAGTTAAAGACAATGCTACTAAATTCTAACAAAGTGTATGTAAACTTCTGACCCATTGGGAATGTGATGAAAGAAATAAAAGCTGAAATAAATCATTATCTCTACTATTATTCTGACTTTTCACATTCTTAAAATAAAGTATCCTTTCAAATCCTTACTGACCTAAGACAGGGAATGTTTTCTACGATTAAAATGTCAGGAATTGTGAAAAACCGAGTTTAAACGAATTTGGCTAAGATGTATGTAACACACATTACAGACTTGTCACACCTAACTTTCCATACATATTACACTTACATTACCGACATGTTAAACACACAGCACAAAGCTCCATACACATATATAGTTGAGGACAAAAGTGTATATACACCTAGGTTAAAGACATTCTGTCACGATTCCAAGGTGGAGACGGATGCAAGTTCAGAATTTCTTTAATTTATAGCACAACCAAACACAAAACAAGAACTGTGAATCAGCAGCAAAACACTAAGGCTAAGAATAAACATAAACCAAAGATCAAAACACAGCAACAGGGACAATGGCAAAGAAAGACAAATGTAAGACAAAGAATGCAGTGCAAACTGTGGCTATATACAAGAGTCCTTGTTAACAGGAACGTGATTCATGTGCAGGGGGTCATGTAACTGTGATGCAGTGGCTGCTGGGAACTGTAGTTCAGAGTTCCTTCTCTGATTACATGACACATTCGAAGTGCATTTTTCACAACTCCACACATTTACTGTACTCTACATTTCCTGTGGCAAGTCAATTTGTCAAATGTTTACATAGACTTTGTTAGTATTTGATGAAATTGTCTTTTAATTGCTTGAATTTGAATCCAACACTTGGGGTAGCCTTCCATTAGCTTCTTACGACAATTTGCTGAAATTTTTGCTCATTCTGGGCCTCCATGCTCGAACACGCTTTTTCAGTTAAGTTCACAATTTTAAAAAAAAAAGGGATTCAGGTCAGGGCCTTGTGATGGCCACTCCAATACTTTGTTCTCTTTCAGCTATTTTGTTACAACTTTGGAGGTGTGCTTAGGATCATTGTCACGTAATGGAGGCTGAGACGGAAGCAAGTGCAAGCAAGTTTAATAAAACAATACGAAGTACAAGGGATCAGGCAGAAAACAAAGTCCAAGGCAGGCTAAGGTCAAACAAACGATCAATGAAACAGGCAAAACAAGGCAGAACACAGAATCGAGGTCAACAGGGTAAAGAAAGTCCATAAACTGAAAAGCAACCACGAGATAAGGCTTGGAAATACGACAGAGACGTAATACTTCGCAAAATCATAGTGTTCAAAAAGTCTCTTTTATAGTGTGGCTGTGAGTGCTGTGAATGGGATGCAGGTGTGAATGATTAGAATGAGTGTGAGTGTTCTGTGTGTGAGTGTTCTGGGAATTGCAGTCCATGGCAGCCATGTTTGTAGGCCGCCGTGCAGTATGGGAAATGTAGTCACTGGTTTGCTGTGATATGACAATCATTGTCCTGCTGAAAGACCCAGTTGTGACTGAGTTGTAATTTTCTGGCCGTTGTCTTGAGGTGTTGCTTCAACATTTCTAGATAATCCTTTTACCTCACGATGCCATCTATTTTTTTGAATTGCACTCGTCCCCTTTCCAGCAAAACACCCCCACAACATGATGCTGCCACCCCCATGCTTCACTTGGCATGGTGTTCTTTGGCTTAAAAGTCTCACCCTTTTTTCTCTATACATAGTGTTGATAAACAGTTAAATTTTTGTTTCATCTGACCAGAGATCACGCCTCCAAACTGCTGTTGATCACCTGCAAAATTGCAGTCTGGCTTTTTTATGCTGGTCTTGAGGTAGGAGCTTCTTCCTTGCATGACAGACTTTCAGGCCATATCAATGTAGCACTCTCTTAATGGTTGTTTAAAATACTTTGGTACCTGATGCCTCCAGCAACTTCACCAGCTCCTTTGTTGATGCCTTTGGGGTTCACTTCAATCTTTTGGACCAAAGTTCGTTCATCCCTAAGTTGTGGCTTTTTGGTTCCAAAATGTTTATATTTACATACAATTCTTTGTACAGATGCTGATGGTATCTTCAGTTGTTTGGAACTTGCTCCAGAGTTGCTTGGATTTTCCCATGGTATCAAGGGCAAAAAGCCACTGGTGCACTTCCATTAACTCCAAAGTATGACAATTAGCCAATCAGAAGCTTCTTAAAATCATTACATCAATTTCTAGAATCTTTCGTTCTGTTTAGAGACAGCCAACTTGGTGTATGTAAAAATGTGATTTTTCATACAGTGAATTAAAGCTGTAATAAATCTGTCTCTAATCGATTGTTTTAAAATGTGAAAGAAGTTGATGCCTTAACTCAGTGGTTCCCAAACTTTTCCAGGGCAAGGCCCCCCAAATGGCATTAACATTTGACTGACATCTTTTGCAAGATGTCTTTAAAACACATAAAAATACAGACTTCTGAATATATCCCACTTTTTTTTATTAATAATTACATGTTACATCTTTACATTACATTACATTAGGAATTGATTGTGTGTGTGTGTGGTTGTCTGAGAGTGAGAATTTATTGTTCACACCAAATTGTTGAGACCCCCCCGGGTGCCCCCTGACGGTCCCCACTTTGAAAACCACTGCCTTAACTGACTTGCGAAAAGTTCTGTGATCTTCTAGTTTTGATCCACTCTGATATCGACTCCACTAGGACAGTAGGAAAGGTGCTATAAAATATTACTACTCCTAATAAGAAGCCAGGCTTAAAAACTGGCAACGACAGAATTGCTTAAACTCTATAACTCAGTTATAATCAGGGTTCATACACATTTTTACCAATACATTTCCAAGACTTTTCCATGACTTTTAAGGCAAATTTTCTTGACCATGACCCTGAAATGTCTATGAATACATGTAAAATAAGAATAAAAATCCATGTCAAAATGTACCACAGCGTATCTTAACTAAAATTAAACCAAAATCAAAATAACTACAGTAAGGTCAGTGTGTATTGAAGAATGTTTACACAGCTCTACTATAGAAGCAGTCCATACGACACAAAACTCTAGTAATGCAACTTGGAGTATAGCTTTTATGGTGCACCTTTAAAGCTCATGATCACTTTCCTCTGCCATTTTATGGAATAGACCTGTAATAGAGTGGAAAAGTGGGAAATATCTTCTTTTATGTGATGAAAAGTAACAGTATTTGGGTTTGGAATGACATAACTAAATGATAGGGTAACTGTCAGGGTAACTAAATGATAACAGAATTTTCATTTTTAGGGGAACTATACCTTTAACTTTTTGAGCACAGACCTGACAAGGACATACAGGGTAGTATCAAAATACAATGGCTGCAAACACTTGCGGGTTTATTGTCAAAAAAAAAAAAGAGAATTAAATTAATAAAGAAAAATAGTTAAAGAACAAGATTTGCAAATAATCTTTTTATTTTAATAAACCACTGTCCTAACCACCACCTAAAAACATATTTGAGTCAAATCCACACGTTTTACCAAGTTCTAGTTTAAGTCTGAGGTTGATAACTCTCCCACATTTAGTTGTTCATGATGTTCATTAAATTCATTCCTAATATGCACACATTCGTTCTTAATCTTCTGCCTAATAACTGAAAACGGCTCCGTTAATGCTTCGTCTCATCACATTGACACTAACATTACATTATATGAAATCACGTAAATGTTTGCATCATTGGATATTACTGTCAGTCGTTTAATGTTTCAATCGTAAAACAGTTGGCAAATATTAAACTTTAGCTACTTAGACTACCTAACACTCTTTCACTGTTAAAACTTAAAGTGTCGCATGGCTTCTGTGAACAGTAAAGCCCCACCTTCTTTCATTTGATTGGCCACATCAGACATTTTGGCATTGATGAGCGCTGCTAGACCGCGGAAGCAAACTTTTTTTATCACCCTAACACACATAGCGGTGCATAATAAAGTGGAGCAGAGCAGCATTAAAAATATCAAATACTGGGGGGTCGGGGGGGTGTTAGACAATTTTTACATATCTGATTATTGGGGGGATGTGTCCGCTTCAGTGTCTATGGTGGTTACGGCCCTGACTCAAAGTACAAGCACCAACTGTGCCAGACTTTACCCCATATAGAGAACGTAATGTTATGTGACATGTACATTAAGTACTGTTTAACTAACATCATCAATTAAACATATATTCTATTATACAGGTATTTGTGAAGCAAATTTCCATGACTTTACCAAAACTTTCTTGGTTTATTCATTTTTGCAAATCTATTCCAGTCCTGGAAATTGCTATTTTAAATAGCAATAAGGTTTTCATGACCGTATGAACCCTGTATAATGTAAAATAATAGCACATGTCTATACATAATGTGGTAAAATGCTTTATATTGTTAATAGTTGTCCCTTTTTCTTATTTGTACAATTCGCAAAATCGAATCCTGTAATGAAACACACACATGCACACACACACACACACACACAAAACACACACACAAATATTGTGCAACATAGAAATGATGGCAGCAGCGTTTTCCTCACAATCAGCGAGTGTAAGCATTTTTGTGCAATTTGAAAACATAGGCGTCAAGATGGTGAGATGATTAGAGTGAGCCGGTGCACCACAAGATGCATTTTTATACGATTCCATAAAATATGTTTGACGATTTTTGAAACATAATACATCGTTGAGCTCCTCAAGCATAAAAAGGTAGCAATCTAAGAAATAATCTTATGTAAACCTTGTCAATTGTAACATAACTATTTGACAGTTTAGACTAATACAGAGGGTTTTTTTTATTAGGTCTTTATGGATATATTGTCCTTATTTTTTAATGGATTTTACGGAGGGTACAGATGGCACAGAGCAGATGACTTGCTGTTAGCAGAGCCCATGCCAGGATAAGTCATTGAAGAGGATAATGTGTATGTGTGTGAGATCCTCCATACAGAATCTCTCCAGATGTTTCAAATTTCGAGGTCCACACTGGTGGGACTCTCCTCTTCAGTTCACCCCACAGGTTTTTTATGGGTATCAAGTCAGGGGACTGGGATGGCCATGGCAGGACCTTGATTTTGTGGTCAGTAAACCATTTGTGTGTTGATTTTGATGTATATTTTGGATCATTGTCCTGCTGCAAGATCCAACCACACCCCATTTTAAGTTTTCCGTCAGAGGAGGTCAGGTTTTCATTTAATATCTGTTGGTATTTGATGGAGTCCATGATGCCATGTATCCTAACAAAATGTCCAGGTCCTCTGGCAGAAAAACAGTCCCAAAACATTAAAGAGCCACCACCATATTTAACTGTGGGCATGAGGTACTTTTCCATATGGCTACCTCTCTGTGTGCACCAAAATCACCTCTGGTGTTTATTACCAAAAAGCTCTATTTTGGTTTCATTTGAACATAGAACCCGATCCCATTTGAAGTTCCAGTAGTGTCTGAAGATGCTTGAGATTGTTTTTGGATGAGAGTAGAGGCTTTTTTCTTGAAACCCTTCCAATCAACTTGTGGTGATGTAGGTGACTTCAGATTGTAGTTTTGGAGACTTTCTGACCCCCAAGATGCAACTAACTTCTGCAATTCTCCAGCTTTGATCCTTGGAGATTTTTTGGTCACTCGAACCATCCTCTTCACAGTGCATTGAGACAGTACAGACACACGTCCAATTCCAGGTTGATTCATAAAATTTTCAGTTGACTGGAAGTTCTTAATTATTATCCTGGTGGTGGAAACGGGCATTTTCAATGCTTGTGCTATTTTCTTATAGCCACTTCCCATTTTGTGAAGCTCATCAACCTTTTGTGGCACATCACAGCTATATTCCTTGCTCTTACCCATTGTTATGTGTCAGCTGCTGGGCTCTGGTGTAAGGAGTGGAGCTTCTACCGCTGAGCCACAGAGAATATGTTTGAACCAAAAATGGAAGATAGACACAGCCCATGAAATGATAAGAATAAAAATTAAAGAATAAAAAAAAACACAAAAAGAAGAGGGCAAACAAAGACAAACAATCTAAATAGTAGCCTTACATTTTCTTTTCAAAATACAAGGTCTACAAGTCAAAAGAAAATCCAAACTGGAATAATCTTTAAAAAAATTATAACAAATCCAGGAAGTAATCCATAGAAGGAAAACACGAAAATCCTCAATAGAAACATGCAAGCACATCAACAGGGGAGAAAAAGACAGAGACTCATTCAATCACCAAGTAAAGAGACACAGAACTGAGGCAATTGAGATACACAAAGATAACAAGACACAAGTGTGAAAATTGACCTAATAAACGGAAAGGCGGGAAAATCAGAACCCAGATGTATGCTGAGGCCATCTAGTAGGGTTGTCAAAAGTACCAGTACTTCTCTACCAAGTACCTTTAGATAAAAGCGCTATATAAGTGCGCCATTTACCAAGTCGGTACTAAAAAGAAAAAAAAGTACCGGTAGTACCGGGTCAACCTGTTACTAACGCGCTGCCTGACAGGTGGTCAGTCAAGAACTTTTCATGGGTGCACCGTACAACAAGAAAAGCCAAAGCAGCAGCAGCTCCCCCGGTTACCATAGCTGCGACCAAAACCGCATACTTACCTACTATATAGTAGGCAAAATACATGTATTTCTCCCGGACGCTCGTTTTCCACTTTCTGTGCTATTACCGCTAAGTGTGTAAAAGCTGCGCTCCTAAAATTTCAGGAAGAACGGCTGCTTGTATTTATTCAAGCAGGTGAGTTTAAAATGATGCTAGCGGTTGCATTATGAATGTTGTAGCATAGTTTAACTGGAGTGTATTATTGCAAGAAAACATCCTCGTTTTTGCCTACTTAATGTTAGTATACATGCGTTTAATGCTAATACATTCATGAGTTTTATTGGGGTAAAATAAATGGGAGGACATGATGGGTTTTACTAATTTTACACACCAGAGACTTTTTGATGAGCGATATATCTGAAATCTATGTGTTAGAAAATAACAGATGTGTGGCTAGCACTGTTTATGTCTTTATCAGTCAGAAAAACATTTTTCCTCTTGTCTGGATAACTCTAGTAGCTTTAATAATGATATACTAGAAGTACAGAATAGCATTTGTAAAATTACATTTTAAATTGATATTTAACTTTGTTAATAAAATAGCGTGTTGTTTAATTAGCATGTTTTTGTGTTTTGCTTTGGTACCGAAATTGGTACAGAGTACCGTGGAATTTTACTGGTATTGGTATCGACTACTGAAATTTTGGTACCATGACAACCCTACCATCTAGTGGCTAAAACATGAACCACAATAGTCCAAAAGATTTACAGTTATGAATGACTAAGGGAATTTGGCCTGTGTTACCTCATTTTTATACCCCTGTGAAACAGGAAGTTATTGTTGAACAATTTCTTGTTCCTAGTCACCTATGTGTACTAAAATATCATTGGGAATATACTTCAAATATATTTTTCTCATATTAATTCAAAGGGGTGCCAATAATTGTAGCACACATATATTTAGGAAAGATTATTTTTTCATAAAATTCTTTTTTATAATGCATGAGAACAGAGTTCTTTTGTGATTTTTGTGAAGAAAAGATCAAAAGGTTAAACAATAAAGACAATTTTTCACAGCCTTCTTTGCTCATATTTACCAAGGGTGTCAATATTATTGGAGGGCACTGTAGATGTTTTTCTTATTTAAATAACAACATATTTAGAATTTGATTACTAGTCTTAGATTATATGGAGTGCTGGCCATGCAAGTCAATGTGAATGAACTATCAATATAGAAAAAGATAACACTTTGCAGCAAGTAGATTTACATAAATGGGCGCAGCTGAACTACTGTTCAATTAATCAACACCTTCTGACCAATCAGATTTGAGAATTCAAAAGCACGGTGGTATAAAGGTGATTAAAACCATTGACCACAAGCTGTCAATCAAGATGACATTTTAAGAATAATAAACAAAAACAAAAAACAATGTAGTACCCGGAACAACCTGTAAGAAATTGACATTAGCTAGCAAGTAACATAACCAAGCCATAGCCAATGGTGTGGCACTTCACAGTAGCATATATGGTTAGACAAAATTAATATTTAACAAATTTAATAACATAATACATGAGGCACATAAACAAACCATACATTAGTTAGTCTTAGACCTCAAAATGTTTTCTCCATTAAAAGTCTTTCATAGTTAAGAGGTTTTGGCCTATTTTTGGGACACTGTTCATAAAATTTGTTTATTTAGACAGACTGTCTAACTTGATTAGTCATTATCATTAATCACTGACTACGTGTACATGGACAGCAGTAATCTAATTATTGAGCTTATTCTGAATAAGACAATATTGTGATTAAGGTGTTTACATGAGTTGCTTTCAGAATATTCCTTTCATGTTCCTGTTTTACATGTTATGAACACAGATCGATTAATGGCACACGTCATTACGTCACAGCGCCACACCATCTGACGTTCCCTCCAGAATTTCACGTATCGACATACAGTTGGTCTTTGTTATGGTACCGTATAGAGTTTTGGGTGTTTTTATTTAAAATTTTACATACGTTTCAAGTGCAGTTAATTATTTGTCATGCTGTACGTGGTAACAGACGACTGCTTGAAGCCGTGGGCTGCGTCCCAAACTGCATACTTATCTACTATACAGTATTGGTCTCTTGTTTACCGTCAGTTGAGCACTTCCGTGTGTGTACGTGTCCTATCGCAAAATGTGGTGAAAACTCTCACACGACGTTAATAGAGTGATTAAGGTGTGTACATGTCTGTAATACATGTCTATAATGCGACTAAAACAGGAATACTCCACACGTCTTAATTCGATTTGTGTTTACTTCGAGTATGACTTTAATTGATCGGATTAAGGTAATAAAAAATCGCTGTTTACATGGTAGTTTCTTAATCAGAGTATTGTCTTAATCGGGTTAATATTGGATTACTTTTGACAGTGTAAACGTACTGAGTGACTGGCTCAATGACTTCTGAATGGATTCACTGATTTGCTGGCTGACATCCTGCTGACTGATTTGCTTAATTTAGTTCCTTCATCCAACGGATGGATGAATGAATGAATGGATGGAATGACTGATAAACTGATGCTTGATCAATAGATTCGTTTACTGATTCATTTAACTGTTTTACAGCCTGAGCGATGAATCATGAGTCATAAATGACAATTAAGCTTGGCTGGTTTATCGGTTGGTTGTTTGATTGGTTTGTTGGCGTGTTGGAGACTCACCACATCGTAGTGTCCGTGCTGTGCAGCCAGGTGAAGGGGAATCTGTCCCTCATCTGACTGTGTGTTAACCGAAGAGCCTGATTTTAGTAACATCTTCATTGGCTCAGATTTCCCCTGCCATGCAGCATAGTGTAGAGGACGCATGCCTGAAACACACACACACACACACACACACACACACACACACACAGAGCTGTAACACACACGTCTACACTGTACTCCAAATCTCCAACAGGACTCCATCATCCTTTAATAATATGAATCAAGTACAGTAAATTCTACTTGGCTGTGAGCAATAGGAACCAAAACACAGAGTAGTAACTGAGTCAGTATCAGGTATTTATCAATAAGAGACTGCAAAAATGAAAACTAGGCATGATATGAGCCATTATAATAAGTTAGCATATCTTTAGTAATGTTGCTTTCTAAGTCGAAGAATTCCAGCTATGAATTTCACTCACGAAAGCTAAAAACTTGATCTTAACATCCTGGTAGCCAATACAGAGACCCCTCAGAGCAACCAGAGCAACCTGAGGACTGACCCTGAGGATGTCTAATGCAGGATGAGAATTACTTGTACTCAAATTCCTCCCCAATTTGGTCACCTGCCAATTTCCATCCACCAGCCAGCACTCCCCAGTCATACAACAGCTACCAACTGGGTAAGGTGAAGGCTACCACATGCTTCTTCTGAGCCAGTAAACAGCATCATTCCAAACTGCTGCTCATGCTGCATCACATGGAAGCGTAACACCCTCAAAGAAAAGCACCATCTACTCTGTTTTTCATACATTAGCTCACAGTAAATAGTGTATCTCTGAGTGACCGAGGAGTGAAAGATATCTCCCACACAGACATTACGACCAATTTGCTCCCTTGGCTCGTGGTTACGGATGGCTCTGGCATCAATGGGATTTAAACTTGCGATCTCTCGACTATAGGGTGAACGCATTTTTGTTGTGGCATTGCAGCCAATCTGGCCATTGACCTCCTGCAGTCCCATCAAAGACCGCCTGTTGAAAAATGTTATAAAAGATTCTCTATTGCTGATATGTTTTACTAACTAGAAAGTAGGGTGCATTGCTTAGCTGGCCAGAGAGATGTTTGGCTACCAATATCACTTTTCCCTAGGGGAGGTAAGTAAAGGGGAAGTAAATAAAAGTACTGAGGAAATGGAAACAAAAATGGACAGCTTCAAAATAAAAATCAAAGTAGTATATGTTTAATATGTGCATGAATTAAATGATCAATGATCAGTGTTAAGGTATACGATTTAGTTTATTATTTTAAATCCATATATATATATATAATTTATTATTTTGATTTTCATTCATTTTTCTGAATGGATTTCCATTCAATTGAATTTTATTAGCTATCTATTGCTTTTTACCTAATTTCTTATTTCACTTTCATCTATTGCACTACTCCTTTATACTCATGCAGGACTAATTAGCTTTTTTTTTTTTTGCTTCAGTAGCTGTTCGGTCCATGCAACCTCAGCTAACCCAGTTCTTAATATAGCACCAACCTTTCTGGTCCCTGATGTCCACCATGGCCTGAGAGTCCAGCAGCAGAGAGATGAGCTCCAGGTTCCCATTGAGGGCAGCATGGTGGAGCGCAGAAAATCTGCAACACACACACACACACACACATATATTGTAGAAGCTGCGATAACAGCTGAACATGTGGAGTGGAGTAGGATATAGGACTTTATGCTTTTTTTTTTTTTTTTTTTTCATTTTAGAGCGAAGTGATTTGTAAGATTCGGATGGTGGAAGTGCAGTGTGAAATGAGGATGAAAGGGAGGGAAAGAAGAAGATTAAAAATATGTAGAACTGAATAGTTTTGGTAGTGAGATCATCCTGGTAGAATAACACAGACAGACAGAGACAGGCACACACACACACACACACACACACACACGCATGCCTGAACACATCCACAGATCCATAGACACAGTTACACACACACACGCGCGCACGCACGCACAATAACACCAGAGACAGTATCACTGACTGTGCCCTTCATATCCTCAGGCTAGTCAAACAAATTCCATATGCAGGAGAGTATGGATCAGTGGCTGTTTGTTAGGTATTACACAATAGTTAGGACACATTCAAAGTTCACACTGAAAATTTTGGATAGTACATATCATCATATTGTGCCTGATAATGTGTCCTAATTAAGTCCATAAACACACACACACACACACACACACACACACACACACACACACACACACACACAACGTGCTGAATATATGAGTGACTGTTTGATCATAATTGGTATGTACCCTAACAACTGCTGAACAAATTACAATAGGATGTCTCACTTTTGTCCATTTATAGTTGTATGCATAGATGCATTTGCATTTCCTGTTGCATTAAATGACAAATTATTTGACAAAATACCGATTGAACATTAATGTCAGGTTCCAGAAATTGAAATATAAACAGAATAAATAGAAATGCATATCATTCCAAAGATACAAAGTCTCCCAAAATGTTTAACTTCACACCTTTATTATTAAGTTCAAAACTATAACTGCTGGTTGGTTAGGGTCAGGGTTAGGTTACATTCAAATCCTACATTAGCCTTAAACACAGTCAAATAACATAAATAATCTGCTCATCCTGTTTACAGGCTGACATTTCACCATTTACAGGTTTACCTCTTCATGGTGAAACTACGTATTTAACTGTTTGTTTCACAGTTGAGGAAAAACCCAAAACGAAGCATCTCTGACTGTTAATTTTAGTCTTTAGTATAGTGATTCATCTTCTAAAACTCATCTCTGTAATAACGTGAATGAGGCTTTAGAGATAGAGTTTCAATAATGCCAAACTAGAAACTTTTCCAAAATCTGAAACATAGGGAAATCTATATAAAGCAGCTGGTACACATTAGCCTGAACACCTCAGACAACCAAAACAGCTGGTACATATTAGCTTGGACACCTCAGACAGACCAAAACATCTAGTACACATTAGTTTGAACACCTCAGACAACCAAAACAGCTGGTTCACATTAGCCTGAACACCTCAGACAGACCAAAACAGCTAGTACACATTAGCCTGAACACCTCAGACAGACCAAAACAGCTGGTACACATTAGCCTGAACACCTTAGACAACCAAAACAGCTAGTACATATTAGCTTGAACAGTTCAGACAGACCAAAACAGCTAGTACACATTAGCTTGAACACCTCAGACAACAAAAACAGCTAGTACACATTAGCCTGAACACCTCAGACAGACCAAAACAGCTGGTACACATTAGCTTGAACACCTCAGACAACCAAAACAGCTAGAACACATTAGCTTGAACACCTTGGACAACCAAAACAGCTAGTACATATTAGCTTGAACACCTCAGACAACCAAAACAGCTAGTACATATTAGCTTGAACACCTCAGACAACCAAAACAGCTAGTACATATTAGCTTGAACACCTCAGACAACAGAAACAGCTGGTACACATTAGCCTGAACACCCCTGACAGACCAAAACAGCTAGTACACATTAGCCTGAACACCTCAGACAGACCAAAACAGCTAGTACACATTAGCCTGAACACCTCAGACAGACCAAAACAGCTGGTACACATTAGCTTGAACACCTCAGACAGACCAAAACAACTAGTACACATTAGCCTGAACACCTCAGACAGACCAAAACATCTAGTACACATTAGCCTGAACACCTCAGACAGACCAAAACAGCTAGTACACATTAGCTTGAACACCTCAGACAGACCAAAACAGCTAGTACACTTTAGCCTGAACACCTCAGACAGACCAAAACAGCTGGTACAAATTAGCCTGAACACCTCAGACAGACCAAAACATCTAGTACACATTAGCCTGAACACCTCAGACAGACCAAAACAGCTAGTACACATTAGCTTGAACACCTCAGACCAACCAAAACAGCTAGTACACTTTAGCCTGAACACCTCAGACAGACCAAAACAGCTGGTACACATTAGCCTGAACACCTCAGACAGACCAAAACAGCTGGTACAAATTAGCCTGAACACCTCAGACAGACCAAAACAGCTAGTACACATTAGCCTGAACACCTCAGACAGACCAAAACAGCTAGTACACATTAGCCTGAACACCTCAAACAGACCAAAACCTCAGACAGACAGTACTACACATTAGCCTGAACACCTCAGACAGACCAAAACAGCTGGTACACATTAGCTTGAACACCTCTGACAGACCAAAATAGCTAGTACACATTAGCCTGAACACCTCAGACAGACCAAAACAGCTGGTACACATTAGCCTGAACACCTCAGACAGACCAAAACAGCTAGTACACATTAGCCTGAACACCTCAGACAGACCAAAACAGCTAGTACACATTAGCCTGAACACCTCAGACAGACCAAAACAGCTAGTACACATTAGCCTGAACACCTCAGACAGACCAAAACAGCTGGTACACATTAGCTTGAACACCTCAGACAGACCAAAACAGCTAGTACACATTAGCCTGAACACCTCAGACAGACCAAAACATCTAGTACACATTAGCCTGAACACCTCAGACAGACCAAAACAGCTAGTACACATTAGCTTGAACACCTCAGACAGACCAAAACAACTAGTACACTTTAGCCTGAACACCTCAGACAGACCAAAACAGCTGGTACACATTAGCCTGAACACCTCAGACAGACCAAAACAGCTGGTACAAATTAGCCTGAACACCTCAGACATACCAAAACAGCTAGTACACATTAGCCTGAACACCTCAGACAGACCAAAACATCTAGTACACATTAGCCTGAACACCTCAGACAGACCAAAACAGCTAGTACACATTAGCTTGAACACCTCAGACAGACCAAAACAGCTGGTACACATTAGCCTGAACACCTCAGACAGACCAAAACAGCTGGTACAAATTAGCCTGAACACCTCAGACAGACCAAAACAGCTAGTACACATTAGCCTGAACACCTCAAACAGACCAAAACCTCAGACAGACAGTACTACACATTAGCCTGAACACCTCAGACAGACCAAAACAGCTGGTACACATTAGCTTGAACACCTCTGACAGACCAAAATAGCTAGTACACATTAGCCTGAATAGCTCAGACAACCAAAACAGCTAGTACACATTAGCCTGAACACCTCAGACAGACCAAAACAGCTGGTACACATTAGCCTGAACACCTCAGACAGACCAAAACAGCTAGTACACATTAGCCTGAACACCTCAGACAGACCAAAACAGCTGGTACACATTAGCCTGAACACCTCAGACAGACCAAAATAGCTAGTACACATTAGCCTGAACACCTCAGACAGACCAAAACAGCTGGTACACATTAGCCTGAACACCTCAGACAGCCAAAACAGCTAGTACACATTAGCTTGAATAACTCAGATAGTACACATCAGATATTACAATTTAGCAGTTAAATATTAGCATGTGCACTTCAGGTAGCAGAAATGAGCTCCTACACAATATACGCAATAGCTGGTACACATCAGGTAGGTTGCATCTTGATATGACAAGTTACCTAAGACCCTTTAGCCAAGAAGCATTAGCTAGTTACACATTAGACAAAAATTACACACATTGTCTAAGAAACATTAAGTAGCCACACACTAACCATAAGTATAATCTAGTTACACATTTACACAGTTACAAATTATTATAGTTACACTGAGTAAAAATGTGTGTGTGTGAGTGTGTGTGTGTGTGTGTTTGTGTATGTAAATAGGCTGTGCACTTTGTGAGAGACTATGTTTAGAAATGCACTACATATGCTCAAATGCAAGCATTGCCTATGCAGCTGAAACAACACACACACACACACACACACACACACACACACACTGTGTGTTCACCGGATTTACAGCTGCTACAAGTCAATTCTTAATTTTCCAAGACAAAAAAAAAGAATACAAATGATACTCTGAAAAGAGGCATCATTGTCAGTATTATTACTAATGATTATTAATACAGTGCTCTCATGCCTTTGGAGGATGTTTTGCTCCTAACAGAGCAAATGAAGTGATCTGATTGGGCAATTTTCCCTGCTTCAGAATTGGTGCGTGGAATGTGCTGTAGCCATAGAGACGACCATGAGGGCTGAGGTGAGTACGAGAGTGAAATGAACACGCTCAGAGCAGAATACTAAACACACACGCACACACACACACACAGAATGTGAGCCAGCCTTCTCACTGTCGCTTGATCTCTTTCAGTTTGTTTTTATCTCTCTCTACCTGTTAAGGAACTCCCCTCTCCTTCCTTTCAGTGGCAAAAAAGCACACACCATGCAATATTCAAGAGCTCAACAATGCCTGCTTTGATTCACGGTTCCCAAAAATGTTTGATATGTGTTACCTAAAAGCAAGAGGTGAAATATCAAACACACACACAAAAGCCTGAGGCCATTAATATCATTGTCATTATTACCATCACTATCATCACTGTTATCCCATCATTAGCATACTTATTCATCATCATAACCATTAGAATTACCACCACCACCACTGCCCTCATCATCACCATTAGAATTACCACCACCACCACTGCCCTCATCATCACCATTAAAATTACCACCACCACCACTGCCCTCATCATCACCATTAGAATAACCACCACCACTGCCCTCATCATCATCATTAGAATTACCACCACTGCCCTCATCATCACCATTAGAATTACCACCACTACCATCATCACCATTAGAATTATCACCACCACTGCCCTCATCATCACCATTAGAATTACCACCACCACTGCCCTCATCATCACCATTAGAATTACCACTTCCACCACTGCCATCATCATCACCATTAGAATTACCACCACCACCACTGCCCTCATCATCAGCACTGGAATTACCATCACCTCCAGCATCCTCGTCATTATAAAACCATCATCACCGTTAGAATTACCATCATCATCATCATCATCATACCATCACCATTACAATGCTGACCACTGTTACCATCATCACCATTAGAATTACCATAATCCTCATTACTTCATCAACATCATCCTCCCTACCCTCATCATCATAATACCATCATCACCATTAGAATGACCATCATCCTTATCATCGTCATCATCATCCTTATCCTCATCATCATAATACCATCATCACCATTAGAATGACCATCATCCTCATCATCATCCTTATCCTCATCTTCATAATAGCATCATCACCATTAGAATGACCATCATCCTCATCATAGTCATCATCATTATCATCCTTAACATCATCATCATAATACCATCATTACCATTGTAATTACCACCACTACTGCCACCTTCATCATTGTCATCATCATCACCATCACATGATCATCCATATCCTTATCATCATAGTGCCATCATCACCATTAGAATTGCCATCATCATCATCATAATACCATCACCATTAGAATTCTGACCAGTTACCATCATCACCATTAGAATTGCCATCATCATCATTATCTTCATCATCATTATCATCCTCCTTATCCTCATCACCATAACACCATCATCATCATTAGAATTACCATCATCATCATACCATCATCACTATTAGAATTACCATCATCATCATCATCACCATACTATCATCATCACCGTTAGAATTACCATCATTATCATCATCATCATTATAATACTATCATCACCATTAGAATTACCATCATCATCATAATACCATCATCATCATTAGAATCACTATCATCATCATCATCATCATCATCAGATAATCACTATTAGAATTACCATCATCATCATCATCATACTACCATCATCACCGTTACAATTACCATCATCATAACCATAATACCATCGTCACCATTAGAAATACCATCACCACCACAATTGTCATCATCATCATCATCATTATCCCATCATCATCATTAGAACTCTAACCACATCACTATCATTATCATAATCTTAACACCATAATCACCATTAGAATTACCATCATCATCATCCTTATCCACATCATCATAATACCATCATCACCATTAGAATGACCATCATCTGCATCATCCTCATCATCAACATCCTCCTTATCCTCATCATCATAATACCATCATCACCATTAGAATGACCATCATCCTCATCATCCTCAACATCAACATCCTCCTTATCCTCATCATCATAAAACCATCATCACCATTAGAATGACCATCATCCTCATCATCCTCATTCTCCTCATTCTCCTTACCCTCATCATCATAATACCATCGTCACCATTAGAATGGCCATCATCCTCATCGTCCTCATCATCAACATCCTCCTTATCCTCATCATCATAATACCATAATTACCACTGGAATTACCACCACTACCGCCACCTTCATCATCGTCATCATCATCACCATTACATCATCATCCTTATCCTCATAATCATACCATCATCACCAATAGAATTCTGACCCATGCCACCATCATCAATATTATCATAATACCATTATCACTATTAGAATTACCATCATCATCATCATCATCATCCTTATCCACATACTACCATCAACACCATTGGAAAGCAGCAATCGCAATCATCATACCAGCATCACCATTAGAACACTGACCACATCACCATCCTTCTCATAATCATAATAGCATCATCATTAGAATTACCAATCTCCATCATCATAATAATACCATCATCACCACTAACTAGAATTACCATCATCACCACCACAATCATCATCATAATACCATCACCATTGAACTCTTACCATCCTCCTCATAATCATAATATCAATATCATCTTCATAATAATATCATCACCATTAGAACTCTCACCATCCTCCTCATAATCATAATACCATCAGCTTTATCATCATCCAATTATCACCAATCCTCTTTATAATTATTACCTTCCTCAGCCTCATCATTTCTATCTTTAGCATTATCACCAGCATAATCACTACCATGATGATCATCATAATGACCACCATCATCCTTTCATCATCTTCCTCAATCCTCACATCATCTCCTTCATTACAACACCATTACCAACATCACTGCTTTTTTCATTACCATTATCCCCACTATCATCACCTTCATGATCATAATCAACATCATCATAAATCATCATGATCATCATAATTTGATTAATTTACAATTCGACAAAAATGGGCCCATCTTTAAAAACTTTCTTGTGTTTAAGCTCTTTTCTTCTGGGTGAACACAAATGACTTTAGCTACAGTATGCAGTCATCTAGTATGTTTCATTAGGCAGGAATAATTTAGAAAAATATATGTAGCATTGCAATACTTCAAGACATTTCAATATACACAACATTGAAACAGACAGCACAATAACAATTAGGCAATATAAAATATCGCTTTTTTTTTTTTTTTTTTTAAATGTACATCCAAATGTGATATGTGATAAGGCTGCTTAGAGCCAGAATCCTGCAAGGAGAGAACAGGTGTCTCCTCTGAGCAAATGTTAATAATTCATGAACATGTTCCCAGATTGTTCTCATCTGTCAGGGGAGCGTTAATTATGCAGAATCATAGCTCACCCTGTCGGCAAGGGCTTATAATGAAATACTGCTAAAACGGTGAGATATAGAGACAGCTTCATCTCTTAATGCCCCAGCAATAGCTTTAAATAAACGCCCATTCATTATGATGGATGTGCTTTGATCATTTAAATCAGTCATGTCCAATCATTAATCAGTTTTATTACCTTACTCACTGGGCCTAGCAACATGGCCTACACTCTTGAGAATAAGCCACACACTACCATGTCGGTACGTACCTATAAGCGGTCACGGCAGTTAATGCTGTAACTGTCCCACTAAGGAGGCTACCTACAGTAAGTAGACATCACTTTGGGAAACATTTGTCTTGAATACAGTATTATAAAGAGTGTTCTAGAAGAAGGCAATTTGTTTCACTAGAACATGCCATGAAGTCCATCTATCCATCCATTTTCCATACACCTTATCCTACACAGGGTCACAGGGGAGCCTGGAACCTATCCCAGGGAACTTGGGGGAACACCCTGGACATGGGTGCCAACCCATCGCGGGGCATAATCACACACACATTCACACACCCATTCACACACTATGGACAATTTGGAATTGCCAATCAGCCTACAGTGCATGTCCCTTGACTGGGGAAGGAAACCGGAGTACCGAGAGGAAATCCCCGAAGCACGATGAGAACATGCAAACTCCGCAGTCCGCACATACAGAGAGATGTAGCTCGATCTCTCTTGGGCCTTATAAACTTATTACAACCTTTCAGAAACGGAAGAGGTGCCTCCATCTATCATGATTCCCCAAAAGCCTGCCATGGGATGTCCCCCTAGTCGTATTAGTGAAGTCAGACATGGATGTCCAGTGAGGAGATCTGGGGTGCAGTCAGCGTTCATGTTCATCCCAAAGGTGTCGAGTGGGGTTGAGGTCAGAGCTCTGTGTAGGCCACTCAAGTTCTTCCACTCCAACCTTGGCAAGCCATGTCTTCATCTTCATGGACCTTGCTTTGTGCATCACAGGGGTATTGTCATGCTGGAACAGGTTTGGTCCTCTTAATTCCACTGAAGGGACATTGTACTGCTACAGCATACAAAAACATGCTTCCAAATTTTTGGCAAAAGTTTGGGGACGACCCACATGTGGGGGTGACGGTCAGTTGTCCACAAACATTGTTTCTATATAGTATATGTAGCTGTGATCTTTGTCATTTTTTGTGGTTCTTGTCATTCAGAACCAGGTCTGGGGAAAGAATACTGGATGGCAATGATATGTATTACAAATACCACATCTGACTGTCATGATGATGAGAAGTTCTGACAAGTTTCATGCATTTTATTGTGTGTTTTAATATGAATTTATATACTTCATAAATAAAAAAACACAACAGAATTGCTGACTGGAGCGCTGATGAAAAGTCATAATTAAAAGTCAGAAAAAAATCATTACTGTATTTACACTCCCTGAAAGTGGTGCTAAATCAACAGCATAACATTCACTCCACTGAGTGTTCAACCTTTTTCTCCTTAAAGTGGCGGTTCAGCCAAAAGTGACATTTTATACAATTTTACTTCTTACCGCAAACACATTTAATCAGCCAAGATGTGTTTGTTGTATAAAGTTTGCTTTTTTATTTTTCTGCTTATAGCTCTCAGTTATGAGTCATTCCATGATCGTCACACACATTTGAGTCAAATGGCCTTGTTAAGTATTATATGCAAAACTTGGTTCTAATACTGTATGGCCTTCAGTTATCCATACAAATGGACAAGAAGGCAATGCTGAGGTAAAAACTGTTAAGACAGCCATTTTGGAGCTGAATCACTTTCTTCCTCAGCACATACTGTAGTTTGCTTCCACTCTACTACATTTGAACTGGACATACGATGTTATTCAGACGATTCTGATTTGACAGACAAATCAGACAGTTCTGATTTGATTTGAATATTTCATTTTTATAGTGTTATTCTGCTACTTCATACAGCTCTTATGTTTTACTAGGTTGTATTGCTAAGCCAAATTATGTGAGAGTCAGTTCCCTTGTTATTAGCTTTGGACCTGTAGAGTTAAACTATGCTTCTTAATTACACACGAATCATGTCTTCGGGTCTGGAACGTAAACTCTGTGAGATCTAGTGCATTATTAACGGTATAGACGTTAGCCTATGCTAGGTGTTTTCTAACTCAAAATTCAATCAATTACAGTGTTCCGTATACAATCACACCACTATCACACATGCATGCAGTCTGATTAGCCTAGAGTGCCTAAGAAGAAGAGCTCTCAGAGTTGAAAGATCACATGACTGACATGACTACAGCCACCTCCATTGGGTCTAACCTGAGCTGGCCTAAGGTAAGGCACAATTCCTTTATTAGAGTGGCAATCCAAGGTAGGGTAAAATGATAATCCGCATCCACAGAAAAATACATCGTGTGGCTTTCACTGTCTCAGTGCTCCTGACAAAAAAAAAATCAATTAATGAGCCATTGGCTCCTATAGGAAAAAATAAAAAATTAAGTGCCACATAAGAATGAAGGCCCCATCTGCTCTAAAGGCTACAATTGCCACCAATCATGATCAGTTTGCTTAGCATCACCAAACAAGCATTTTATTTTCTCTAATACTCCATATGCATGGCAGTGTTCAAGCTCAGCTAAAGCAATAAACCGGTTCACTGCTTCACCTACAGAAATGTGCCTGCAGTATGCAATAAGACTATCCTTCCCAGAGACGTCTGTGTGACAGTCAGTGATAACAGAGACGTAATTGGCTGTCTGAGCATCTGTCAGTGCTTGTTCTTTGATCTCATCTGCAATGCATCCTATAAACTCGGCACATGCTGTGTCGTTGTCATACATCTTGCACACATCCAGTCCATTTTCCTTCATTAGCAATTTCCGAGAGGTAAATTTGGTGAAAGGCAGCTCTTCACATGCAATCATATTGCTGGTGTTGAAGTTTATTTTTAGCTCCTTCCATTAAACTCAGTGAAGCTGTTTTTTTTTCCAGCGAAACTTTCATTCGCAGTGTCTCATTTCATTTCATCAACACAACAAATGATGTTACAGCCTACTCCTCACAGAACATGCAAGTAAAAAGACAATACATGCAAATTGTTTAATCATAACGTGTACATTTATATTGTCGCCAGTGGCGATCTCAGTAAAAATATTACTAGCACATGAATATTTGTGGTCGTGGCCATTTTAGGCGCAGTCTGGAGCCCTGTATCTGTGTATGGCGTGAGTAGGAACCTTATTGAACACATTCTTAAGTAACATTTGTTTGATGTCAGGCAAGCCGCAAAAAAACCCAAAAACAAAGCTAACACAATATTAGGCTAGTCAATTATGCAAGCATTACAAATTCAATGTCATTAGATAATGATAACTAACGATGGTAATCTGCTGATTATTAGCTAATCAGTAGCTAATAATGAACTGAATGCAATGTTATGATTCCAAATAACATAAAAATGCTTGACCAGTGTTTGCTCGCCTGCTTGTCTTTTGTGGCCCATGGGGCCATGGAATAGTTTGCTTCTACTGTGTTAGCTTTCTGCACGACATTACACAACTTGACAATCATCTCCATTGGACAATCCTGAAATGAACTCACTCACTACCCTTGGCCACCCTGTAGCCACACCCGTGGTCCCGATTGGTTGGATAGTGGTCGTTCTAAGGGCAACTTAATTGTAGCTGTCAGAAAGTGAGGAAAACTTTTTTTACTATCCGGAAGTATAAGCCGTTTCCAAGTCGATGGCACATGACGTCAAACGCACGTAATGCGATGCCGCTAGCTTTAGCAGAATACTCAGAGTCAGTGAAAATGAATTTCTTCAGTTTACTGTTTATGTCGACATGCCAATTTTATTCCCGACATGACCACAGTCACCATCAGACGGAGGTGTAATCGTCACAGCAGAAAAAAAAGTGACAGCAAAAAATGTGTGCAACCTCTAAGGCAGGGGGGGTATTTAATATTAAATGCAGTGATGAAGATTGAAACCTGCAAACTTTGTAAAGCGGAGCTTGTGTAGCATGGAAGCACGACAGTGGTGCACGAGTACAGACTTATGTTTATATCCAAAATGCTCCACTGTGTGCAAAGGGTTGGGGAAATTGGTGTGGTTTTCTGAAAAAAGTTTTGTTCAATTCAAGTTTATTGTCAATCGATATAATAGCAGTGTAAATTCGTCGTTGATTATAACAGGAGCGATCAAAAATATAGCTGCAAGCAGCAATTATCAGGGTTCAAGCCGTTTAGTGCCCTTAAAGATGTTAAAAGATATTACTTATTATTGTGCAATCCTATAAGCACCTAAATCAAAGAAAAACCAAGATAATTTTAAGAAATATTGGCCTTCATTAAGCTTGTCTAATAGCTGCTGAACATTGCTCGACCATTGGTTTTTCAAGATTCACAATTGTCCTGGTATATGCTGATTGGACCCTCGACAAGGACAATTCTTGCAAGCTTTATATATCAAGTCTGTTGGACCAATGGTTCCACATTTACTGCCAATTTCATG
The DNA here is from genome assembly GCF_001660625.3 of Ictalurus punctatus. NCBI lineage: Eukaryota > Metazoa > Chordata > Actinopteri > Siluriformes > Ictaluridae > Ictalurus > Ictalurus punctatus. Next base: position 12,261,166 of record NC_030417.2, read on the forward strand.
TTTTGTTTTGCTATAGCGCCACCAACTGGTCACACTCAGTAATGTTGTTGTTGTTTTTTTACATCTGTCCTCAAATTTAGCCATACATATGTACTCCAGGTTTAGTGAAATTATCTCATTCCTTTCAAGAGTTATAGCAATTTAAGTAAAAGTGGCCACACCCACTTCAAACCGTTTGATCTGGCTTTGCGAGGGTAAATCAAACGTTCGACTTTTTTGATTACTATTGATCTGAGAAGTCCAAAGTATTTCCTGCAATAGTTTTATTTCACTTGGGCAAAAAACCTATGACTAGTTTGCAAAAGTAGGTTTTTAACATTATCAGAAACCATTAACAACGAAAAAAATCATGATAGCACAACCTAGTGGCTGATTTTTTACAACTTTGTACAAAAACCTCTTAGACCAAGAGTCAAATAGGTCCACCAAGTTTGTTCCGATCGGCCATTTGCTACCTTGTCTAATAACTACCGAAATTTGATTGGCTGATGGCGGCCATGTTTTTCAACATACGTGGATGTACTCACACACAGTGATGGCAACTGAGACAAAGACCCCGTATGCAAATTTGGAAGTCAATCAGATCAACGGTTCCTTAGTTACAGCCAATTTCATGTTTTTTTTCAGTATTATAGCACCACCATGTGGCAAAACTGCACCAACTTTCTGGGCCACCACAGAGTGTCCTGAAACATAAGTGTGCCAAATTTGATGAAGATATCTCATTTCGTTCAAGAGTTATATCCATTTACGTAAAAGTGGCCACGCCTACTTCCTGTGTTTTCACATACCGTAGCTACTGAAAGTCGAAAGTTCAAACATTTTTTTGATAACTTTCGATATGGAGACTCCATAGAATCATTTGTAACTGGTTTGGTCCTGATCGGACAAAATCCTAGGACTAGTTCGCAAAAGTATGTTTTCCAAAAAAATCCAAGAGTCTGTGACAAACAGTTCAAAAGTTATGGCCATTTTTTCTAAACATGCTCACTATAGCGCCACCATCTGGCTGATCGGGCCGAAACTTTGCGAAGCTGTAGTACTACCTTCCCTCAAAGTTTCAGCTCTCTAGGCCTTACAGTTTGGTACGCACGATCAGTTTTAGGGCAGAATAATAATAATAATAATAATAATAATAATAATAATAAATCGTAAAAATACATCCTTACAATTACAATAGGGTTTGAGCCCTTCAGGCTCGAACCCCTAATTATTCAACCCCCATTGCAAATTAGGTTTTGTGTCAAAATGTATAGATTTTCAGCTGTTTTCAATGACCAAATCAAACAAAAGCAATTGAAATAGTTCAACACAACGAATGCTTCAAGTGGTTTTCCCAAATTCAACTGAAAATGCAACTTATAATGACTTCTCCAGTCCAAAAATTATTCATCCCCCTGAATAGAATCCCTCACAACAGCACAAATATGCAAAACAGGTGTTGTCTCAAGCACACCTGACGCAACTAATTAAGGACTTCATTAGGGTCCACCCAGTACTGAAGTTCTGTCTGAACTTTTCATGGGTGCACCGTGCAACAAGAAGACATGACGGCCTACGGAGCTGCTGCTTCGGTGGTTCCAAATCCACAAAAGCTTGTGGACAAGAAAGGTGCATTTTGGTACCGTGACAACCCTAGTTGTATGAATGCAGTGCACTGTACACTCTCTATAAATATAATTCGACACCGAATATCTCATGTACAGTCACAGTGTTTATATCCGTCCGATGTGTAAGGATGAACAGGGTTTTTATCCCTGGTGGGTTTTATTGTTCCTGCTTTCAGAGGCCAAAGAAAAGACTTTGATCTTTGAGGCTCTAATCACCACCAGGCTGGTGGGTGTGTGTGTGTGTGTGTGTGTGTGTGTGTGTAGGCTGCAGTCCGTAAATAGAGGCTAAAACAATTTCTGTTGTTTTGGCCCATACTCTAGGACTATAGAGAATAAGACGGAGAGACACACAGAGAAAGAGATAGAAGGAGAGACCTTGAATTGCACTGTATTGAATTGAAGCAAGAGGAGAGAAATGGAAATGGAGAAAACATAATGGAGAAAACAGAAAGACAGAGCGAGGGGGAGAAGCTGAAGAAAAGAGAGGAGAGTGAGGACAGAGCGAGAGGGAGAGGAAGCGAGGTTCAGACACAGAAGCCTTTGTCCCTCTTTAATGCCACTTTCTGATCCACTTCCTTCCTGAATGTTGACATCATAACCTTGAGTCAACACACACACAACTTTATTTAGCACACACCCCCATGAATAGTTAATGAACTGGGCGGTCCTTCATCAGTTAGGTTAAAGCAGCCTTTTCGGTTGGAAACTTGACAAGCTAATGAGCTTTTCAAAAATATTCTAAATCAAATCGCTATGAAGAGGGCACTGTATTAATAATTAATTCATAATAACCTATTTAGAAATGTTTTATACAAGAATAATACGTATTTACAGTGCTTTGTGAAAGTTTTCTGTTTTGGAATCCTGTTTAGTTGCAGTACAACCTGGAATTATTTGGATTTTGTATAATGAACCTTACAAAATAGTCCAAATTGTTGAAGTGGAATGATAAAAAATATACCTTGTTTATAAAATATAGAAAAAAAACCCTGAAAAGTTGTATTTATTCACCCCCTTTGAAACCCCTAAATAAGAGCTGGTCCAACCAATTAATTTCAGAAGTCACATAATTAGTTGATTAAGTTCCACCTTTATGCAATCAAAGTGTCATCATGCGCTGTCACATGATGTCAGTATAAATATACCTGTTCGGAAAAGCCCCTGAGTCTCTAAGACCACTAATCAAGCAACATGTAGTCCAAGGAGCTCTCCACACAGGTCAGGCTCTCCCAAACTTTGAACATCCCACGGAGCACCATTAAATCCATTATAACAAAATGGAAAGGCTGTAGCACCACTACAAACCTGACAAGAGAAGGCCGCCCACCAAAATTCACAGACCGGGCAAGGAGGGCATTAATCAGAGATTCAGCTAAGATAACACTAAAGGAACTGCAAAGATCCTTAGCGGAGATGGGAGTGTCTGTCCATAGGACCACTTTAAACCATAGACTCCACAGAGTGGGGCTTTATGGACGTGTGGCCAAAAAAAAAGCCATTGCTTAAAGAAAAAAAAAAAAAAGAAAACATGTTTGGAGTTCACCAAACAGCATGTGGCAGACTCCCCAAACACATGGAAGAAGGTTCTCTGGTCAAATGAGACTAAAATTTTACTTTAGGGCCATCGTTAGGAAACGGTATGCATGGCACAAACACAATACTTCCCATTACCCCAAGATCACCTTTCCCACAGTGAAGCATGGTGGTGGCAGCATCATGCTGTGGGGATGCTTTTCATCGGCAGGGACTGGGAAACTGCTCAGTATTTGAGGGAAGATGGATGGCACCAAATATAAGGCGAATTCTTGAGGAAAACCTGTTTCAGTCTGCCAGGCCAGAGATTTAAGACTGGGATGGATTTTCATTTTCCAGCAGGACAGTGACCCTAAACAAACACTCGAGTGGCTTACAGGGAAACATTTAAATGTCTTGGAATGGCCTAGTCAAAGCCCAGACCTCAATCCTATTGAGAATCTGCGGCATGTCTTGAAGATTGCTGTACACCAACACAACCCATCTAACTTGAAGGAGCTGGAGTAGTTTTGCCTTGAAGTACGGGTGAAAATCCCAGTGGCTGGATGTGCTAAACTAATAAAAACATACCCTATGTCTACAGTAACTCCGTGCTGTTACGGCTCAAGCTGTATGAAACAAGAACATCCGCAATGCCAGCTGCCCCGAGATCAGCACCAATCAGTGCAAAAAGAGAGAGACGAAATTCCAAAGCAAATCAGCTCATGTGTGTAGGCTCACTATTACACGATTAGCATTGGAACAAACAAAACAGGCAATCCCAAACACAAAGCACAGAAGAAACACACACCAGGATTGATGAGACACGCTTGACTCATGGTTAGCACCCACAGCATCACAACTAGCAAGATGAAGCTCAGGCCTGTCAAGCTTTGCCACCATCAGAGACATGGACTCAAATCAGCTTGATAGTCCACTTAACTACAATCCAGTACTCTCAAACATAGCTAAATGTAGAGATGTGACTTTGTTCCACACCTGCAGTTTGACTAAAGTTTGACTCTACTCACGCAGTTATTTGTTTGTTTTTGTTGGGTCCTGCAGGATCACAATCCTGACACGCACAGTCCCATGATACCTCTAGCTAGATGTAGGCATTTAGTTAGATGGAAACATGTCGATAATCACCTACGCTAGCTACTTAACTTCAAACTTGCTCGATTCAGTTTCTCAAATGACCATGACCAATCATTTTTACAAATCTGACTCATGATACAGAGGTGACATTCAGGGCCAATTTTCCACAAAAAAAAAAACCAACAACAAAAAACAACAACATTGCAGCACAAAGATCATTATGAAATGGGAGAGTGAGCATCACACTGAATACTCTCTCTCTCTCATATAAAATGATTTTTTTTTACTATACAGTGCATTTGGGAATTTAAGCTCCAGTCTTTTTGAGGACCCAGCATCAACGACTCTATTTCCATCAGCGTTCTTTATATTGATCATCACTGAAATACTTAATGGGAGGCCTCGGGTGCCGCTGGCCCTCACAAAAAAATTTATTGGCCACTACGGGCTCCTTTTTAATGAATCTGGCAGTGATAGAACTTATTAGGTTGTCAGAAATAGAACTGACACGTAGCGTGTCCACTTGTGGACACCAGTGGGCGTTTATATGACAGTTAAATGGGTTTGTTATCGCAGAAAAAAGTCTTTCCATTTGTAAATCAAATGGTTAAACACAAAATGGCTGTCACACTCATTTGCATAAGGCTGAACTTTGCTTCCACCACCCACTGAGATAAATTTCGCTGCATGGATCCGGCACAGTGCTCCATTGATGATCAGAAAGTGGCAGGGCAAGTCTGTAAGCGGTTATGTACCATCAACCGACATGATTGAGCAAAACTCTTTTGTTTTAATTTGAGCTCTAGTCGGGCCTGAAATTTTGAAGCAAAGCCATAACTACTATAACATAACTACAATTCAGACAAAACGATGAAATGATTAGCCAGTATCAGTAAAATCCAACTCAAGTCATCAAACAACTTTACACTTAAATGTATCCAGTCAGAGGTACTGAACAACATCCCGAAAGTCTAACGTTCGCCTTGCTCTCGCTGTGTAAAGTAGATGGCTAAGAATGCTGGCTCATAGAAATAAGGAAGAAAAACTGAAGGATGAAGAGAATCAGTAAAGAACTGAGAGGGGAAAACAAATCTCAAGGTCTCATTTTAATTATATGTTTCAATTTGAGTCACAGAGAAATAAAGAAATGACGTAAGTGTGGCACGGTGGTTACCACCTCTGGGGAAGGGGGTTGGATTCCCGCCTCCGCCCTATGTGCGTGGAGTTTGCATGTTC